>NC_140508.1:85244574-85387074 GCF_964339955.1 Pipistrellus hanaki
CATTTTTTAAACTTAAACTTCTTCTAACGCCATTTCTTCAAAACAGACTCACCCAGGCCGTGGTATTTTGAGGAGGAGCCACACTCAAGGGGCCAAAGAGCCGCAGTTTGATGACCATGGTGCTAGGCACTGGTGAGACCAAGAAGAATAAGACATAATCCTGGCTTTCAAGAAACTCAAATCCTGGTGGCCACTCAAAAAAGAATTACGTATTCCACAGAACTTATCTGTCCCCAACTCAGTCAGAATGTCAGCCCACGCAGTTGTGTTTATTTCTCTTAAAAATCACAGGTACATGATTAGAAAAACAAAAAACTCACACGAAAAATGATCCACCACTCAAGTGTGCCCACTGAGAAAGAACAAGCTACACCAGCCTCTTCCAAGGAAAACTTCTCAGTAGATTGCGGCTTGATCTAAATCTGTCTTCTAGATTTTTAAAAAAAATTTTTTTGGCTGTTGAATCTTTGTATAAAGTAGCTTAAAGGCAACTAGATTCACACTCATAGTAATCCCCACTGAGTATTTCCTCTTTCCGAAGCCGGAGCAGAATCAGAGCGAGCAGTGGCACAGCTGTGGCAGGAAGCGGGACGCTGCCACCTGCACGGCAGACGCACTCACTCTGCTTTTCTTCGAAGGGCACATGAGCCTGGGCAAGCCCCGAAGGGCGCATGTAGAAGGAACAGAAGCAAGAGCCTTGTAACCACTGTTTCCTAAAAGCAGAATGGGCTGCCAGGACAGGCAGTGAGTTCTTCTTACTAGCTTTGGACAAGGCGAAGCCAGACAGCTTTTTGAAAGGGCTGCTATGAAGATGAAGCTGCCTATGTATGTCTCACAAGGCATGCATGGCCTGCACTCAGAGGGAGTGTGAACCCAACAGAATCTCTTTTTGTTGTTGTTGTTCATCCTCATCTGGGGAAGTTTCCCATTGACTTGTAGAGGGTGGAGGGGGAGAGACACAGCGAGAGAAACATCGATGTGAGAGAGATGCATCGATTGGTTACCGCTCACATGGGGATTAAACCTGCAACTGAGGTACGTGCCCTTGACTGGAATCGAACCCAGAACCCTTCAGTCTGTGGGCCGACGCTCTAGCCACTGAGAAAAACTGGCTGGGGTCCCAACTGAATCTTTTGAAGACTTCCTTTTCTCTTAAATCTTTTTTTTTTTTTTTTTTTTGAGAGAGAGAGAGGGAGAGGAAGGGAGAGAGAGAGACATTCGTCGGTTGCCTCCCGCATGCATCCCCAGAGGGGATCGAATCTGCAGCCTGGTGTATGCACTGACCGGGAATCGAACCACCACCTTTGGGTGTCTGGGATGACACTCTAAGTAACTGAGCCGCCCTGGCCAGGGCTGAAGACCTCCTTTTTTGCTGTCTTCTAAAATACCGAGGATGAAAAAATAAAAGCCCGAGTATGGGACGGTCATTGACTGAACCGCCTTCTTTTGGGACTGAGGGAAACTCGATCAAACACGATGCTATCTGTGTGGTTACCCAGGTTAGGACATTCTCTCTCCTCTTTGGTTAAATATATTTTATAAAATGTTTTTACAGAGAGGAAGGGAGAGGGACAGAGAGTTAGAAACATCGATGAGAGAGAAACATCGATCAGCTGCCTCCTGCACACTTCCTACTGGGGATGTGCCTACAACCAAGGTACATGCCCTTGACCGGAATCGAACCTGGGACCTTTCAGTCTGCAGGCCAACGTTCTATCCACTGAGCCAAACCGATTACGGCAGGGCATTCTCGAGGAGGTATTAACACTGGGATTGCTGATTGGGTCCGCGGGCTTTGCCAACTCAGAAACTCACATCTGTTTGAGGAGTGACTCACTCTAGGTCAAAATGCTGTTGTTTAAAAAGAGACAGAATCTGGGACATTATTCAAGCACTGAGAACAAAGTTTAAACCCAAACTGGGATCAGTGCCTGGGCATTCATCAGCTTCGCAAAGGAAAACAAAATAAAATCGAAAACCATCTGGCAGGGAAGTAAGGAAAATCGTCAGGGGGACACGGACCTGTCTGTGCAGATGTCCTTTTAATGACGCTCCTGCTTGCTCTGTGCCCCTGACCACACGTTTGAAACCAAAGGGCATTTTCTGCACCAGGGCTCCACAGGACCCTGGCGTTCCTTAAAAGGCTGTTGGACCCCGTGCAGCCTCTCACGCATTTACTTGGCTCATCGCCTGGATAACTAGCATTTTCAGACCCAGTACGCTAAGGCATTGCTGCTCACAGGTATTAACTCACCTAAGAAAATCTGCGTTAGTGGTGAAAAGCTTAGGGAGGAGAATAGACCTTTTTCTGACATGCGCAGTCCTTGTGTTGGTGACGTGTATAGCAGAAATGATCTTTGGTTTTTTAAAAAAAAATTTTAAAATATATTTTATTGATTTTGTACAGAGAGGAAGGGAGAGAGATAGAGAGTTAGAAACATCGATGAGAGAGAGTCATTGATCAGCTGCCTCCTGCACACCCTCTACTGGGGATGTGCCTGCAACCAAGGTACATGCCCTTGACCTGAATTGAACCCAGGACCCTTCAGTCCCCAAGCCGACGCTCTATCCACCGAGCCAAACCGGTCCCGGCTTTGGTTTTTTAGTGTGTGAGTGTAAGTGTGTGTGTGTGTGTGTGTGTGTGTGTGTGTGTGTGAACGAGACTGTCGCACTCCCCTTTACTTGAGATTGATCCCAGAAGGTTCAGAAAAGAGAACTTATCTAAGACCCACCGTATCAGAATCTCTGGGGCAGGAGGCTCAATTTTAACCGGCATCTCTGGAATTTTTATCAATATTAGAGTTTGAGATCCACTGTGTATCCCTGTAACCATGTCGGTGCTGCAGTCTGAGGAACGGCCTGCAGTCCCTGGAATTACTCATCCCTGTTGCCTCCTTCTGCTTCTCCTGTAGGCCCCTCAGGGCGTTCCTCTGTGTTTTTTTTTTTTTTTTTTTTTTTTCTTTTTCCTCCTTTTCACAGTGCCACTGGCATTTCTACTCAGTTGCAGGTAGAATGGGAAACCTGAGTCATCCTGAGAAAACATATGTGGAACCCTTTTCCTATATTTATATTTTTAAAACATACATGGGGAAGAGGTAGAAGAGAGAACACACACCTGAGGCATAGGTGGTTTTTCTTAATAAGGTCAAGAGTGCACTAAAGAAACAGAATGTCTAGCAATCACCACAGCACATGCCTACGTCTTCAAGACTGAACGTTGGCAATTTTAGTTCTTCAGAAGTCGTCACTAACAGTGACTTACAAAACCAGGCACAGGGAATCTCCTGGTTTTTCAGATTTTCACACCTCTCATAAAATATGCTTATTTATCCATTTAGTAGTATATCATTGATTTTGAAAAAGTAATATGTGTTTATGATGTAAAATAAAAAAAATAAAAAAAAATATGTGTTTATGGTAAAACATTAAAATAGTATAAAAGGATAAACAGTGAAAAATAAAGTCCACTTCACAGTAACTGCAACCAATGACACACCACTGTGGCCAATTTATTCCCCAGAGATGTTCTCTGCGTACCAAGCTTATAAATGTATGTATAAACCCCCTTCTGTACACAGAGGGGAGCATGTTGTACACAACACTGTACATCTTGCTTTAACTAGTTTGGCTCAGTGGATAGAGCGTTGGCCTGTGGACTGAAGGGTCCCAGGTTTGATTCCGGTCAAGGGCATGTACGTTGGTTGCGGGCACATCCCCAGTAGGGGTGTGCAAGAGGCAGCTGATCAATGACTCTCTCTCATCGATGTTTCTAACTCTCTATCCCTCTCTCTTCCTCTCTGTAAAAAAAATCAATAAAATATACTTAAAAACACACACACAAACACTGTACATTTTGCTTTATTACTTCGACAACAGATCTTCCAGATTATTGCAAATTAGCACATCCTTCTTGTTAACAGCACACCATTATGTTAGAATAACGTAGCTCTGGTCTTTTCACTTCCTGGGTCGGAAGGTGTCTTGCAAAGAAACTGAGGCCTCCTTGACCCTGATCACTGTCTCCAGGCTTCCTCCGCTGCGCTTCCCGCAAGGTGCGCTCCCGAGTGATGCACTAACACAGCGGAGGTTCTTTAAGTCCTCTCTGTCAATTGCATTCACCTTAGGACAGTGGTCGGCAAACCCATTCGTCCACAGAGCCAAATATCAACAGGACAACGACTGAAATTTCTTTGGAGAGCCAAAAGTTTTAAACTTGAACTTCTTCTAACGCCACTTTTTCAAAATAGACTCGCCCAGGCCGTGGTGTTTTGTGGAAGAGCCACACTCAAGGGGCTTGGACAAATGGTGATTCCAAACTCTGGCCTGGGCGCAGGAGCATTTGGTGAGGGCGGTCTTGTACCTGGTTACTATGGTGACCACAGGAAACACGTCTCTGTCTCACAGAAGCATCTGCTCTGCTCAGAAGAGAAACGGGGCGATGTCCGCATTAGCAAACAGACGGTGCCAGCTCCCAGGGCCGTGTGCCCTTGGGGAAGAGCCAGGCTCAGCGAGCCCTCCCCAAAGAGCAGAGCTGCCGGGCCGGGCTGCATGCGTGCTCTGACCGGTCCTCTCAGTGCAATCCTCTGTTCAGGCGAGAATCACACCGGAGCAGCTGACGGACTGCTTGGAAATGGAGTTAAATCGAAGTAGCTACTGTGTTAATGCAATTATTCCTGAAAAGGGGTGGACTTCCCATGCTAAACCTAAATTCAAATACACTGAGAAGGTGGGTACAAATGAAATGGCCCATGAACCTGTAACCGTATATTCTGTAAGTGTTCTTAAAACACACACACACACACACACACAAAACAAAAAGCAAGCAAAACATTTTTATTTGACAACATCCAGGCATGTTTTTGGAGTGTCAGCTACGTTCATGGCAGTCACTGTGACACTTGTTTTTTTTTTGTGTGTGTGTGTTTTTTCCCCTTCCATTTCTATTTGTTAAGTGAGCCCCAAAAGTACTGTCCAGATGATGGGAGACAATAGCTGATTGTACTGTGTGCTGGTCGGGCCACATCTGGGACACTGTGTCCATTTTGAAAGGCACAGGGACAAATGAGAGTGTTCTCTGAGGAGGGAGGGAAGCATGGGGAGGGAACTTAGAGCCGTGCAAAAATGGATCTGCCGAAGAGGGTGTGTATTTTCAGTCCAGAGAAGAGCGGATTATAAAGACACACACTAGCGAGGTAGCTCTCTTCCACTGTGTAAAAGGAGGCAGGGTTCTTAGGTATTGCTCTGGAAAGCAGCACGCAGACAAAAGGTTGAAGTCGCGCAGAGCTGTGGCTGAGCTCGAGCCGAGGTGCGGCTAAGTCTGCGCTTTGGTGCTGATCGCAGAGGGACGAGCACAGCCGGCCCACCACGGCTGCGATGGGATCGCCTCTGCTTCTATTGTGAATATTGGACTTTATATCCCTTCTTGCCTTTGTTCAATGAGGGGCTTTGGGTTTGATTTCCTGATAAGGGCACATACCTGGGTTGCAGGTTTGATCCCCAGCTCTGGTCAGGGTGGGTGCAAGAGGCAACCAATTGATGTATCTCTCTCACATGGATGTTCCTCTTTCTCCTTCCTTCCTTTCCACTGTAAACATCAATGGGAAAAAAATCTCCTCTGGTGAGCATTAACAAAGAGAGAGAGGGAGGGAGGGAAGGAGAGAGAGAGAGAGAGAGAGAGAGAGAGAGAGAGAGAGAGAGAGAGAAATTTAGATGTATGTAGATTAAGGGACTTACTGGAGATGGAAAGAAGACTGTGCCAAGGAATTCCGTTTTCTCATCATCTCTAAAGCATTGCTGAAGTATGTGAACCATAATCTGCAGACAAAAACAAACAAATAAATACCCAGAGCGACCTTTGGATCACAGATACTATTAACCCCTTTGTACGCTTGGTGCTTTCATAGGTACAGCTTTAAACGGAAGATCAATGCCAGCCTGAGTGTGCATGAGTGAGTTAAGTCACCTACCTTCTGGAAAATGTACTCGTTTGCTTTTTTTTTTTTTTTATGCCAACAACATTAAAATAGCATCTATACACAGGCAAGGTAGAATGGCTAACTGGGGAAAGCAAACCATATAATTCAAACCAAATGACTGCCTTGGGTCTGAGTTATCCAAATAGCTATGACTAAATTGGTTGTTCTTTGCTTTATTTTGCTTGCTTTCTTTTGGAAACAGTGGGATCGATGGGAAAAGTAGATCAACAACATTATTCAAACAGTTGTCCCAATTTTCTACCCAGGGTCAGTCCGTGTAGGCCCTTAAAACAGATAAGAGGGAGGGCAGTGGAAATGTTTTGCCCAAAATGAGAACTGAGCTCCTGTCATTTTACTGTCACAGCATAAGTTCTATTTAAATTTTATGTTTTAAAAATATTGACACTGTTCAGATGTTTATTTTAGCTAGTATCAGCCCAAACCTACATTTACTGTGTCACTACTGCCTGCCAGCAGAAAGCAAGGCTGGCACAGGGATTTCTAAATGCCGTTGGAGAAAAAGAGCTGTCATGACATATGAGAGAGGACCGATGTTTTTCCGTTTTTGTCTTTAATTATTGACAGTAAATTGATGCCCCCCAATTCCCTCCCCTTTACCCTCCTTCTCCCAGCCCTGCCCACCCCAGGCCACTATTATCTATGCCCGTTGGTTATTCTTTAAAAAAACACACACATTTTATTGAATTTTTACAAAGAGAGAGAGAGACAGATGGAGTTAGAAACATCGATGAGAGAGAAACATTGACCAGCTGCCCCCTGCACACCCCCCACTGGGGATGTGCCCGCAACCAAGGAACATGCCCTTGACCGGAATCGAACCTGGGACCCCTCATTCTGCACGCCAATGCTCTACCCACTGAGCCAAACCAGTCAGGGCCCATTGGTTATTCTTAATCTGTTCCCAGCTTCCCTCTGAGACATATTAGTCTGTCCATGCCTCCATGTCTCTGGAACTATATTGTTCTTCAGTTTATTTTATTCATTAGATTCCATTTACAAGTGAGATCATGTGATGTTTATCTTTCTCTCACTGGCTTATTTCAGTCAGCATCATACTCTCCAGGTCCATCCATGCTGTTGCAAAGGGTAAGAAATCCCTTTTTTACTGCAGCCTAGCATTCCATGGCGTAAATGTCCCACAGCTTTTTTACCCACTCATCTACTGATGGGCACTTGGGCTGTGTCCAGATCTCAGCAATGGTAAATTGTGCTGCTATGAACACAGGGGTGTGTATATTCTTCCTGGTTGTATTTCGGGCTTCTCAGCATCTATTCCTAGAAGTGGGGTCACTGGTTCAAATGGCAGTTCCATTTTTATTTTTTTGGGTAAATTCCATACTGTTTTCATAGCGGCTGCACCAGTCCGGTTCCCACTAGGCTTCCCTTTTCTCCACATCCTCACCAGCACTTGTTTGCTGAATTTAAAGCTATAACATTTTCTCCGAGCACTGCCTTCATTGCATGTCCTCTCCACCCCAAATGGGTAGCTTGCATTTTTGTTATCATTCAGTTTGAAATATTCTCCAATTTTCCATTTTTTAAAATTTGACCCATGAGTTACTTAGAAGTCTGTTGTTTAACATATAAATACTTGAGGATTTTCAAACATTATGGGCTGAATGTTTGTGTTCCCCTCCACTCATATCTTGCAGCCCTAACGCCAATATAGCTGCATTTGAAGATGGGGCCTCCGAGGAAGCAATTAAGGTTAAGTAGAGTCCTAGGGTGAGGACCTGATCCAAGAGAATTTGCGTCCTCATAAGAAAAGACACAAGGGGGTGCACAGGGGCCCCTCCAAGGCCTCAGGGCCCCACAGGCTCCTGGTCGTGCTTGAGGGGGAGCCTTTCGAAGAGACTCGAGCAGCCTGGCCTGCGGGCCGGCAGCCTGCGAGGGGAGTCAGGTGTGGCCCATCTTCCTGATGTTTCACCTCCTTACCCCGGAAATGGTTCTCTGGCAGTCCCAGAACCAGGGCCTGCAGATCCACTAGGGCTGTGGTGGGCAAACTGCAGCTGGCGAGCCACATGCGGCTCTTTGGCCCCTTGAATGTGGCTCTTCCACATAATACCACGGCCTGGGCGAGTCTGTTTTGAAGAATTGGCATTAGAAGAAGTTTAAAAAAATGTGGCTCTCGAAAGAAATTTCAATCTTTGTGCTGTTGATATTTGGCTCTGAGTTTGCCGATCACTGACCTAGGGGGTATTAGAGAAGTAGACTGTGTGGTGATGGGCATGGTTCAGAACCACGGAGAGCGACACACGGGGTTCAAACCTCTAACAGTCCTGATCCGTCCAATACTGACAGGTCTTTATTGGCCTGTTCTAAACCCTGGAATTCTGATCAATGCCTAACATATGAAAAGGAGTCAATAAATATTTGTGGAATGAAATGACATGACATGCATCCTCCCTAGGGGAATCAGTGTGTGGAGGACTGTGAACGTTTCTGTAGCTCTCGATACATGCCACCAAATTCTTCTCAGAAGTGGGACGTTTAATTTGTACAGCCACCAAGTAAAACTTTGATTTTTCTCTTTATATCCTCTCTCATTTTTCTTGTTTATTGAAGTACTAGAGGCCCGGTGCACGAGATTTGTGCACTGTGGGGGTGGGGAGGAGGAGGGCCCTCAGCCAGCCCTGCACCCTCTCGCAGTATGGGATCCCTCACTCCTTACCACCCGCCTGCCTCAGAGACGGGAGAGGCTCCTGCCACCACCACTGCGCTCGCCAGCCATGAGCCCGGCTTCTGGCTGGGCCAGTGCTCCCCCTGTGGGAGCGCACTGACCACTAGGACAGCTCCTGCAATGAGCATCTGCCCCCTGGTGGTCAGTGTGCATCATAGTGACTGGTTGTTCTGCTGTTCGATTTGTATATTAGGGTTTTATTATATAGGATATTTGACATACAGTATTACAGTAGGTCCTGGGGTTACGTTGCAGATCCGTTCCCACGGCGTGATGTAACGTGATTTTCGCCGTAAGCTGAAACACACTTAGATAAGCACTTACGACACTCACATGGAACACAGACACTGCAGGAATGAAGTGACAGTAAAAAAAAAAAATGTATAAGGAAGATAACAATTCCTGACCTTTATTTGTGGTAAATAAATAATAAAAAAAACACAAAGCACAAACATATGTATTATACATACATTGAAATGACGGAACTTTATTTTTTATAAATAAATGGGAGATGGTGACATAACCACAAAAAGACATACGTAACCCGAGGACTGCCTGTATGTTAGTTTCAGGCATACAGCATAGTTGATTCGACATTTATATTCCTTATGATGTGATCACGACAGTAATTCTAGTAACCATCTGTCACCATACAGAATGACGATAATATTGACTATTTTCCCAATGCTGTGCATTACACCCATAAGGCTTATTTTTCATAACTGGTGGTTTGTACCTTTTATTCTCCTTCAATTTTATTATTTTTTTATTTTGCTAATTCCCCCACCTCTCTGCCCTCTGGCAATCTTCAGTTTGTTTCTGTGAGTCCGTTTCTATTTTATTTGTTCATTTTTTTTTTATTACACATTTAAGTGAAATAATATGGTATTTGTCCTCTCTGACTTACTCATTTAGTATAATACCCATTTAATGATGTTAAGTCTTCCGATCCATGAACATGAGATGCCATTCGATGTGTTTAGGTCTTTTTAATTTTTTTTTTTCAAATTGCACACACACACATTTAACTCTCATAGCTAGTTAGCTAAAAAGTAAAATAAATAGCTTTTGGGTACTAATTAGCAGCTATAACTATTCCTTTTATTTTTATGTAGCTAAAGTAATTTTTAATGTATTAGACTTAAAAATATGTATAAAGAAGTACTCATTAGTCCTGACCGGTGTGGCTCAGTTGGTGGAGTGTCGTCCTATGCACCAGATCACCAGTTCAATTCCTGATTAGGGCGCATACCTGGGTTGTGGGTTCAATCCCAGGTCGGGAAGCATATGGAAGCCAAGTGATCAATGTTTCTTTTTCTCTCTCTCCCTCTTCCCCACCCCCCCAAAAAGGGAAATACTCATTAAAACAATACCTGTTGCTCTAAGTAATTTCTTAAATCAGATGAAACAAACAAAAACAATTCCCACAACATTTAATTAATATATAAACTGAGAAAGTATAATGAAAAGTGTTTGAGACTGGAAGTCAGGAAATTGGAAAGCTAGGCTTATAACCTTCAGGAAAATTATTTATCTCTCTAGGACTGTTTCCTCACATATAAAATAATGTTGTAACTTTCCCTAAATAGGAAATCATGGGTCTATGACAGCAATCAATATGGCCTGCAACTGTATTTATTTATTTTTTAAAAATATTTTATTGATTTTAGAGAGGAAGGCAGAGGGAGAGAGAGATAGAAACATCAATGATGAGAGAGAATCATTGATTGGCTGCCTTCTGCACACCCCACACTGCGGATTGAGCCTGCAATCTGGGCACGTGCCCTGACTGGGAATTGAACCCTGACCTGGTTCATAGGTTGACACTCAACCACTGAGCCAAGCCTGCCAGGCCCGTATTTATTTTTAGATTAAATCTTGAGAAATAAAACATTTATAACATTGTTTGCGGTTGAGATGTTCAATATTTCCATGCACCCTCCCCCCATTTTAGAAGTATAAGAGTGAAAACATATGTTTTTACTTGCTGTAGATTAAATTAGAGGAAGCTATATTTGGAGGATAAATACCTATAAGTATAAAATAGAATCATGAGCTTTAGAATACAAAATCATGGTTATGAATCATTCTTAATATAATTGAGAAATAGATGCCATCTTTTGTAACCAGAATAGTAATGTTAATAAGTTGTCTTAAAACATCTAGTACAGTAAATAAAGTAAGGGCCAACATGCAGATGACATATTTAAACCTTTCGTGTTTTAGTGTTTTGAAGTAGCATAATGAAACATTTTTCAGCTTAACAACCTTGAACGTGCAACTTTTCTGAGCGTCCCCTGACCTCCCATGCTCTGAGGAGGTGTCTCCTTTGAGGACTATGTATTCAGTAATGAGAATTGTTTTTAATTGGGTTTTAAAGGCAGTACTCAATAGCACCATCTACTGTTAACGTAGTGAAATTTAATGATAGTGGAAAGAATGTTAATAGCCTCAGATCTTCACACTGAAACAAACACAAGAAATATTCTAACCCCAAATTTCTAAGCTCACAGATAAAGAAAGCGAGGCTCAGAAAAGATAAGTACCTTGTTGAAAGTCACAGATTATACATACTGTTGCAAACTAAAATTTCCGTAGGTGCTTTCAAAGCAAGGAAACATGGAAAAGCAATTTATCCTGTTGATTCAGTCTCTAGGGTTGAAAACCAGGCTGGCTGTTTATGGCTCCCGTGCAGACTGCCTTTCCACAACTTAACTAATGGTTTTGTGCTTCCATTTCCACGTCTGGAAGTTGGTGACGCATCCTTTCAGGGTTTGTGTGAGCAGCAGCAGTAGTGGACACTATGTAAAGGACCATGCTTGATAGACGGAGGTCAGTAATGGTGACATTATTCTTATTCACAAATTGTGGGAGCCCCTTCCATGTCCCACGTGGTTCAGGGTTCCGGATCAGGGTTCCGGTTTTGGAGAAAGCCTCACACAAATGGAAAGAGACTAGAAAAGCATTAATTTGGGAATATTGGGGGCCAGGCGGGAGCCCAGCTCTGGTGGGAGGACTTGCCTTGCTTTGGCCTTGCCATCCCTTTTACTCAGGTTTGGGGTACACCCATCGCCCTGAGGCAGGTAATTCCAGTAAAGGGCAGATTATCTTATCAGCAAGGACTTAAATGATTATTTGGTGGGGAAGTTGCCTCAGTTACCATTGTCTTAATTAGTTAGGGGAGTGGTTGGCTCTGATCTTTCCGAGCTTCAAGGTTGACCAGCCTTCCACATCTTTCTAATTAGTGAGACAATGATTGGTTTCCGGGGACAAGTGGTAGAACTGCTTTTAAATCCAGATGCTTCTGATTTCAACGTCTGTGTTCTTTAAATCCGACCACACCAGCCAACAGTCCTATTATACGTACAACATAAATCGTGAACATCTGGTAACACAGCATATAAGCCCATGGACACTCTATAGGATTCTTTGATTTTGGTGAAGAAGAAAGCTGAGCCTCACCTTCAGTACTTGGAAAACAGATCCTTAATTTCTTGTCTTATTTAGTAGAGCAAGCTTCCTTTATTTTTTTCAAGCTTCCTTTCTTTTAGCGATAGAATCTGTCCTCTTGGCCTTGAGGGTGTGCACATGACCAAGGCCTGGCCAATCACAGCACCTAGTTTTTCCTGGACACGGAATGGTTCAGAGGACAAGTGCTGCGGAAAGAGCCAGTGTCTGGAGGAGTCAGAGAAAGGAGAGCAGTGTGATATCTCTGGCCCCACGCAAGTAGTACCTTCCGCATGGTACCTCCTTAATACAGTGTCCTGGGGTCCCCTGACCGTTATCCCATATTCCTTTTCCTCCTCTTCATTAGCAACAGAACCTCTGAACCTATGTTTTCCAAGTCTCCTTTGGAGACAGGTGTGACCAACACACTCCCTGGAGCCAGTGGGATGTGAGTGAAATTGTTGAATGCCATTTCTCCCATTTGATGTTACACCATCAGTCCGTTTCCCAATGTGCCAGGGATTCCTCTTTAACCTTTCATGAGAGCAATACGGACCTGAGGAAACGGACACCTTAGATTAACTGGGAAATAGATTTTGACTGTGAATCACTCACCGGAAACCCTGCGTGTGAATGTGCTGGGAGCTGTAGAGTCAAAGCGGAAGACCACGTAAGCTCAGCCCTAAGAAAGGAGTGAGGCACTGATTCATATTGCAACATGGTGGAATCTCGAACACGATAAGGTGCAAACACAAAGTCACAGATTGTATGGCTCTCCTTATAGGAAATGCACAGAAGAAGTAAATCTACGGACAGGAGACTGGTGATGGTCAGGGGCTAGAAGCTGCGTGGGGTGAAGGGCCATGGGCATCAGGTTTCTCTGGTGGTGATGAGCATGTTCCGGAATCAGACAGTAGTCATGGTTGTACAACTTTCTGACTGTACTAGAAACCACTGGATCGCATACTAAGAAGGGGTGAATTTTATGACATGTGAATTATATTTCCAGAAAATAAATGTAAGCTGAGTTGCCCTTGAAAATCCTTCTTAAAGAGTGTAATACAGCTTGTTTTATCTTTTGTGTAAAAAATAAATTGCCTTTTTAATTTTTGAATTGAGTACCAGATAAAATAGTATGCTTGCATTTAGGAACTCTGTTTCCAAAAATATATGTCTTTTAACTCATCATATTCAATTGTATGAGATTCTTACATTATAAAATGCAAGGGAATGACATCAGAGGTATTCAGAAGGGAACACATGTACCCCTGGGGACATGAGAAAAATTTCCAAGATGTGATCTGGCATGGATAGTTTCAAGAAAATAAATTTCACCGAAACCGGTTTGGTTCAGTGGATCGGCCTGTGGACTGAAAGGTCCCAGGTTCAATTCCGGTCAAGGGCATGTACTTTGGTTGTGGGCACATCCCCAATGGGGGTGTGTGCAAGAGCCAGCTGATGGATGATTCTCTCTCATTGATATTTCTAACTCTCCCTCTCTCTCTTCCTCTCTGTAAAAAAATCAATAAAATATATTTATAAAAAAATATCAATTTCCAGGGAGAATCCAAGATGGCTGCTCGGGTAGGCACCTAGCCGCAGCCGCACGCAACAATTTCAATAAAATACAACTAAAATATAAAATGGACATTACCCAGAACTACAGGAAAGTCAACTGACTGGAAATTCTACAACGAGAAGCAAGGAGAAAACCAGAAGGAAGCGCGGAGGAGCTGTAAAAGCCCAAGGTACGGAGACACGCGGCGCGCGGAGAGGACGGAGCCGGAGAGGAGGGAGGCCGAGTGCCTGGCGGGCGTTCCCTAGCGGAAAGGAGATAAACACTCCGACTGTGCTGGGCTCCCGACTGCTCTGAACCCCCGTTCTAGGCCAGACCCCGGGGACCCAGGCTCATCCAGAGGGAGCTGGGCTGTAAGGCGGTACTCGGGGAAGCAGCGAAAGGAGGTCCCGGAGGCGCACACAGCGCGCAGAGAAGGGCCGGCCGGCTGTGCCGTAGGGCTGCCCTGGCGGGAAGGAGACAGGCTCCAGACTGCTCTGAACGCCACCTCCAACTCCACTTCCAACTGAACTGAACCCCAGTTTCGAGCCCATTGCGGGAGAGCTTACACTGTTTGGTAGCAGGCGAAAATCGAGGGCACCTTTCTCTCAGAGGCGCTTGCAACAAGTACTGAAGGACCCTGAGTCTCAGGAGTCGCATAGGGCGGGGCTGACGGAAGCCAAGGCTGTAGGCTCCACCCTGAAACTCCGCCCCATCAGAAAAGCGGCCTGCGAAAATGCCTAAACCAAATAGATCACAAACGAAAGAAATGGAGGACAAAAAGCGACTGGATATAGAGTTCAAAACCACACTTATAGGGTTTTTCAAGAGACTCCTAGAAAAGGCCGATAAAATAAATGAGACCTATGAGGATATGAAAAGGGATCAACAAGAAATGCTAAGGGATCAACAAGAAATAAAGAATACATTGTCTGAAATAAAAAATATTCTACAGAGTCCTAAAAACAGAATAGAAGATCGCAAGAATCAAGTCAAAGATTTGGAACATAAAGAGCCAGAAGACACTCCTCTGCAGAAGCTAGAAGGCAAGAGAATCCAGAAAATTGAAGATAATGTAAGAAACCTCTGGGACAACTTCAAACGATCCAACATCAGAATCATGGGGGTCCCAGAAGATGAGAGAGAGCAAGATATCGAAAACATACTGAAAGAAATAGTGACAGAAAACTTCCCCCACCTGGGGAAAGAATTGGACTTACAAGTCCAGGAAGCACACAGAACTCCAAATAAGAGGAATCCAAAGAGGACCACACCAAGACAAATCATAATTAAGATTCCAAGAGCAAAGGACAAAGAGAGAATATTAAAAGCAGCAAGAGCTAAGCAGGTGGTTACCTATAAAGGAGCACCTATACGATTGTCAGCTGATTTCTCAACAGAAACCATGCAGGCCAGACGGGAATGGCAAGAAATATTCAAGGTGATGAATAGCAAGAACCTTCAGCCAAAAATACTCTACCCAGCAAAGCTATCACTCAGAATCGAAGGTCAGATAAAGAGCTTCACTAATAAAAAAAAGCTAAAGGAGTTCATCACCACCAAACCAGAATTATATGAATTGCTGAAGGGGGTTCTTTCAGAAGAGAAAGTAAATAAAGATAAAAATTATGAACAACAAATACGTAACTATCAACAAGTGAATCTAAAAACCAAGGAAATTTAAAAAAAAATCTGATGAACAATATTAACTGTTGAATATAATAGAATCAGAGGTATGGAAGGGGAGTGAACTGATGATTCTTGGGGAAAAGGGAAGAGGGGAATGTGGGAAGAGACTGAACATAAACTGTGCACCTATGGATGAGGACAATGGGGAGTGGGGAAAGGGCAGAGGGTGGGGTGGGAAGGGGGGGGGAAAGGAACACTTGTAATAATATGAACAATAAAAATTTATTTAAAAAAAATATCAATTTCCATATCCTCAATGTGCAGGTATTAACCTTTCCATAGTGGATCTGTGGCCAGAGCTGCCACGTCATTATACCCTACAGTCCTTTCGGACCTCCCATTCCTGTTTACAGAAGGAAGTCCTGCATCTCACCTGTCGTAAGTTCCTACCACAGCACACACCTCACGGTGCCAAACAGCCCGACGATTCGGATGACAGAGGGTGGGGAAACCCCCTTTATATCGAGGCACCATAAACCGTGATAGCACATTGCACGTTCCCTCGCCTTTATACTCTGGGCATGCGATTCGGAAGCCATTCAAACAACGAAGGAATGCGATGGCAAAATCATCCCGCTCCCTAGAGTGTTAACTAAACATTTTTATTGGTAGCTCATCTCATGGTAAAATCGTGCAGCCTGTAATGAACCTAAAGCACTCATATTTTAGTGCAAAAAAATTAAAATTTAAAAGCTATCAAGGTTACATTATAAAATTTCCAAAAGCCTCCTGATATTTAAATTAAGAAAAGGGGGGATAGTAGAAGAACATCATGTAAGGAAGGAAAAATACCCTTCTGACCGGAAAGCTTAGGGATAGGACCCCAGCACTCCATCAGGACTGGCTTCCTGCACCCCATCGCTCGGAAGTGAACCCCGGACGGAGCAGTGGGGGACGAGGCAGCTGCAGACCACAGACTCGGACCTGGGCAGGCGCACCCTCTCCCTGGTACCCGCAGCGGGGGCGCCGGGGGAGGGGCCCGCCACGCCCGTTCATGGCGGGGCACGCGGGGCACGTTTCCGTCCTCGGGTGGAGCTCACACTCGTGGCAGCGTGTTTCTACACGGCAGTCTGGCCCTAACCGGTGTGGCTCAGTGGATAGAGCATCAGCCTGCGGACTGAAAGGTCCCAGGTTCGATTCCGGTCAAGGGCATGGACCTGGGTTGCGAGCACACCCCCAGTGGGGGGTGTGCAGGAGGCAGCTGATGGCTTTCTCTCTCGTTGGTGTTTCTCTCTTTCCCTCTCCCTCCCTCTCTGTAAAAAACCAATAAAATAAATTAAAAAAAACAAAAAAACAAAAGGCAGTCTGTGTCCAAACAGAGGACCCCCCACGCCCCCGCCGGTGTGAGTGTGGGGGTGCGGGGGGCAGGCAGGGAGGGAGGGAGGGCGGCACCCTGGCCAGGGAGCAGGTGCCCGGCCGCTGCTCGGGAGCGGGGGCGGGGCGGGGGGGGCGAGCACGCAGGGCGCCGTTTACCGAGCTTCCCGGAGGGCCTCTGGGGCCCCACCGAGGCCGGGGCGGGGGGCGAGGGCGCCTGTGCCCCTCGGACGGCGCCGATCGCAGCGCGGGCCCGCCCGGGGTGCCCGCCCCGCGCCGGGCTCCGGGGACACCCCGCGGGGACAGCCGGTGGAGCGCCGAGTCCCGCCCTCCCCGCCCTCCCCGCCCACCAGCCAGTAGCCCCGCCCCCAGACCCGCCCATACGACTTCCGGTGCCGGCGTCCAATCGGCTTCCGCCGCTCTCCACTTCCGGCTCCTCCGCCCTGTCCCCGCCCCGCTTGCCTCCTTTCACGCCGTCACGTGAGGGGCGAGCGCGGGGGCCGTCGGGACTCGTTCTGCCGGTGGGTCAGGGTTCGGCCTCAACATGGCGGTCCCGGCCGGGCAGTGACCGAGGCTCGGCGGTCGGAAGGAGTCCCCGGGGCCGGCCGCGCGTCCGCCTCATGGGTGGGGCGTGAGGCGCCGCGGCGAGCGCGGAGGGCGGCGGTGACGGGCGGGGCGGCGGCGCGGGCCCGGGCGCCGAGGCGGCGGCGGCGGAGTCGGAGCTTGGCTCGGGGTCCGGGCTTCCCTGCGGGCCCGGCCGGGAGAGGCCGGCGGGCGGCGGCGGCGGGGCCGCGGCGCCGGGCGGGGCGATGGCCCAGTGCGTGCAGTCGGTGCACGAGCTCATCCCGGACTCCTTCGTGCCCTGCGTGGCCGCGCTCTGCAGCGACGACGCCGAGCGCCTGGCCCGCCGCAACCACCTGAGCTTCGCCGAGCTGCTGAGACCTTTCACCCGCCTCACCTCCGAGGGTACGTGGCCCGGGCCGGGCGGCGGGGGCGGGCGGCGGGGCCGGGGCGCGGGGGCGGCGGCCGGGCCGTGTTTACCTCCCGGGCGGGCGGCGCGCGGGGCCGCGGGCGGGAGGGAGGGAGCCTGCCCGGACCGCGGCGCTGGCCTCGGCCCCTCCGGCCTCTGTCACCGCACCTGCCGCCTGTGGGGTGGTTTCCGGGAGGAGGGGCCGCGCGAGGGGCGGGGAGGAGAGGGGAGGAGGGGAGCTGTCAGGCCGCGGGGCTGCGGAGGTCCCGGAGAGAAGCCGAATCATCACCCCCCCCCCCCCCCGCCCCGGCTGTCAAACTGGACGTGGGGGTTGTTTTTGAACAGCTTTCTAAGCTCCTGTTTCGCAATTTTAATTTTTTTTTCCATTGGAAATGTAAACTTTTATATTTCTATATCATATCTTACTTCTCAAGGAAATGGAAATGTATTGTGGAAATAATAAAGCTTGGGACAGCCTTTGCCTAATGGGCGAGGGAGGAGGAACAGATTGTTCGTTTATAGGGAAGGAGGAGTCCTGAAATGTGGTATTTCAGCTAAAAATTAAATCGTTAGTAGGAACGCATCTTTCACGGAGGAGCTACCGGAGTTTCACAGCTTTAGAGTCTTTATTGGGAAAATCCCACAGGTCTCTCAGCTCCAGGTATGGTTTGACCAGGCCTTTAGCGGTGCTTTGCAAACAGAACACAGCAAAGTCTGTAAAACGAAGGCTTCGCTCAGTACAGCTGTGCTGCCCTATGGGCTTAATCACAGGCCCAGCAACAGCCTGCAGCCATCGGAATCAGCCGGTCTGGCTCAGTGGGCAGAGTGTTGGCTTGCGAACTCAAAGGTCCCAGCTTCCATTCCGGTCCAAGGGCACATGCCCGGGTTGTGGGCTCGATCCCCAGTGAGGGATTTGCAGGAGGCAGCCGACCCACCATGATTCTCTCATCCTGGATGTTTCCCTCCCTCCCTCCCTCCCTCCCCCCTCTCTCTCTCTCTCTCTCTCTCTCTCTCTCTCTCTCTCTCTCTCTCTCTCTCTATATATATATATATATATATATATATATATATATATATATCTCCCTCTCCCTTCCTCTCTGAAATCAGTAGAAGTATATTTAAAAAAATACAGCTGTGTCAGGTGAACGGCTATGATGAGGATTGGGTTCTGTGACTTGTGCACACAAACGTGCTGTGCCGCAAACTCATGCGCGCACATGCCACAGGTGTGCTCCTCGGTGGCAGCTCCTTCCTAGGCTCCCTGCGGTCTGACAGGAGAGGAAGGGGCCCAGGACACAGGGTTTTCTTCCGCCCAGGCCCTAGTATTGCACTAAGTCCCAAGAACTGCTGAGTGCCCTACATTCCTCAATTCTCTGCGAGACGTGCGTGCTCTCCTGCTTTGTTAATAAGTAATAATGCCAATACCTGATACCTGTGTTCCGTAGCTTTTCCCTTGTGGTCCTGACTGAATTCTGTGAGGTAGACGCTGTTATGGTCATTGTATGTTGGAGGACACTGAGGCAGGGAGTTACGTGTCCAGCTTATATGTGGGAGAGATGTAAACACAGGCCCTGCACTGATCAGATCCTCTTATCTCCTGGCAGTATTCAGGATTACTTACTCACCCTGGGCAGCAGCACTAGCCAATAGAAATATAACATGAGTCACATATATAATTTGGAGTTAGTGTTCACATGATAAAAAAGTGAAAAGAAACCAGTGAAATTAGTTTTAATGACTGATATGTATATTATTTAACCCAGTATTCCCAAAATGTTATTTCAATATATAGTTAATGTTAAAAGATCATTTAAAAAAATCCTCACTTTAGGATATGGTGTTTTGTGTGCTTTTTTTTGAAGATATGTTTTTATTCATTTGAGCGAGATGAAGGGGAAGAGAGAAAGGAGAGCGAGAGAAAAAGCGAAATATCGGTTGCTTCTGGCAGGTGCCCAGACCTGGGTTGGAACCCACAACCTGGGTGTGTGCCCTGACTGGGAATTGAACCGGTCACCTTTTGGTGCATGGGGACTACGCTCCATCCAGTTGAGCCACACTGGTATGGGTTAAAAATATTCTTTGAGGGGGCTGGGCGGAGTGGGGCAAAGGAGGGGGAAATGGTGGACATCTGTGATATTGTCAACAATAAATAAAAAAAGCAACCAATGAATGCATAAAAACTCTAATGATTAATTTTTATCTGTAAACCAAATTTTAGGACTTTGCCTTCTCTATAAATCTAGATGACCCCACCTAGGTTAAATTAAAAACTTGTTCTTACTCCCTGACCCGTTAGGCAAAGGCTGTTTCAAGTTTTATTAAATATTTCCATAATACCTTTTTCTTAGATATATACTATTTTTTATTTCCCAAATTTATTTGAACATGGGATCAATTTTTCAGAAACAAGCTCTTAACTTTCTTGAAGAAGCAGTATTCCATGGAGTAGCATATACTGAGAAATATCACTTCATAATACAGTATTCAAGATGCTATCTGGTAACCTATAAAATTAAAATGGTAGATTTGAATTTCATTTATCCTTCATATACCCTCTTACACACCCTTTTCCCCTTTTCTGGAAATCACCACACTGTTGAATATAATTTTGAAACAGATGTTAAATGATATACTAGTGATCCGGTACCTGGATGTGTGCACATGGAAAGGAAATTAATTAGAAGGTAGCTGGCGGGGTGTGGCTGAGTGAGATGGGTTGGACACCCCTGGAGCCACCCTCCCGTGGTCTGGGGCGTGGGGAGTGAGTGGGGTCCCTCTGGCAGGTGGGGTCCCTTTGCCTGGCCTGCAGGGATCTGGTTGAAGCCAGCTCTCTGACATTCCCAGAGGGTCCTGGCGTGTGAGAGGGCACACTGCAGAGTTCTGCACTGCCAAGTCACTGCAGCTCCTGCGTTGAGCGTCTGACCCCTGGTGGTCAGTGTGTGCAATAAGTACTGGACAGTTGGATGGTTGCTTAGCCTTTCATTTATATACTAGAGGCCCAGTGCACGAAATTCGTGTATTTGGGAGGGGGTCACTCAGCCCAGCCTGTGCCCTCTCACAGTCTGGGACCCCTCGGGAGATGTCATCCGCTGTCTTAAGCCTGATTCCTGGGGGATTGGGCCTAAGCTAGCAGTCAGACATCCCTCTGGCAACCCGGCAGCCCTCGGGGGGGTGGGGGGGACGTCCACAGTCGGACACCCTTAGCCCTGCGAAGGAGGCAGGAGAGGCTCCCGTCACTGCCCCTGCGCTCAGCCTTCAGCCCAGCTTGTGGCTGAGCCGAGCTCCCCCTGTGGGAGTGCACTGACTGCCAGGGGGCAGCTCCTGCACATCATAGCGACTGTTAGGGTCAATTTGTACATTACCTTCTTTTGTTATATAGGATTATTATATAGGATATATATTTACAGATAGTCTTCGTATAGTTATAATCTTAACGAAGCCTTAATATGATTTAGTTCTGAAGCTTTTGAATTTAAGAGCATTTTTCTTAATTATAATTAGCTCTTATATTGTGATATTCCTGTTTCTATTATCATTTAACAAATGACCCCCAAACTTAGTACCTTAGAAACAAAAGCATTTATTGTTTCTCAGGAATCTGGGAGTGGCTTAGCTGGATGCTTTTGGCTCAGGGTCTCTTGAAGTTGCAAGTGGAGCTGTCAGCAAGAACTGCAGTCATCTGGGGCTTGAGGATCCTCTTCCAAGCTCACTCATGGTTGCTGGCAAGTCTCACTTCCTCACCGAAACTGGCCTGAGACTCAGTCTGTGCCCCGTGGGCCTGCCCAGAGGCTCCCTGACTGTCCCGGGGCATGGCAGCCAGCTTCCTCCGGAGGGGCGGCCAGAGAGAGGACCCAGGATAGAGCTGTGCTCTTCTAACCTGGTCTCGGAAGTGCGTACCGTTACTTTTGCTGTGTTCTGTGGGTCACACATAGCAACCCCAGGATGTGGGAGTGTGTGTAACAGGAAATAGCAGGACCATTGGGGCCATTTCAGAGACTGGCTGCCACACCTGCTAACTCATTTCTGGATTCATTGGTAGGGTTACCTAACTGATAAGCCCGCTCTGAATATAGTGCAAAACTAGAATATCCTTTTTGTGTTAATATTTATGAATACTAAAAGATATCTGACCAATTTAAAACTGCGAGATTAGCCGAAACCGGGTTGGCTCAGTGGTAGAGCGTCGATCTGTGGACTGAAAGGTGTCAGGTTCGATTCCGGTCAAGGGCATGTACCTTGGTTGCGGGCACATCCCCGGTAGGGGGTGTGCAAGAGGCAGCTGGTTGATGTTTCTGTCTCATCAACGTTTCTAGCGCTCTCTCTCCCTTCCTCTCTGTAAAATATCAATAAAATATATTAAAAAAATAAATAAAACTGCGAGATTATATATATATAATATATATTATATTATATATATATATTGGTTTCAGAGAGGAAAGGAGAGAGAGATAAAAACATCAGTGATGAGAGAGAATCGTTGATTGCTGCTTCCTGCACGCCCCCTACTCAGAATCTATCTGATCAGGCTCGAACTAGACCTCCTGGTTATACGTTCCACACTCAACCACTGAGCCACACTGGCCAGGCTTGAGAGAGGTTTAGCACACACGGCTACCTACTCAAGTTACTCAACAATTATAAACTAACTTTAAGGAAAATACTTGTTTCTAAAAATGTCAGAAATGTACCATAATATTTTCTTGTGTTTTGGTTTCTCTGTTTCATAGACTAGCTGGACAGTTTAATTAGGGAGAGAGCTCTGTGTGTGTTTAAGTTAGAAAAATAAACAGTTACAGAAGAATGCAGAGAATACAGGAAACGTTCACCTTCCCACTACCCAGAACCAACAAATACCAACCTTCTTGTCATATTTCCTTTGTGTCTTCTTCTTTCCTTTGAGAAGAAACCAAACAGTGATGCCCTTGAAGGCACCTTTAAACCTTCCCTTGGTCTCATTTCTTTCCTTCACAAGCAATTATTATAATGGAACTTGCATGTATTTTTTTTTTTTTAATATATTTTATTGAGGAAGGGAGGGAGATAGAGAGCCAGAAACGTCAATGAGAGAGAAACATCGACCAGCCGCCTCCTGCACATCCCCTACCCGGGGATGTGCCCGCAGCCAACGTACATGCCCTTGATCGGAATCGAACCCGGGACCTTTCAGTCCGCAGACCGACGCTCTACCACTGAACCAAACCGGTTTCGGCGGAACTTGCATGTATTTTATTTGTACCTTTGTGTATATATTTATAATACAAGTGCACATATTCCATATAGTTTTTATAAACTTTTTTTTTTTTTAATTAAAAGCTTAGAAATAAACAAAGGTTCACAGGAAATTTAGGAAGACAGTTCTTACAGATGTAACCTTATATAAAATACAGGCAGGCCTGAAATTAGAAGTTTCGTATAAAGCATTTTCCATTGGGAATAAAAGTCATTTTTAATGGGTAGGTATCCAGAGCCAGTTTTCCAGAGTTGCCTCTTATCTGTATACAATGATTCATGATGTTCTTATAATAGTGTGTTACACCTGCTGCCTCCGTCACCTGTTGAGAACTGCACTACATGATTATGTATGTGCCAGGCATGGGGCTCAGTGCTTTACATTTACTCTCTCACCCAACAATGTCCCACGTACATCTTTAAAATAACCCTGTGAAGTAGGTTTTAATCACATGTTACAGGTGAGGAAATTGAAGAACAGAAAAGTTAAAAGGTTATTTAGGGTAACCCGGTTAATAAGTGGTGGGTTGGGATTTAAAATAAAGTGTGATTCCAGCTTTAGCTGATTTGGCTCAGTGGATAGAGCATCAGCCTCTGACTCAAGGGTCCCGGGTTTGATTCTGGTCAAAGGCACATGCCCGGTTATGGGCTCAACCCCAGCAGGAGGTAGCAGATCAGTGATTCTCATTATTAACGTTCCCCCCCCCCCCCCAGTCTCTCCCCCTTCTCTGAAATAAATAAAAATATATTTTCTAAAAGAAAAAAAGCCTGACTTCAAAAATTGGAGCTTAATATAATGGGCTGCTCTAGTACTACTCTGGAAACTGCTTGAGTATCTTTTATGAAAAGATGCTCACATTTCGTACTGTGCACTGTGGGTACTGTCTGGTATCATCTCCTAGGAACCTACGTCTTGCCTGGCGCTCTGAGCCACTGGTTGTAAATCCCATAGACTTGAGGCAAGACCTGTAACAGGGTAGCGGCAAGAGAGACTGGGGATGGGAAGAGGGATTTGGGTGTGGGTTTTTTAAAACAGGCTTTATTTTTTAGAGCAGTTTTTGGTTCACAGCAAAACTGAGCAGGAAGAACAGCGTTTCCGTACACCTTCCGTTCCAGTGCCTTCCCGCTGCCAGCATCCGGGATTGTTATGATGGCACAGGAGTGGCTGAGAGTGCAGGCAGCACACTCGGGGGAGGAGAGGAATCCCCAGGGCATCATTTAGTTCTCCTCACTGTTTTCAGCGTCGGTACCACAGACTTCACACTGCTCTGGACAGCCTTCATGTGAGGAGTGGGATGTGTGGTGGTTGGTCCTTGGCAACTCCAAACAGGAAGAAGGAAAATACATGGTGTAGGGACAGGAGCAGAGCAGTGCGAGGGAAGGCTGGCCTGTCTGGCTAGCCCTTTGGTTATAAGGGAATGTTGTAAGTCAGTTGTATTTATGGAAGGCTGTTCCACTAGGACTTTCTGGTTTCTGATTTGATCGTCTTTTTTGTTTGTAAACATTAACCCAAGTTTTTTTATTGTTACAGTTGGTTTGTTATGAATTGTGTAGAATTAATTTCATGTTTTTTTTCTCTCCTAAAGTTCATATGAGAGATCCTAATAATCAGCTTCACATAATAAAAAATTTGAAGATAGCAGTAAGCAACATTATCACCCAACCGCCTCAGTCTGGAGCCATTCGGAAACTTTTGAGTGACGTTGTTTCTAGCTGTCAGCCTGCGGATGGACTAGTAGCTAATGTGATTACGGCAGGGGACTATGACCTCAACATCAGTGGTATGTAATAAGGTTTATTATTTCTGAAAGGAATTGATCTTCTTTTAGAAAAAGTAATTCTGTAACTTGGAAATACTAACTTAACAAACACTTAAGTGCTTAGTGATAGATCTAGAATACAATGTTGAAAATATTTGTAAAATTATATTGTTTAAATGTTCATAATTTTTCTTCTGTGTTAATTTAATTAGAGCAAGATAAGTTAACTTGATAATTTCAAGTTTAGAATATTATGATTATCTTTCCACATCAAAAGATCTCCTTCCTGAAGTCTTACACTTCCTGGGGAATGATCCCCTTCAGTGGGAGAGAGATTTGGTAGACAAAAAAAATCTAGATATTACAATGGTTTGTGGCTCTTCAAAGGCCTGTGCTACATAACTGGACACATATAATAGTATGTCTGTGGTATTATGTAAAAGTATTTCTTCGGGGAAGGACCAGTTAGGAAAGAAAAAGGCTCATGGGGAAGATAATGAAATAAAAGTTGCAAAACACCATTCTTCTCCATTTTGAACTGGTTACTGTCCAAGGCCTGCTCCACAACTGTCATCTCTGGGGTTTCCTTCCCTTCCCTTCTCTGTAGTCTCTCATTCGTATCTCTTGGGGCATATTTCCTGGGCTTGGTGAAGGACATCTCCAAGTACTTTCCTAAGGAACTCTGCTGGGAAGGTACATTTTTTGAGAAACCGATGTCTGAAAAATTGTTTTCTTTTATGCTTGTTTTCTTATATACTTGACTATATATATATATATATATATATATATATATATATATATTCTAAGTTAGAAACAAATATATATATATTCTAAGTTAGAAACAATATATATATATATTCTAAGTTAGAAACTTAGAATATATATATATATTCTAAGTTAGAAACAATTCTAAGTTAGAAATATATATATATATTCTAAGTTAGAAACTTAGAATATATATATATTCTAAGTTAGAAACAAGTCAAGTATATAAGACTTGACTATATATATAGTCAAGTCTTATATACTTGACTATATATATATATATATATATATATGTATATGTATATGTATTCTAAGTTAGAAACAATTTCTCACAGAATTGTTTCACTTCTTGTAACTTCTAATATTGTAAAGGAACTGTAATACATTATGATATTTCTACCCCTATTCCCTTCAACTTTTAGAAGCTCTTCCACTTATTTGGAAATTTCATGTTGGACCTGACTTAACTCCTTTTTTACTCATTGTATTGTGTAGCTCCTTTGGATAATCTGGTCATGCATAATCTTTAATCCTGAGAAATTTCTTGTGTGCTTTTTTCTTTGTTAATTTCTTCTCCGTTGTTTTCTTTGCTCTTTCTAGAATGACTGCTGTTAGCTGGATGTAGGGCTTCCTGAGTTACTCCTCTGATGTTTTCATCTTTCTTCTAATATTGTCCGTCTCCATCTCTTAGGTCTTTTTGTTTTACTTTCTGGGGGATACTCTTGACTTTATTTTCTATCTTCTATTGAAATTTTAATATTCTCTTGCTCTCGATTTTTCTTTTTTAAAAAAACACATTTTTATTGATTTCAGAGAGGGAGCGGGAGCGAGAGCGAGAGCGAGAGAGAGAGAGAGAATCATTGATGAGAGAGAATATTGATTGGCTGCCTCCTTCATGCCCCCCCACTGGGGATTGAGCCCACAACCTGGACGTGTGTCCTCTCTAGGAACCTGTGACCTCCTTGTTCAGAGGTCAACGCTCAACCACTGAGCCAGTCCGCTGGGCTGATTTTTATTTTTGTAGCATGTAGTTCTTTTTCCTATTGTGGTAACTTAATTCTGAGAATATTAATAAATTGTTAAGTTTTCTTCTTTTATGATTTTTCTCTCATTTGTATTATTTCCCAGTTTTTTTTTGGTCTCTCTTTCATACTGGAATCTTGCTTCACAGGTCTGTTGAGCCCTTGGCATTATTTTCTCTTTCTAATTGAGGCATTAAAACCCTGACTGGGCATAACAAAACTTGTCTTTTCTGTTGAGTAGTGAGACTGTAGTAGACTTGAATGTTACCCTTTTTTTATTACTTACAGTTCTTTAATATGGGGTCATTTAGTTTCTCGAGAGTAAGTTTCTCAAATCTGATGTCTAACTGCTGGGGGTGGGCTAATTATTTTTTTAAATGATGTATTAAAGTGGTTTGGTAGATAGTTTAGAGGAACAATATGGTCATGATTTGGTTGTGAGAAATTATTTTATCCAGCTGACTGGCATGGCTCAGTGGTTTTGAGTGTTGACCTGTGAACCAGGAGGTCATAGTTCAAAATTCCTGATCTGGGCTCCATCTCCAGTGGGGACATGCAGGAAGCAGCCAATCAATGATTCTCTCCCATTATTTGATCTCTCTCTCTCTCTCTCTCTCTCTCTCTCTTCCCCTCCCCTCTCCCTTCCTCTCTGAAATCAATAAAAATATATTTTAAAAAATGTCCTGTATATTAATATCCATTAATATAATGACAATTGCAAAATATTAGTTTAAAAATTTATTTTAACCAGGTAAATTACTCATATCCTCAGGCCCCTGCTAACACTCCACCTGTGGAGGGACTGAGTGCTGTTTGTCTTTAAGCACAGGTGCAGGCACTGCTTTATAGCTGATCCTTTAGGCAGATTTTAAAAAGAACCCTCAGCGGTTTGGATAAGCTACATTGCCGAAGAAAACGGTCCCTTCAGCTTCTCTCCCTGCTCCTGCTTTAAGACCTCCCTGTGTTGGTCTTGAAGACTGGGAATGGGATACGCTGAAGCACTGAATGCATCATAATAAAATTCCGTTGTAACAGCGATACTGTAGAGATATATGAGTGGTTTTTACCATTTCAGATAAGATATTCTCTGTCTGGAAAAATACTTCTAATTTTTGCCATTAACGTGAGTCAGCATACTTTTTACCCATTCTATTTAAGAAATACATGTTATATCTTTACCTCATAAGACTACCTTATCAGTGCCATGTTTTCTTCATCAGATCGGTCAATAAAAGCTAGTGTTCCTTGGTACAGTAATTGGAAAGACACATTGATGGAAATGAAAGAATCCTCATTAAATACAGGTATTTTCTGTGTTGGTCTGAGTTTTCCAGATTATTCTCACTCTACTCCTGCCTATTATTTTTTTCTACTCAGCTACTATAAAAATAAATCTGTCCCAATTAACATGTCTGTCTAATTTTTCTAAAACAGAGACAGTCTGGTGATGCTTGTGCAACTTACGTTATCGATCCTATCATCTGTTGTTTATTGTTTACTCTTGGTTTACGTTATCTTCTAAATCCAGGTATTGTTTCAGAATAGTATAATTTGGGTTACACCTTGTTTTGATAAGGAAAAATGTTTTTTTTTCTTTTTTCTCTGGAGAGTAGTCATGTGTAAACAGTATTTTAGAGGATTGTTTAAATATTCAATATTTTTTCCTAAATTTTTATGTAAGAATAAAAAGCATAAAGAATGCTTTTAAAATATGTCTAGTGCAATATAAGAACTTAGTATTCTTATTTTTCCATTATCTTAAAAGTATTTTTCTTTCTTTTTTTTTTAAATCAATCTTCATTGTTCATATTATTACAAAGGTTCCTCATTTCTTACCCCCTCCACCAGATTCCCACCCCACCCTCTGCCCTTTCCCCACCCCCCATTGTCCTCATCCATAGGTGCACAGTTTATGTTCAGTGTCTTCCCGCATCCACCACTCCCCTTTCTGCACGCGCTCGCCCCCCCCCCCCCAATTGTCAGTCCACTCCCCTCCTGTATCTCTGATTCTATTATAATCAACAGTTAATATTGTTCATCAGGTTTTTTAATTTCCTTGGTTTTTTTTTTAATTAAAAAACTTTTATATTTTTAAGAATAAATTTTAAAATCTAATAATTTTAAACTTTGTTTTTTCTGCCCTGGGAACTGAGAAGCAACTTGTTTACATGTAAACTTGCCCTTAGGCTATCAAAAGGTGTAGCCATTCAAATGTAAATGAACACATTGTTTAAAGATAGATGCTGGCTGGAATTGGATTACCTGTTCTGGGTGGGAAGGGCTTGTCCTCCCCTTTCTCCATTGAAATTAAGGTGTTAGCTTTAAAACCTCTTTTTGGCAAGAGACCTTAAACTTTCAGAACTTTAAATTTTTCAGGTAGTAAATCAATTACTTAGCATTTTCTCAAATCAATAATACCTCCACATGCCCAAGGATACACTTCACACAAAAGATACTTCCAAATCGATCAACCAACCTCATCCAGACCCCACACAAGGCACTCACAGATCAACACCCCAGCACTATACTAACTCAACACCTCCAGATCTAAGCCTTCATCACTTGATTCAGCAGACCCTCAAGTTCCCCCAAAAGTTTCTAGCCATGTCTGAGAAGCAGCCCTGGGGCATGGGCAGGCGAGGAGCGAGCTGTTCCGGGCCTGGCTGCTTCGGGCCTGGCCTCTGTTGCTCTGGTCCGCTCTACAATCAGCTGCTCCGGGTCTGGCCACTGCTGCTCCGGGCCTAGATGCTGCTGCTCCAGGCCTGGCCGCTCCAGGCCTGGCTGCTTCCGACCCGGCCACTCCGGGCCTGGTTGCTCCCGGCCTGGCTGCTGCTGCTCCGAGCCTGGTTGCTCCCGACCCGGCTGCTCTGGGCCCGGCTGCTGCTACTCCGGGCCTGGCTGCTCCCCACCCGGCCGCTCCCGGCCTGGTTAAAAGTATTTTTCATCATCCTGTGAATTATCGAAAGTGCAAGAATGCGCCGAAACCCGTTTGGCTCAATGGTAGAGCGTCGGTCTGCGGGCTGAAAGGTCCCAGGTTCAGTTCCGGTCAGGGGCATGTACTTTGGTTGTGGGCACATCCACGGTGGGGCGTGTGCAAGAGGCAGCTGATCGACGTTTCTAGCTCTCTATCTCTCTCCCTTCCTCTCTGTAAAAACTCAATAAAATATATATTAAAAAAAAAAAGTGCAAGAATGATGGAATTGCCTCGAAAGATGATATAGTAGTGAAATATATCATTACTATTATATCATCCTTCAGTTTTAAATTTTGTGGTGCCCATAGTGTATCTTTCTATTTTACACACCAATATTGATTTTATCGGTGTCCTTTTGAAATGTTTTTATCCAAGAATAACCTGTTTCTTCAAGTAGCTTTCCTCTTTGTTGTGATCTGTCATTTTAGACCAGTTGCTTTCTTCTAGTTTTTGCTAATTCATGGTCTTCCACTTAAAGGTTAAAATAGGTCAGGAAAAAGGAAGCATATTGAAACATCTGAAAGTTTTGGGTTGTGTAGGAGATACTTTTCAACAGTTGTCTCAGAGCATTTTCTTTCAAGAAGTTATAAAGGAAGAACGAAGACATATTTGTAGCCATTACCTTTGTGTTCATTTTTTCCCTTTGAATGCAGATAAGTATTGAGAACTTTTCATTTTTAGTCCATAGTGGCAGAGAAAATAAATTTGACAGTGGAAGACACAATTTTTCACAATTAGCCAAATCAGTGTAACAGCATTCTAGACGAGCACTGTCCAGTAGAAATTGGCGAGCCACTTGTATTGTTTTTAATGTTCTCTAGCTACAATAAAGAAAGTGAAGACCACGTGAAGCCCTGGCCAGTGTGGCTCAGTTGGGCATCATCCCATACACCCAAGGGTTCTCAGTTCAGTTCCTGGTCAGGGCACATGCCCAGGTTGTGGGCTTGATCCCTGGTTGGGATGTGCAGGAGGCAGCTGATCAGTGTTTCACTCTTACCATCAATGTTTGTTTCTCCCTCTCCCTTCTTCTCTCTCTAAAAATCAATAAAAAAAAAATCTTAAAAAAAAAAACAGGTGAAATTAATTTTAACACTATATTTTTCTTAATTCAGACTATACAAAATATTATGTCTGTGTAATTGGAAATTTTACTTTTTTGGTACGGCCTTTGAAATCTATATCACACTTAATTCAGACAAGCCACATTTCAAGTGCTTGCTGGCCACATGTTGCTAGTGGCTAACTACTTATTGGACAGCCCTGCAAAAAAATTATTTTTTTGCTGTGCCTTTATTCTGTAAATAATTTGTAAAGTGAATTAAAAATACAGTAAAATATCAAGGGTCAGTTAGATCCAGTTAGTTAAATGGCAATGACTATTTTTTCCTGATATACTGAGAACCAAAAGGAGTATAGTTTGAGTAGAGGACAATTTATTTTTAAAAGATCTTCCACTGTGGTATCTACTTTGACTTTTCTGAAAATACTTAATTAAAAATAGTCTCCTTAAGAATAGTTCTCGTGGGAATTGGTAAGGTATGTACACATACAATACCTTAATAAAAAAATGAGAGAGAGAAAATGAAAAAGAATAGTTCTCATGGATGTTGTGAAAATATAAGGTTATTATTTCTTAGTTTTTAATATTATTTAAAATCTTTCATAATTTGCAAAATGCTCATGAAGTTTTGAATTTTGGTTTCAGTTTTTTGTAGCTTTTATATTAAGATTCTCTGTTATTAATCAGTATGTTCTGATAATCAGAGTTTAATGTCAAATATTCTTTATTTTGAGGCTATACATTTATGTAATTAAGTATTTTACATTTAATTCCTTTTCTTTACTAGGATATTTTCTGAATATATACTAGTATAAGGTAGGGCAAAAGTAGGTTTACAGTTGTTCATATAGAAAATAATAATTAACTGCTTTATCACCTAAATATGAGGTTTAGAATACTTATGTAATGTTCTAAATATATTTTAAAAAATAAAAAAATAAATCCTCTGTCATTTCAAAGAAAATAACAATAAATAATACTGTAAGAATAAACTGTTTTGTGTACTCACAGCTATAAACCTACTTTTGCTCCACCCTGCATTTAGTTTTGGCATGTCTACTACTGTTTATCTAAAGTTGCATAGTCATAAGTGCCAACATATTTGTGTAATATGTTAGTATTTCTTAGTTTGGCAGTATGTTTTCTCGCACTTTCAGCTTCATAAATGATTAGGAAGGGTAAATACGTGATTTACTGGTGATGCTTATATTTAGGATATTCAGTCTTTTTCACCTGCAGATTTGGGGTCATTAAATAATTTTGGTTTCAGTAGGATGCAGACCCACGTTGCTCTAGGTCTAATTCATTGCTGTAGCCCTTGTTAGACATTTGTTGGGAATATAATAACTTCGTGTCCCAAATCACTGACACTGAAAAGGGAGCAAAGAGGATGGCTGGAGTTGGACCGTCATGTTGTTTTTTGGCCCTTTGCTGCCTTCCTTAACCTTCCTTACCAAGACAGAATGCATTCTGCATAGAGAAACTGGTAGGATAACATGGTTGCTCTTCAAATTCCAAAGAAAGAACACTCAGAGGAGGAAATGGTATGGGCAGAGTAATTTCATCCTCAAATAAGTATAAGGGACTTTATAAAGGGAGAGAATTGTCACTAAATGTTGAAGTCTTTTGTTAACAGAAGACATTTTGGGTTGCTCTACAGCAGGGGTCCTCAAACTTTTTAAAGTGGGGGCCAGATCACGGTTTCTCAGAGAGCTGGAGGGCCGGACTATATGAACTACTAATTCCTACTGTAACACCTCGGCTGCGCTCATTGCCCAAAAAACCTGGTGGGCCGGATCAGACTCCTCTGCCGGCCGCATGTGGCCCACGGGCTGTAGTTTGAAGACCCCTGCTCTACAGTAACATAAGACTGTTAGGTTTTCCACTTTCTACAAAAATGTAATTTGAAAAAACAAAACAGAAGGAGAATGCCCTTGATTTATTGGCATGTAAAATAACTGAAGGAGGACTTCTTAATATATTTTATTGATTTTTTACAGAGAGGAAGGGAGAGAGATAGAGAGTTATAACCCTAATAGAAACATAAATGAGAGTCATCGATCAGCTGCCTCTTGCACACCCCCTACTGGGGATGTGCCCGCAACCAAGGTACATGCCCTTAACCAGAATCGAACCCAGGACCTTTCAGTCCGCAGACCGATGCTCTACCACTGAGCCAAACCGGTTTCAGCTGAAGGAGGACTTCTTAATTAGCCCCTTAAGAAAATAAAAGGCTGAAGGGAAGATTTACTCTCTCAATGTGAATGTGACCTTCTTAAAAGATAAAACCCACTTCTGCCATATATGTTTTAAAAATTTTCCTTTGTTTTTCATATCCTTAGTGAATATCCAGTGTCTTGTACCAGTATTTAGAAAGTAGTATTTCAACTTAAGAACATGTGTGTATATACTTGCTTTTTAAAAATTTGACTTTATTTTTAAATATGCATATATTTTTATTGATTTCAGAGAGGAAGGGGGAGGAAAGAGAGAGAAACATCAATGATGAGAATCAACGATCGGGAGCCTCCTGTACGCCTCTTACTAGGGATTGAGCCCCCAACCCAGGTATATGGCCTGACCAGGAATCTTGGTTCTCAGGTCGATGATCAACTACTGAGCATCACGGGCCAGGCATTATTTTTGCCACTTTTCATATAGATTATAATATTTCTGGGGATTTTTTTTCTATAGCAATGAACATGAAATTGTTACACTAATAGCCCTCCTAAATAATATATGGGTTATTCTCATACGGCATTTATTGGGATTAAATGTTTCTGTATGTATGCTATTATTGTGTTTCCCCGAAAATAAGACATCCTCCGAAAATAAGACCTAGCGCATGGATAGATAAGACATCCCCTCAAAATAAGATCTAGCGCAACTTTGGGAGAAAAAATTAATATAAGACACTGCCTTATTTTCGGGGAAACAGGATGGGTGAAATATGCTATTTGGTCAGGTTGAATAGCTTTTTTCTTTTTAGCCTTCCCACTCATTTAATGTAGTATTACACAGAAAATCTATCTGCTGTTTTCAGTGATTAACATGAAAACAAAACAAAAACAAAAACATATGACTTGGTAATTGGCATAAGAAACTAGGAATAGAGTGTCCTTTTAGAAATATTGTGATTAGACAATCTACTTAAACCTAGTGAAATAATTAAGTTCAAATAAAAAATGTTAGAATAGTCGTAATATAAAATGCTTAGCATGGAGCAAAGAGGGATATGATATTTTAGGAAACGCTTAATATATAGTACATGTATTCAAAAAGTGAAAACACCTATCTTTTATATTTGATTATAAAGTAAATATGCTTTGAAATTCCATTGAAAGAGGTTTTGTTACTGCCATAGTTAAGTAATGAAGTGCTAAAGTAGTGTTTGTCAGCCTTGCCACTATTGACATTGGGCCATATAATCCTTTGAAGGGGGCTGTCTTGTTGTTTACTGTAGGGTGTTTTGCGTCATTCCTCTTTCCCCTGGTGCCAGTAGTACCCTTCTCACTCTCAGTTGTGACAGCCCAGAGCATCTCCAGACATTGCTAAGTGTTTCCTGGTGGGTAAAGCCACTCTCAGTTGAGAGCCAGTGTTCTGGAATGATGTCATTTATGAAAAGGAGCCACTTATACCAATGTGACTAGTGGCAAGAACACAAAACTTTAGTTCTAAAATCGCTTTATTCATGTAGATGATATTTAAAGCATTAATAGGTAAGTAAATTGTGGGATTATGTAGGTTTGGGAATAAATTTTATATTTGCAAACATATTTGCAAATATATAGGGTGTGCCAAAAAATGTATACACACTCATAACAGCTGATTCTGTGACATTTTGAAATGAAAATGTACTTTAATAAATATTGCCTTTATATTCAAAGTGTGTATACATTTCTTTGCAACACCCCCTGTATGTACTCTCATATATGAATGTATTTGTGTATATGGCCTTATCGTATATACATACTACGTGTATATTAAAGCACAGGTGAAAATGCTTGTTTATTGCTAGAAATTACTAACTTGAAACCACATAAGTATGGACTTGAAATTTTGTCTGTTGTAAACTGATTGTATTGAGAAATTTTAACTGTTCTGTTTATGATTAATTTTAGCTACTACTCCATGGTTTGAGTCTTACAGAGAGACCTTTCTTCAGTCAATGCCAGCATCAGATCATGAATTTCTGAACCACTATTTAGCCTGTATCCTTTGACCTTTTTGTTCTCTTAAAATAAAATGTTTTGAAAGTTACTAATCTCAGTCGAAGCCGGTTTGGCTCAGTGGTAGAGCCTCGGTCTGCGGACTGAAAGGTCCCAGGTTCGATTCTGGTCAAGGGCATGTAAATTGGTTGCAGGCACATCCCCGGTAGGGGGTGTGCAAGAGGCAGCTGGTTGATGTTTCTCATCGACATTTCTAGCTCTCTATCTCTCTCCCTTCCTCTCTGAAAAAAATCAATAAAATATATTTAAAAAAAAAAGTTACTAATCTCAAAAATAGTTATATGAAGGCAAATTGTTGAAAGGATATAGAGAATGTGGATTTAAAAAATATATATATATTTTGATTTCTGGGGGAAGGGAAAAGGAGAAAGAGATAGAAACATCAATGGTGAGAGAGAATCATTGAATGGCTGCCTCCTGCACGCCTCCTCATGGGGACTGAGCTCATAACTCAGACATGTGCCCTTGACCATAATGTAACCCGGACCCTTCATTCTGCAGGCTGATGCTCTATTCACTGAGTCAAACCAGCTAGGGCTGGATTATTTTAAAATTGGTAATGCTTCAAAAGTTTTCATCGTTGTTGTGTTGTTAAGTAGCATACTAGGTAGGGATTGGTGTAATAAATTAATTTTTGATTATAAAATAGGAATACTGAGGGATTGCTTATTGTTTTTCTTTATCCCCCAACTCAAGTGGTTTATGCGTAATAACTTTTTAAAAATAATATGTCTTTAATTATTTTAGAGAGAAAGTAAGGGATAAGGAGAGAGAGAAAGACACATCGGTGTGAGACACACTGATTGGGTGCCTCCTGCGCATTCCCTACTAGTAAGCTGTTTTGTAGCTATTAACCTCCTTTGACAGTTAATGTTTTTTTTTAGTTTTTTAAATGTGATTATAGAGGGAAGTTAAGAGGTAGGATAGAGTATGAAACTGCAGGGAAATGGAATGGGAAGGAGCAAGATTCAGCAGAATTATTGGATATATTGATAGTTGTACAATTTTGATACTGTCCATTTTTATTTTCCATATTGATATGTAAATAACCCAATAATGGCAACAAAAAAATCTTTAAGATTTAGGATCTTGAATAACATAGAAGTGTTGGAGAAATTATTTTGTGCTTGCTGTGAAAACCTATGCTGAGAAATTCCTAAGTTTATTTTAATAGGATATTTTTATCATTGAGTGGTAAATGATAATTACCTTAATAATATGGTTTATAAGGTATGCTGGTAGCATCGTCTAGTGAAGCAGAACCTATGGAACAGTTTGGAAAGTTGTCACAAGAGCAGCATCGAATTCAGCACAATAATGACTATTCCTACCCCAAGTGGTTTATACCAAATACACTTAAATACTATGTACTCTTACACGATGTAAGTGCAGGAGATGAACAGAGGTAAGCTTTCCATTTTTAATTAAGAGATTTTCTTCTTTTAAATGATACAACTTTAATTTGAACATGGCTTATTTAAATTTTAGGTATATTTTTCATCTGTGAAAGTAAAAATTGAGTTAAAAAACCCCATATAGCTATTATTAAAAAACCCATATAAATTTCGGAGTTATAGTTAATAGCTGAATCAGTTTATGTTGGATTTCATATGCTTACCCAAACTTTTCTTTCACTGTGAATTTCTGTTAGCATAATCATTGTACACAAGTGCTTGCCATTTTACACCTATAGGTCTAAGGTGTTATTTCTTACTTTATATAAAATTATTTCTCATTTTCTCCTTTTTTTTCGTCCCAGTTTTTGTCTGACTTTTCACTTCCTGGCTGTTGCTTATAGGCACTTCATTTTTCACACTTCACTCTTGTCACTTTATATTTTTAGCCTTGATGTTTTTCACAACCTCAGAAACATCCGAACATTTCTTAATGTTTCCTGTACTATTTATTATTAGTGATTTGCTGTAGTCCTTTTATCTTTCAGATAAGTGAATAACATAGCTTTAACAATTTCTTAAAAAATAAGATAGCATTAAAAGCAATTTTTACTTATGAAGTTAGTTGACTTTGACTCTTGGTTTAAGATGTGTAGCACATCTTTTGTTTCTCACTTTTCTGATGTCACAATGACATTTATAATACGCAGTTGAGTAATTATTTCTTGCCCTTATTTTGAGCACAAGCCATCTTTTTAATAAATTTTTCTCTATAAAATCAAAGAATTATTTTGAGGATTACTAATCTTTGAAATCATAATACTCTGTAGCCTGTAGGATAAAGAATAGAAATAATCTTGAACTGTTTAGTTTCTGTCAGTTAAATATGTATCTACTAGGACATTTAAGTGGTAGTTCAGGTATTGTATTAGTGATTCACATGTTTAGCAGTATCACTGGTAAATTGAGAAGAAGTTTAGTTTATTGTACTTGAGTATATGTACATGCATGTATCCTTATATCTGTGTTTATAGAAATTTATAACTACTTTTCTAGCCTTAATTTTATAGTATGCACTATGGTTTCATTGTGTTCTAGGCTTGCTATTTGCATGGTATTAGCAATTTGAACATGATATATTAGGATTAGTAATAATTAATGTCGTTTTCTAATACTTTTTAAAATCGAATTTATTTAAACAATACAACAAAATTTAATCAACAATATAGTTGCCGTTGTTTTCTACTACTTGTGCCCAACGCTCAGAAAGCATTTTAATCCCTCTGTTGTAAAATTCTTGTGATTTTGATGCAAAAAATTCGGTCAATGCATTTTTGAGGCATTCTTCATTATTAAATTTTTTTCCAAGAAGAAAGTTTTGCAAAGAACGAAACAAATGGCTCTAAAAACGGCAAACGGTTTTGACGAGAGAGGAGCGAACTGCAAATTGTGACTCTTTGATTACGGTTGTTGTCGGTCAACTCATGAGGAACCCATTTTCCAAACTTTTGGACTTTGCCAAGTGCACGCAATTGATTGGAAATTGTTTTTTGTGAACAATTTAAAGTTGTCGCAAGCTCTTGTTGGGTAATTTGAGGATTTTGCACCAAAAGAGCTCGAAGAGCTTCTTGATCAAAATTGGACACACGGCCTCGACCACTCTTGTCATCTAACGAAAAATTTCCCTCGCAAAATTTCTCAAACCAACGCTGGCATTTTCTGGCGCTAACTGCATCTTGACCAAGAGCACTACAGATGTTTTTTGCAGCCTCACTCGCTTTTCTTCCTAATTGGAACTCGTAAAGCATGCAGTGCCGAATATGCTCTTCATCCGCCATCTTCTTAGCCCTAGTTCTGCAACAAAAACCAAACCAAACACAAACTTTTTCAAGCAAAACTTGTTAATTGCACTTGAAGGCTATGTCAATACAAGTCAACGCCAAGCAAGATTTTAAACGAATGTTTAAAAACGACATTAATTATTACTAGACCCGATATAAGATTTTCCAGGATTTTTTTTTTTTTTTTGCACCAGATGGCTGATAGACTTAAAAACAACAACACACACACACATACACGCAAAAAAACCAAAAACCTATTTAAACTAATTAGTTCTAAGTACCAAAATTTCATTTTCTATCAGAATATACTGTTTGCTTCTCAGGCTGTTTTGTCATTTGAATTATTTTATTTCCCACCAGCGAGGAGGTTTAGTTAACACAAAGTATGGAAATCAAAATGCTTTTTTTTTTTTTTTTCTAATTTATTGATTTTTTACAGAGAGGAAGGGAGAGAGCTAGAAACATCGATGAGAGAGAGACATCAACCAGCTGCCTCCTGCACACCCCCTACTGGGGATGTGCCCGCAACCATTGTACATGCCCTTGACCAGGATCGAACCTGGGACCTTTCAGTCCGCAGACCGACGCTCTATCCACTGAGCCAAACTGGTTTCGGTCAGAATGCTTTTTGTTACATCTGATATACAACTCATGGATATAACTATTATAAATTTTACAAGAAAAAGGGAATGGTTTTATGTAATACGTTCTATGGCTGCTCTTCTTAAGTTTTCTCTCTCTTCTGTACTGTGTCCCTTTGGAGACGGCTAAGTGAAGGGTAAATCAGCAGCTTAAGATGTTTTGTAAGTGTGAGGTACTGTACTTTTCTATTTTAGCACTACGGTTTTTGATAAATGTCTGTTCTCTAAGATAGAATTTCCCAAAGTCATATTTCTTGAAATCCTCACAGTTGAGTTACAGTACTGTTTGCAGCTCTTTGTCAATTCATAGTGCACGTTAACAAATGGAAGACTTAGAGAGGTTTGCTGCAAAGAAACTGTTAACTGTAATTCCCCAAACTAGTTGAACCACCAGAACTCTCTTTGAGTAACGTAGGAGTAGCTTGCACAATTTTATTCCACAGAACACACCTTGGAAACCCTGTTTATCCAAGCTAGATGAATTTCAGTTAAGATCATTATTTTTGTTTTCATTTGAAAATTAGTCTTTCTAATTTTCTGATCTGTCTTTTCAGGGGATTATTTTTACATCATTTAAAAATTATTTTAGTATCTTTTATTGCCTCAAGTCTGCTCCGTACTTACTACAAACGTTTTCCATTTTTTAATTTAGAGCTGAATCCATTTATGAAGAAATGAAACAGAAATATGGAACTCAGGGTTGCTATTTACTTAAAATTAATTCTCGAACATCTAATCAAGCATCAGATGAACAGATACCAGATCCTTGGAGTCAGTATCTTCAGAAAAATAGTATTCAAAACCAGGTATATGTAAAAAACAACAATGAAGCAAACCATAAAAGCTCTATTTCAGTTTTATGCCATACTGGTATCTGTAGAATTTTTTTTATATCTTAGTTTAATAGAATTAATAATATTTATTTTGGAATCTGGCTAGCTTTCATTCATCACCATGTGAACTCTTAAATCAGTGGTTCAAAGCTATTTTTTAACTAATAATAATCCCTATGTTACTCCTTTCAGGCACATAATATCAATGTTAATTGATCTTTTTTCACGAAAATATGGAAAGTGAATTACACATTGAGAATTGAATTAAGTTGGCTAGAATTTTTGATTTGTACATTTAATTCATTTTGAATGCTTATAGTCCATTCTTTGTTATTCACATGCTGTGGGGTTGCCTTCCTTCATTTTCAACATGCTATTCTTATGGCCATCTTTTAGAACTCATACTGTTTTGGGTGGTGGATGGGCTTTTTTCCATAACTTTCCTGTGATTCCTTTCCTTGGAGTTTTCAGGAAGTGTTGTTTCTTCCTAATCTACTTTCTTAATCTAGAGTTCCATACTAATGTTAACTGTTGTCTGAAATGGGTTGGTGTATGGTTTCACACTGTCAAACTTTCTAAGAAAATATGTTTTTATTGATTTTTTTTTTAAATAGAGAGAGAGAAAGAGAGAGAGAGAGAGAGGAATGAGAGGGAGAGTGAGAAATATTGATGAGATAGAAACATCGATAAGCTTCCTCCTGCACAACTCCTGTTAGGCATAGATCCGCAGCCTGTACCTGTGCCATGTGACCTCTTGGTGCATAGGACTACGCTCAGTCCCCTGAGCTACACCCACTGGGCAACGCACTGTTGAGAAAGCATTGTCTGCCACTTGGCAGTAAAGAGTCAAATGACAGGTTCCTAAGATTAGTTCAGATAATCCAGAGTTGACTGGTTTTTGTTTAGAAGTAGGATTTCTTAAGTAAATGGAAAATATTTTTAGTTTCTATAATTAACAACTTGTATTCTCTTTATGTGATATTTTAAAAAGTATCAATTATAAAATTTATGTAACTTTTGATCTGTAAATATTTAGAAATCTGTTTATTTGCCCTACTTTTCTCTATATATGGAAATTGTGATCCACATATAGTTCTGAACTGGTATTTGCAATATTAAGATGATTCCTGACCTTTAAGATAATGCTGGGGAAAGATGAGAAGAAAGAACCAGTTAGATTGAAGGGGCTCTGTGTTTTGAAGTGGTCCTAAGGCCACACTCAGAATAGGAATAGTGGTGGAATATTCAGTTTAGAGCCCAGTATCTAAGATTGAGACTGTTCCGTTTGAGAATTTTTAACACAAGACCAGAAGTATCAACAATTCTATAGCTGATAACCCTAGAGGTCCATGATTGGAGGATAGTTTAAAGGTTACCGATCTAACCCCTGTTTTCTAATGCTTTAATTTCCCTTGAACCTATGAATGACCTCAGTTACATTACTCACTATCTTTTCATGTGACCCTTTCTATCTGAACAGCTTGAGTGAGGGTCAACCAAAAATTTTCTCCATTTGTTCGTACTCATTTGTCCTGTAAGGACTGTATCATTTTCTGTTAAGACAACTTTCAAAATACAGGAGAAGGATGTTCATGTCTCCTTCTTCATTTTTCCAGGCTAAATATACCAAGTCTTTTTCAAATTTTTCTTAAAGGGTTTAGACTGTTTTTTGTCGTGATCACTTTCCTTTTATTAAATTCTATTTTATATAGGATTTGGAATAATACCTCAAACTTATTGGTCTGATTGACTCCTGAGTATTTTTAGTTTTCTTCACTGATTGAGAAAACAGTGTATTTGTTCAAATACTTTGCATTGGATATTTTTTTTCTAAAACATTTTGATGCGTTCAGTATGCATTTCAACCTATTAACACTGGGTTCATGACCAGGAGGTTCCATGCCAGCTCTTTTTCCCCTGGCTTGACTTTAATCGTACATTTCTTTTGCTGTTGTTCCTTACTTAAATGCAATACAGATATGTATATTGGCTTGTTCCCATCACTTATAAACAGATAAACTGGGATACAGATCATTTGAATCCAGAAGAATCAGGGTAATAGATTGAATGTGAAAGGAAATTTAAGGATATAGTAGGTGTGGACTGGCGTGCTAGATAAAGATGCATAGAAAAAGTTAAGAATTTGGAGGATTGGGAAAAAAAGAGTCATGCTGTAGCAAATAAATGAGGCAGAACAGCCGTATTTGTTGATGGATTTAGAGTTATCTTAAAATGATTAAGTGTAAGTGCTAATGCTTTTTATCTTGTTTTGATAGGAATCATATGAAGATGGCCCTTGTACTATATCTTCAAATAAGAATTCTGATAGTAACTTGCTTTCATTGGATGGATTAGATAACGAAGTCAAAGGTCTTGATACCCTTTCTGTAAATTTCTCTTTTTAATTGAATATATGCACTGTTGTCAAAACATGCTAAACTCTGTAGATTAAAGATAGGGGAAATATTCATAATAAAGATAATCTACAGGTTAGCTTTTCTTCTGAAGATTTTGTTGAGATTGTTTTTATTTGACATTTAAATTTTATAAGTACTACATTTCTTAAAAATTTATGGAAAGCAAGGGGAATATGTGCATCATGAATTATTTCCAAAATTAACATGATTTTGAGGGTTTCTTTTATATTTTAAATTATAGTTTTGGTAATAAGGGTAGCTTTACAATTTTTTATTATAATATTTCTTACTGCTTAATTTTGCAAGTTGAAAATAATTATATCTAAAAACTGTATTTTTAAAAATATATATTTTATTGATTTTTCACAGAGAGGAAGGGAGAGAGATAGCCAGAAACATTGATGAGAGAGATACATCGACCAGCTGCCTCCTACACACTCCCCACCGGGGATGTGCGCCCTTGACCGGAATCGAACCTGGGATCTTTCGGTCCGCAGGCTGACGCTCTATCCACTGAGCCAAACCGGTCTCGGCAAAACTGTATTTTTCTTGACTTATTTACATGACCTTAAAAATTTCTATTAAGTGTAACAAGTAATAACCCAAGCCTTATAACTTTAAAGGGGAAAATATTAATGTTATTGCGTCATAGATGTCTAAGATATACAGGAAAATAAAGGATTCCAACATCCTTTTTTGATTTAGCAGTATGACAGTAATATTGTTACGCACTGAGAGTAAAAGAAAGGTCTGTTTTTCCGCAGATGGCTTACCAAATAACTTTAGAGCCCACCCACTTCAATTGGACTCATCCAGTGACCCTTCGAACAGCATTGATGGCCCAGATCATGTAAAATCTGCATCATCATTACACGAAACAAAGAAAGCAAATCCTGGCATTATTCATGGTGCATGCTTAACCCTTACTGATCATGATAGAATCCGACAGTTTGTACAAGAATTCACGTTTCGGGGTCTTTTGCCACATATAGAGAAAACAATTCGGCAATTAAATGATCAGGTAAGATTTTATTTTTTTAGATTAATATTTAAAATTTTTCAGTACATAGTACACGAGAATATAATAGGATAAGTTTTTAAAAGTATTTAAAATGGTGTGTGTTTGTTTTTTTTAAGGAAAAACCAATATTAGTTTTTAGTACCATTACCATCCCTAATGAAATTCTGTTAAATCATTTTCACTGGGTTTCTTCAGCATATTCAACAGTTTAAAGAAAAATCAGTGTTGTTAAAAATAAATATTTGCTCACTATAAAAGCTTTTTACTTTAGAGTTTTTTCTTTTGTATGTAAAATAAAAATATTAAATTCTCATATTTGTCAACGTATTTAATCTTTTCTCTTAGCTTATATCAAGAAAAGGTTTGAGTCGGTCTCTATTTTCTGCAACTAAGAAATGGTTTAGTGGCAGTAAAGTTCCAGAAAAGAGCATAAATGAACTGAAAAATACATCTGGATTGCTGTGAGTCAAATAATATATTCTTCCCCTCTCCCCCCTACCGTGTTTAATCTTACTAGTGTTTGACTATATGATAGCCTGTAAAAAAATGACTATTTTTTACTTTCTTATTTTCACATTGGTCAAATTCAAGTAGATAAGAACAGTGACTATAGGTAAATTCCATTAACTAAAAAAACACTTTTAAGTAATTGGGTGTCTAAAAATAAAGAAGATGACTGGGAGACACTTTACGTTGCTTCTGTTTTCTATTTGTAAAAAGGTGCTGTAAGATGAGGTGTTCATTAATGATTCTCCTATGTTAACATATTGTGGTCTTGTGATTCTAAGACAGCCTCTACTTAGAAAATTTTACTTAATATAAGATACTGTTTTCAGGTAAAGTAAAAGCATGTTTTGGATTTATTTTTTTTCCTGGTTGTATGTGAAACTGGAATTACTATTTCCTTCATAATTTGACTATGGAGAAAGTGCTTGCCTGTTGTTGAGAAGTTCTCTGTATAGGGGTATGCATTATTTAAATATAGATGTAACTATAGTTCCAGATATCTTTGAGACATGACACTCTTTCCTTGGAGATAGGATTTTTGTAAAACATGATTGGTTTTCACAATATTCTGGGCAGTTAAGCAGCTCTGAAATATTTGATAATACGTAGTGGTGTATGGGTTATAAATCACAAAGTACTTTCTATCCATATTTTGTATTTATAGGTATCCACCAGAAGCACCAGAGCTTCAAATCAGGAAAATGGCTGACTTATGTTTCTTGGTGCAGCATTATGATCTGGCTTACAGTTGCTATCATACTGCAAAGAAGGATTTTCTTAATGATCAAGCAATGCTTTATGCAGCTGGTGCCTTGGTTGGTATTCTATATAATTTATTTCGGCTACCTTAAGATGTAGACATTTCTGCTGATGAAATGGCAAACAAAATACCTAGGGATAAAGTTGTATTCAAAGAGCACACAATACTTTATACTAGGTTTTGAATTAGTTAAGCTGAATTGATGGATTTTCCTCAAGCTAGTGCTTTTAAACATGGTAGTATGTAAAGATTGATTTCTTAGTTTTGATTAACATCTAATTTTTCTATATGTTTTCAAAATTTGATTCCAATTTCAGTTACAATATTCAAAGTGTAAAGTTTACTTTTTTTTAGAAGATGTGTTTTTTTTTGTACTTCTTGAATAGTCTTTTAAAATTGCTTGAAATGTTTTATTTTCCTGATGTAAGGCTATAAATTGGTTAAGAACATGTACTTTGATGTAAGACAGACTGTTCTTTACGAAAATTACTAAGTGTTTGTAAGCTTCGGTTTTCTTGTCTATAAAATATGAATCCTAATGGCACAGGATTCAATAAGGTATAAGGCATGTAACGTGTTTAGCATATCTCCTTGTATGTAATAAGTTGTCAGTTAGCATTGTACCATCTATGGTACAATGTCAGTAATTGGTGTGTAAACTTAGGTGTTTTAGAAAGAATTTTCTATACTTTTTAATCACCTTTTAGTATTTTTGAAAAGTTGTTTTAAATATATATATATATATATAAATTTGCTTCCTGTGCCTAGAGAAGAGTAAAATTAGCATTGTTACTTTCTACTTAATCTTCTTTAAAACATGTAAGCTTACAAACAAAAGTGTGAAGAACAAACTGTATAAGAACTCAAAATACTCCATTGGGTCATTATCATGTAGACACCTTTTTAATTTCTTCTATTTAAAAAAAAAAAATATTTTATTGACATTTTACAGAGAGGAGGAAGGGAGAGAGAGAGAGAGAGAGCTAAAAGCGTCAATGAGAGAGAAACATCGACCAGCTGCCTCTTGCACATCCTCTACTGGGGATGTGCCCGCAACCACTGTTCATGCCCTTGTCCGGAATTGAACCCAGGACCTTTCAGTCCGCAGACCAACGCTCTACCACTGAGCCAAACCGGTTTTGGCTAATTGCTTCTATTTTTTTAATGCTATGTATATGTAAAATTAAAATGGGTAATTTAAAAATGTGATGCTAAAAAAGCAAAATTATATCACTCTTTCCTTTTATTTCTGTAATATTTTAATGAAAAAGTCAACTAACTTTTTGACCAACCTGTTCAGGAATAGAAAATTTTCATGTTCAAGTGTTTTAAAAAATGATATGAACTGTTCTTGGTTAGACATTCTCTGTTTTTTCTATTACAATCATCTAATGTAAGCTAATAATGAAATCACACATACTGAATGTCATTTCATTAGTATCTTATAACATAGGTTTAAATTTAGTTATTAAATTTTACATAATATTCCTGCAAAATTAATGTTTGTTTGGAGGTAAAATCATCTAAAGAGATGGCAAAAATTTCTACGATTTTATGGCACTGAAGTTTTTCCATTTTTTATCTGTAGTATGATAAATACTGCATTTAAGCCATTTAGATGAAGATATAATAGTAGCTATATAAGAGAAAGTAGTTCAGCACTGGAAAATAAAGGCCTACCGGCTATAACATAATGTGTGCATGTGTAAAAATCCTTGTACTGCCCTAAAAGTAATGGGCTTTGGGGGAAAATAATGTTGGGACAGTCCTCTTAAAACATGTGTCTTTGTAACTGGAACACAGACAAAAACATGAATAGCAAGTATGTATTTTGTAAAATAGCAAGTAGTATTCTACGTAGTTAATATATTTGATATTTTTTATGCAACATAAAACTATGTAAATTCATTATTTATATTAAAGTATAAACTAGTTGAGAAACTGTTTCAGAGTTGTAGATTTTTTGTCATATGATTATGACAGTTTTATTTGGTCTATTAACTAAATTTTGGAGCAGGCACTTCTGGGTGCTGAGGGTACAGAGGTACTTTGAAACACACAGTTCATATTGTCATGGAAATCGTAGTCTGTGAGGTTAACAGCTTTAATCACATCCCAGTTTCTATTGTAGGTAATTAATTTATTTTTGTGTATGTTTTAGAAAATGGTGCAGAGGAATATATCCTAAAAGTAGATTGGCATTATCATTTTCTCCCCTTTTAACTTATGAAGATTTCATGTATTTCTAGTTAAGTTTTTATTAAGTCCTGGCCAGGAGGCTCCGTTGGTTGGAGCATCGTCCTGTATACCAAAAGGCGGTGGGCTCCATCCTCAGTCGGGGAGTGTATAGGAGGCAACTGATAGATGTTCCTTTCTTACGTGGATGTTCCTCTTCCTCCCTACCTTTTCTCCTTCACACCTTCCCTCCTTCTTCTGTTTCTCCCTTCCTCTCTAAAAAGCCATGGAAACATATCCTTAGGTGAGGATTAAAGCAATTTTGGACATAGTACCATAGAATATTCTAAGAGAACAAAACCTGTATTTTAACCTTTATTTCTTAGTCTTTTAGCACCATTATATATTATTTGAATTAATGAACTACAGTTATAGACATTAACAAGAAAATGGGCTTTGAAAATGAAATAACTGGAAAACTGACAGTAACATAGGTCTTAGAAATGGTCCTTGTACCTTTTGTTAGGGTAAGGATATAAACTAGAGTGAAAATAATTGAAAATATATATAGTTCAAGCTGTTGTGAACTCTGTTCTTCATATTTTGATGCCAATAATTGGAAAGAGATGTATTTTATTTTGTCTCTGTATGCTCCTATCATTGGTCTGTTCTCTACTTAGAAAAGGGGAATAATAGGGAGGAGATGGTAGCTGAAATCTTAAGCAAGACTCACATGATAGGTATATACGCCCTCACTCAAAAGTGTTCACTGAGTCTTCTTCAGAATCTCATTTCTTCTTCTTTCCCCCCAAATCTCATTTAAATATTGAATAACAGACTTTAGCATTTGACTAGAGAATTTAAAATTTAAAAAGCTTTAAGTATATTTTCCAAGTCAGTGTTAGGCTATAAAATTTGTGCATGTACATGTATAAAAATATCAAATTTCATTCCAGTTTTCAGGCTTCCTGAGTGCTGAGCTACAAGCATTTTGAAATAGTATAAATAATGTCTTCTTCTCCAGGAAATGGCAGCAGTGTCAGCTTTTCTTCAGCAAGGGGCAGCGAGGCCATACCCTGCACATTACATGGACACAGCCATCCAGACATACCGGGATATCTGCAAGTAGGTGACTAGAATATTTATGTTCTTTCCATCTGGAAGGAAGTTGGCATTTACATTGTTACTGAAGATGAGTGGTTCTGTGTTTCTATGAAAGTTAATATAGTCAGAGACAAGATGTAATCTAAAACTAGTGTTTCCTATTTTATTTGGATTTGTGCTTAGGTAGGAACTTGTTATATGTAATGTTGAGGTTACATGTTATACTGAGGGTGATTTATATTATGGGAACATCTCACCTTAACCACTATTAAATCAGGAGTTAGCCATTTTGAACTTTCATTGTTAAATAGGCAACACACAAGCAATTAAATAATAGTCCAGGGACGGAAATGAGAATGTTTGTACACATCATAAGAACTGTTGCAACTCATTGCTTTAATGGGACAATGAGCTGGTCCAGAAGAAGGCAGGGCGCTTCATGGCATGTTTGGGGAATACCTTGAAAGAAAGGTGGTTGGATTTGATGGACATATAGACAAGTCAGAAATTGTGATTGTTGGGAACGATGATTTGGGTGCTGCCCACCAAGAGAAAGGGAGTAGAACTGTGGCGAGGGCAGGGCCTTCAGAGAATTAAATCATTGGGTGCTGCCTGTGGAAAGATGGCTTGAGAGAAATCAGTGTGGGGAGCCTCATCCCTCTCTTACTTAGGCTGTAGGTGAGAATTAAGTAGTAGTAAATGGATGTTACTGAATATTTGAGTACAGCCTTGACATAATAAAAGCTGTTTTTCAGGAAGTTTAATCTGACTTTTCTATGTAGCATGCATGGGTTGTCTTCTAATGTTGTTGAAGTATAAGTACCAGTTATGGTGTTATATTTACAGCACAATACTACTACTAATAATTGACATTTATTGAGTGTTCAGCATTTGCTACTATGCCAAAATAGTTTACATGCTCATTTAATCTGAAGCCTATAAAATGGTATTATTATCTGTACTTCACAGATGAGAAAACTGAAACTTAAGAGTTTCACTTGCCCAAGGGCACACAGCTAGTAAATGGTGGAGTCCATACTGAATTTTACCTGTCATACCTTATGTGATGTATTTGAGATAGATTTGGAGATTCTGGCAGGAGATACAGCTTTCTGTGAGAGGAAGGGTTGAAGGAGACTGTGTAAAAGAGCTGGAGAGTGAGGTAGCAAAGGAGCCAGAATGAAGAGTGAGAAGTTTGTGTTCATTTCTGTCCAGAGCAAGTTTTATTTGTTCAATAGCTGCTGGTGTATAGATACCAGATAAGTCCTAGCTTTTTGCACACCTGAATTGTGACTTTACTTAGTATGTTTACCACAAAATCATATGACGAAAAGCTTTGAATAGTTATGAGAATTCTTAGGAGTGTTTATTTTTTAACTTTTTTGGTAAGTGGAAAACAAGGACATGGATTTCTTTTTGCTTGAAAACTAGAATTGGAAACTTTTGTTGAACACATAGTTACTATGATGTATAAAGATAATGTAGTGCTAATTATATTCTTTTTTTTCTTTTTTTTTTTTTTTTTTTTTTTTTTTAGGAATATGGTATTGGCTGAAAGATGTGTATTACTTAGCGCTGAAATCTTAAAAAGCCAAAGCAAATATTCAGAGGCTGCAGCTCTTCTAATACGGCTAACCAGTGAGGTACTGAAACTGTGTAGTATTTGTTTTAATTAGTGTTATTTTATAATTTTTACAAAGTCCCCCCGCTTCTTTTTTTTTTTTTTGAGGGTGTACAAAAACAATTAGAGGGGAATCTCTCTGGGAATTTATAACATGGCTACTTTAGTTATTTGAATAAATTTTATATGCAATATTTTGTAGGCTGATTTTATTTATAGATTTAAGTCTACATCATTATTAACCACCAACGTGTTGTACATCTTCTGTGAATTAGGTTGTGACCCATGCATAACAACAATTTAACAAGTGTGTGCGCCATTCCCCATGTAAAATTGATACTTACAAGAGTAATCACTCAGGAATATTTAATCTTATTTTAGTAGTATGACCTTTAAAAACATCACCATAAGCATTTAAAAAATCTATATGAATATTTCAAAAGAGAAAAAGTAATCCATTTATAGTTGCCATTAAAGATTTATAACATTATTAAGTTGCATTGCCTACAGACTTGTAAAGAATGATAGTGATATCTTTAAAAGTATGGTTAAAGACACATTTTTTAGATGAACGTGCTTAAGAACAGAACAAAATCAGACACCTCCTTTGTTCCTTAAATTTTAATGTAATGTACGCTACGGCTTTATTTATTTAATTATTTATTTACTTATTTTATTTCTTTATTATCACCTGAGGATATGTTTTATTGATTTTTAGAGAGAGAAGAAGGAAGAGGGAGGGAGGAAGAAAGAGAGTGAGAGAAACATCAGTGTGCGAGAGAACCATCCATCAATTGTTCCCCGACTGGGGATTGAACCAGTGACCTGGTATATGGGATGATGCTCTAATCAACTGAGCCACCCGGCCAGGGCTCTACACTATGATTTTACTTTTTGGACCATTCTGTACTTTTCACTCTACATATTTTGGGGGTAATTTGTTCATAGGCAGGATTTTCACTCTCAAATCTGTCTCCAGCCCTAAAACTCTTCTTGAGTTTTAGATTTGTGTGGCCAACTGCCTTTTAGACCTGTCTTTAAGTTGACATATCAGTGAGTAACCACATAAACTTGCTTATCTTATAGATTGTAATCTTAAATTGTCATAACCAGGTAGCTTCTCATTTGCTCAAGGTTTTGAAACTAGTTGAGATGTTCTCTTACCTGTCAGTTACACAATTGGGGATGGGGGTGGGGAGTGGTTAACTTCTTAAATATGTTTTTTTTTATTTTTATTTTTTATATCCAAACATTATACTTCTCCTTTAAAAAAAAAAAATTCCTCCTAATGTCTTATTTCATCTCCTTAATGTCCTTCTCCTGGCCCTTTCCCTGTTCTGACCTTCATACAGTCATCTGCAGTACAGCAGGTTGTCCTAAGTGTCTCTGTCACACCCTCTCTTACTGCTGTGAGACCTGACGTGTCAGATTTCATTTAAGCTGTGAGCCTTGGATAGTAGGGACTGTGCTGCCAACACAGGGCTTGGCACGTGGTATATGATTTACAGATGTTTGTTGAATCGAACCTTAATTGTTCTCAAAAGGTTTCTGTATGATGTAACTAATTAGGTTAAGAGATGATATTAAAAATGTTTAATAATGGATTCCGCATGAACACTGACCAATATGAACTGTTGCCAGACATAAACTATTTGATCCGCATGAACACTGACCAATATGAACTATTGCCAGACATACACTATTTGATAGAGCTGAATATGGGCTCCTTAGTGTGTTGATGTTCTGTATTACAATAAGCAATCTTAACTTGGGTTTGAATACGCTGCTGTTGTTTTCAACCTCGGGATCCTCAGTGAACATAAAAGGAATTTATGGTTTAGGAGCTTGAATAAAATTTTTTTAGAGCAAATTCTTCAGTCTGCATTGTAACCTTGTTCTCTTTTCTTTCCCATCTTTTTGCTTTCTCCTTTTCAAACTTGGGTGATTTATTTTGTCATAAATTCTAGCAAATTTATCATTGTTATTTACTACTTTGGGGTGATGTGTGGTGTTTATTTCTTCAGGAATTGTGATTCTCTGGCCTTTTCTGCTGTACCCTTCAGGTATTTCTTTGAGGCAATTTGAAAGTAAAGACTTGTAAACATATTGTATATAAAGTTATGTTAAATTTTAACTAATAATTTGTGGTTATCGTGTATATTTCATTAACTTAGGAGGGCTGCATAATATCATAGAAAGTTCATTCGTCTTAAGGAAAGGGAACTGCGTTACATACTCTTGACGTTTATGAGTTGTGCTTGATAGATTTTGCTAATCCCATTAGAGCAGAAGACAGCTGTGCAGCTGGGTGAGAAGAGTTGTGCTGGGACTTTGTGCTGGGCAGGGGATCGTATACCTGTGTTCTCGGCGTGGCACAGCATCCCAGCTCAGTGACAAAGCGGGCTGCACTCACCACCACAGGAGAGTGGCCTGCATTGCTGTTTAAGAAGGGTGCTTTCCTCTGCTGTGTCTGCGTTTCTGTGTTGTACATTTATTCTAGTCTTAAAGCTCTTTTTGTCTACTCCTGTATCTAAAGACATTACCTCAGTTTCCCAGGGAGAAGTAGCAGCAGTTATTATAAATCTCTCCAGCTTGGAAGGAACCGTCCAGTGCTGAATTGATCAGCTGGTAGCACGTTTCTTGGTTACCTCACAATTGTGTGAAGAAAAAAACCTTAAGCCATCGTTGGGCGCTGATTTCAGTAAAGCTTGTGTAGCTGGTGGAGTGTTTATTCAGGCCTCTAGCTTAGATGATTTCCCCTATATATATCCTCATGATTTAACATTGCCCTTTCAGTTTTTGTGAAAATTATCTCTTGATTGTGGGCAAAGTTCATAGGCTAGAGTTCTTGTTAAAGTGGTATCACAGGGTTTCTCCCCCCCCTCCTCCCCTTAGTTCCTTATAGTATATATAATAGGATTGTCATATCATGAACTACAGAAAATAAAATATTTTTCTTCAACTCATTTATAGGTTCTGCTCTCTAAAAAAAAATAACACTAAAATTCTTTCATTTTCCTTTCAGAAACATCCATGGCAATTGTCATTCTTTTCAGGGCTTTTTGTGTATGTTTCAAAGCAGTGTTTTTCTACTTGTGATGTCGCTGAAAGAGATGGGCTAACAGAACTAGGCTGCAGTGAGATAGGAATGTAGTTTTTCAGACATGAAAATCCATGCTTTCTCAGACAACAGCTTTCCTGGATACAAGAGTCAAACTTTGTTTCAGCTAAATTAATACATGCCATGGGCTTCCAGGTCTCCTACATTGGTCAGCCTTGAGGGTTAAGTTTGAGAATGCTGAGGGTTTACTGTGCTAGTTCTCATCTGGATTGTATATTAGAGTCATTTACACACTATCCAAGATACCTGTGGCATATCCTTATGTTAATCAGCATGTCCAGATTGCTGCCCATCCAAATTTTGCAATTTAATGAAGTTTTCTCTGGCAATTTAAAAATATGTATTTATTCTGAGTGTGTGTTTGAATGTTATGTGTACACGCATGCTAGGAATAAACTTAAGAAAAATATAGGACTGAGAGGAAAAACTGAAACTCTATTGAGAAGTCTAAATAAATAAAGTTCCAAAATAGAAAAAGTAATTAGAGGGAAGTACCTGTTCTTCTTATTAAAATGTATTAGAAGGCTATAGATGTTAAAACTGTTTACAGAGATCAGAGTAGACAGAGTAATGGGATGGAATGAGAATTTAAATACATATTTTTAGGTGTCATTTAATTTAGTGAAGAGTGTTAGATAATTCACTGAATGCTATTGGGGCTTATAGCTAGCTGTTTGGGGCTGGATTATTCATTACATGATAATATTAACTAAAGCTGGATTAATTATAATGTGAAAAATAAAACAAAAAAATACTAGAAGAAAATAATAGAAGAGCATTTTAAAAATCTAGGAATGATAACATCCTTTCCCAGTTTGGTGCAGTATCCTGAAAACAAAGGCAAATATAATATGCTTGACTACTAAAGAATAACTCTTTCATGTCAGAATTGGAAACTACTATTTGCAAAGTAGCATGTTTTATTATAGTTAGAAAAGTTTGAAGCAATAATAAATCACTTGGAGACTGTTAATAGATTAGGGTATATTTGTGTAATGGAATACAAGGTAGTTTTAAAAGAAATGAGATATGTAGATGTCTTGGGAAGATGTCCATGATAATAAATTTAAAAAGCAAAATAAAGAATACTCTAATATCATTTATGCATAGAAAATTATGTATTTTTAAAAAACTAACATATAAGCACACATGTAACACACACACACACACCACTCTAAACTGGCAAATTGGATGAGGCGTGGGATGGGAAAGAAAGATGTTCACTTTTTTTTTCTCAAACATTTAGTCTTTAAGGAAAAACGAGTGTATTAATTTAAAAAACATATATTGTCCTAAGAAAATGAAGATGTAAGCTTCCTAGCCTCTTCTCCTCCCACCCCCCATGGTAATTCTGATGCATTGATATAGAACCACTTGTTAAGTGTATATTCCTAATTTTCTCACTAGCTTTTGGCTCTTAGTTACTAGAAAAATTATCTGAGTTTTTAGTTTTTGTTCTGAGGGATTTGAAATAGATAATATCTACCATTTACTGAATGCTTTTTGGAGTGTTTCCTCAGATCTGTTCCAATTCTAATATAATTTTATGATTGCTGCAGAGATAGTTATAATAGTGTCTGAATACTTTTTGATGTAACTATAATCTGTTGAAATGATTTCATTTAAAGTCAATGTTTTCTGTTTTCAACTTTCCCTGGGGAAAATAATGGCAGCAGCACACATGGAAGGGCATGGTAAGTTCTGAGTCAGAGTAGCTGGAACCTAGAGAAAGTTTTGGTGGAAATGTTGTTGGTACTTGACCAGCGACCTTCAGTGCTTTCTCAGTGATTCTGAAAGTAATGATGGCTCTTTCAGTTTAGGTTTTTCTTACGGAGAAGGATGTGAGTGCAGTGTGTGGTTTTTGTAGACACTGTCGTACGATTCAGTTGAAGCAGAAATAATTTGAGTTGTACCATTTATTAATATAGCAGGCAATACTCCTTGAAGGGGAAGCCTTCTGAACTTTTTAATGAATTGCTATTTTGGTCTACTTGAATTACATTAAAAATTAAGAATTTTTTTCAAATACAGTAAAACTTTATGGAGGATAAAGTGATAGATTAAATTATTTTATAATTTACACATTCTGTTTTATTCTAACACCCCCCCCCCCTTTTTTTGATGGAAATACACTATTGGATGTCACAGATCAATTTCCAGAAGAAATTAGATTGGTGTGAATCTATTTTTGTGTGTTTGTGTGTGCTCTGTTTTCTGGTTTATCATTTATCAGTATATCTGTATTAAATTCTTAGTTTGCATACTATTTTGCCATTTGAAAAGGGATTACATTTCTTCAGAGATGTGGTGTATGTTTTACGTGGTGTATGTCATAGCAGGCATCTGGCTTTATGAAAAGCAAAAGAAAATACTTCATGGTAGAGTGTTTTCTGAAGGATTTTATTTTTTTAATGTGCTTATTGGAAAAAAGAATGATCAGGATTGGATTACCCAATTGCTCTCTGCCCTCAGATACTCTAAGTTAAATATTGAATATGTTACATAGTAAGAAAGTAAATGTTTTCCACCTATTATCTTATTTTTAATTTTGTGAAACTCACCTTTTCTCATAAACCTTCAACAGGACTCTGACCTTCGAAGTGCACTTCTTTTGGAACAGGCAGCTCACTGCTTCATAAACATGAAGAGTCCCATGGTTAGAAAGTACGCCTTTCACATGATACTGGCTGGCCATCGCTTTAGTAAAGCCGGGCAGGTGAGTGCATTTTCTTTACAAAGAAAATAACATTAGTTTTTATTTGTTATAATTTGCTATTTATTTTATAAATGTATGTCATTTGTCAATATTTTATGACTTAATATTAATCCTAAAGACGGATATTAATTTTGTTTCAAGGTAATGTGTAATGTTTCATGTTGATAAGAGCATGGGGTTTAGATTTAGAGAAATCTGGGATTCAGTCTTGAAATTCTGTGCATCTATTTGACAGACCTGGAGCAGTTACTGTTGCTGCCAAGGTTCCAGTGCAGATGCAAGAGAAAAGGGTCCTCGCGCTTTCTGTCTGTCTGACGGTGGCAGCCACGATTGAATGGGGGAGTACAGTGAAAAAATAGGATGTTCTGCTTACAACCTGACTTTGGTAGAGCAATTTTCCTGAGCCTCTTTTTTTAATAAAAAAAATTGGAATTTTGCCCCGATTTTTTATAAGGCTAAAACAAATCATATACAGTGGTGCCTCGCATAAAGAACGCCTCGCACAGCGAACGCTGCACACAACGAACTTCATTTCATGATTCATACAACGAACTTCGTTTCACACAACGAAGTCGCCCGAGCTTCCACGACCGCTTTGCCCGAGCTTCCACGATCGCTGCCGATGTATTGCATCCTTCCGCGCAGGCACTGCAGGCAGTCGTTAGTCACTGCGCTTAACTTAAGCACGTATCGCGGCAATCGTTCTTCATTACGAATTAAATCACGCACGTATCACGGCAGTCGTTCTTTTAAGTTAAACTCAATATTTTTTTTATATCATGGCTTCTAAAAAAAGCAGGAAGGTGATTTCTGTTGAAATGAAACAGGAATAATTAGAAGGAGTGAATGTGGGGTAAAACAGTGTGACCTCGTCAAAGAGTTTGGCCTCAGCAAGACCACCATTTTCACCATTTTGACAAATAAGGATGCAATCAAATCAGCCAAAGTAGCCAAAGGAGTATCAAAACTATTTCATGAAAAACATAGGTCTTCAATCCACGAGGAAATGGAGAGGCTATTAGCGATTTGGATTAAGGACAGGCAGGTGAAAGGTGACGTAACAACCCAAGATATTATCTGTCACAAAGCCAAGAGAATTTATGACGATCTAAAGAAAAACGTCCCTGGAAGTAGCAGCAATCAAGATAATGAAGAAGAATTCAAAGCCAGCAGGGGGTGGTTTTTTAGATTTAAGAAAAGATGTGGAATCCACAGTGTTACTATGCATGGTGAGGCTGGCAGTGCTGACAAGAAAGAAGCAGAAAAGTTCTCTATTAACTTTCAAAAATGTATTAAGGATGAAGGATACTGCCCACAACAAGTGTTCAATGCCCATGAAACGGGTCTTTTCTGGAAAAGAATGCCGAGCAGAACCTTCATTACAAAAGAGGAGAAGAAATTGCCAGGACACAAAGCCATGAAGGACAGACTTACCCTTATGTTTTCGTCTAATGCCAGCGGAGACCTCAAGATCAAACCTCTATTGGTTTATCACTCTGAAAATCCAAGAATTTTCAAGAAAAATAACGTTATTAAGTCCAAACTGCCCGTCCATTGGAAGTCCAATCAAAAAGCCTGGGTGACTCAAGTTATCTTCAACGAATGGATTCTGGAAACCTTTGCTCCTGCCGTGAAGAAATTCTTGCTGGAAAAAGAACTGCTGCTCAAAGCCCTTCTGATACTTGACAATGCCCTTTCTCACCCAAAAGACCTAGAGGAAATATTGCAGGAAAATTATCCTTTTATCAAGGTGCAGTATTTGCCACCAAACACCACATCCATTCTTCAGCCAATGGATCAGCAAGTTATTGCGAACTTTAATAAGGTGTTTGAAGAATGCGAGTTTGGTGGAGACAATATGACTGTCCGAAAGTTTTGGAAGGAGAAATTTGATGTCCTTATGGCAATACGACTTATACAGAAGGCCTGGGAAGAAGTGTCACAAAGGACCCTCATTTCTGCTTGGAAGATGCTTGTGCCTTCGTGGACCCAGGAAGAAGCAGTAGTTGATGACACAGAAGTGGTGAAGGACATCATCACAGTGGCCCAAAGGTTGGAATTAGAGGTAGAGGAAGAGGATGTAGAGGAGCTTATTGAGGAACACGAAGAAGAGCTGACAACTGAAGAGCTCCAAGCACTTCTGGTCCAGCAACAGGACAATGCTCAAAGGGAAGCGTCATCTGATAACGAGGAGCAACAATCAAACAATCAACCAATCCCAACTGCTGACATCAAGAACATCCTGGTCAAATGGAAAGCAGTTCAGGAGTTTACCAATGCCCACTATCCGGATTCAGCTGAAGCAAACAGGATCAACGATCTTTACTCTGATACTCTTGTCCGTTATTTCCGGCAGATGTTGGAGAAAAGAGAAAAACAAATGACTTTGGACAGGTTTTTCATGAAACCATCGGCCAAAAAGCAGAAAATGGATGAAGATGTGCAAGATTCGGTAGACTCTACTTAGTCTGTCTTAAAATTAAAAAAATGTGTGTTTTTTTTTTTTTAAAAAAATTATGTTTTTAGATGTATCTAAATAAAAATAATAACAAAAAATTTATCTTTTTTTATGTCATCTTAGCATATTTTATGCTATAGAACGAATTATTTTTTTTAACATGTATTGTTATGGGAAAACGCGTTTCACATAACGAACTTTTCGCATAACAAACTTGCTCCTGGAATGAATTAAGTTCGTTGTGTGAGGCACCACTGTATGTGAAAATGCAGATACAAGGAATGCATTCCGACAGTATTTACTATTTAGTAGGGTTGAACCTTCCCCACTTCAGCTCTGCTCTTCTGTTGTCTCCCAGGCTGCTTCTGATGGCATTTACTGAGCAGTAAATGAGTACAAGTCGTCTTTGTTCCCAGAAGCAGTTGGGTTGGAGAGACCTTCATTAGTTCCTAGGTCCATTCAAGCGTTAGTTAGAGGGAGCTTTGCTGGAGATAGTGGTAGCAGCAGTTAGATGGTGATTCTCCGCATGCTGTCAAGTGGTAGATGACTGTGATTTGCTTTCATTATCTTTTTATAGAGAAAACATTTCTTAAAGAAACAAACGATTCTGGCAATACATGGTGAAAAGTTTGTAATCTACCCTGGGATGGGGAGTGGATACAAGAGTATTCTCTGAAGCAAAAGGTTTTGTGGAGGGAGGCCTCTTCCTTGGTACCAGATTTCACTTTTAGGATGAAAGTTATCTGAGTTCAACAGGTGGTAGTGATTATAGCTGATTAATTCCAAGTATCTGCTCATATGTGGCAAGATGCAGGAGGCAAGTGAAAATAATACCAAACAAACAAAATAGTAGTTTAAAAATGTGTGTGTATACAACCATATACTCACACATGCAGTTTTAGCACACATGGGGTATTTCCATTCAGCCCAATGCAGTGGTATAAAGAGAGATGCATAACAAAACAGACTTTATAAGATCGCTCTCGTTCATAAGCTAACAACCAAGCCTCTAACCCAGGGGTCTTCAAACTACGGCCCGCGGGCCACATGCGGCCCGCAGAGGAGTTTGATCCGGCCCGCCAGGTTTTTTGGGCAGTGAGCGCAGCCAAGGTGTTACAGTAGGAATTAGTAGTTCATATAGTCCGGCCCTCCAGCTCTCTGAGGGACCGTGATCTGGCCCCCACTTTAAAAAGTTTGAGGACCCCTGCAACCATACCTCCCATAGCTACTGCTGGGCACACTTCTTGCCCTTGGACAAACAGCTGCTTGCTGGAGGACCTCTTGGTTTTAAGTAGTAATTGTTAAAGAGGTTTTCCAAAACATTGGTTTATATTCCTCAGAATCCGAGCCTTGGAAGGACCAGTTACTAGTTACTTGATTGTGTGTGTATGCATTATTTTTTTCAGTCCCAGAGAAATTTGGATTTGTTGTGTAACACCTTGTTGTGTTTATTTTCTTACAGAAAAAGCATGCTTTACGCTGCTATTGCCAAGCCATGCAGGTCTACAAAGGAAAAGGCTGGTCTCTCGCCGAGGATCACATCAACTTCACCATTGGGCGCCAGTCCTACACTCTGAGGCAGCTGGACAACGCTGTGTCTGCTTTCAGGCACATTCTAATCAACGAAAGTAAACAATCCGCGGCTCAGCAAGGGTCCTTCCTCAGAGAATATCTTTATGTTTACAAGGTGAATACAGTTTCTGGAGTAGATATTAAAGTTTAATCATTTTTAGCAAAAAGGCTAATATTTAGTACTATCGAGCAGAAGTCTAACGAAGTTTTATTAGAATATCTATATATATAAAAGCTTAAGTGACCATTACACCGGTCACTATGATGCACACTATCACCAGGGGGCAGACATTCAATGCAGGAGTTGCCCCCTGATGGCGCTATTACAGCCAACCTCCCGTGGTCCCTCCCCTCTGGCTGGCCAGCCCCGATCAGGCCGAGGGACCCCACCTGTGCACGAATTTGTGCACCAGGCCTCTAGTACAGGGGTCACCAACCAGTGGTCTGTGGACCACTGTTGGTCCATGAGGTCTGAAAGGTTGGCAACCACTGCCCTAGTATATATGTAATTATCTTTCATAATAAAGTGTGCCAAGCTGGTTTGTGGCCATAGATTGGAGTTACATTGCTCTTCCAGAATTCTTTAAAACATTGGCTGTCTCCAGCATGCTCCCTACTGTGAATGAGCCTGAAACCCGGGCAGTGCCCTGACTGTGAGTCAAATCTGGGACCCTTTCTGTAGGTCGACACTCTGTCCGCTGAGCCAAACCGGCTAAGGTGAAAGAGAATTTTAATATTCCAGTATATATTTTATTTGTGGCTGTTTTTAGAATCTTAAAGAAATTACATGTTTTCTGGACTGTTTCATTATTATGCTTTTGTGTTTTTAAAAAAATCATAATTGATTTTATAATATATTGGGTCCTCTATTTTCGCTATGAAAAATGAGGAGGTATGGGTCTGTGGGAAGTAGACAAATTGTTATGGTGAAATCCAGAAAAATGGAAGGAAAAATATTTCCCTGGCACAGGAGGACAGGAAATGTAAAGCATTGTTTTATGGGAAAAATTGGAAGTTGTAATTTTTTGTAAAGTCCTTTGAAGAGTGAACACTATTGTATTTCTGTCCTGTAGGAAGTAACTACCTTTTATGCTTTATTAATTTGAAATCATGTGGATTAAAATCTTGGCAGATTGGATGCTGTAATGAGTCACAGGAAGTAAAATGCATGCCAAGATAATGTTTGGAAGTTTAGCATCCAAAGAGTGCTAACTAGCTGAATAATCTTAGAAAGACTTTCCTGGGCCAGAATAAATGATCTCTAAATTTTATAACTATGATCTATTAAGTAAAACTAGTAACTCTTTATGTTAATATTTTTGCGTAGCATGTTTTTAATATCTTGTGTATTAAAAAATTGAGAAGCAGCCCTGGCTGGTGTCCCTTAATGGTTAGAATGTTGGCCTGTGCGCTGAAGGGTCTTGGGTTCAATTCCCAGTCAAGGGCATGTACCGGGGTTGTTGGTTCCCTTTAGGCAACCAACCAACATGCCTCTCACATTGATGTTTCTGTCGTCTCCCCTCCCTCTCTCCCTTCCACACTCTGGAAAAGCTATGGAAAACATAGATCCTCAGGTGAGGATTAACAACACCAATACAAATGGGGAAGCAAATCTAAAGAAATTGGAGTTTTCTCAGAAATTCTTCTCTGTTTCTTTTGTGTTTCTCTTAGAATGTCAGTCAGCTGTCACCAGACGGGCCCTTGCCGCAGCTTCCTTTGCCGTATATTAACAGTTCTGCAACCCGGGTTTTCTTTGGCCACGACAGACGACCAGCAGATGGTTAGTAACCGTTTTCTGGCCTTGTTTCCTAGTGACTGTTTTCTTAAAGTTCTTTCCTCTCTCCACTGAAACTGGTGTGCTGTTGTTAAAGAATATTTGAAAAATAAATAATTCTATACCACAACACCTATCTTCCTGCCATCCCATCTGAAGATAATCACTGTTACATTGCTTTTTCTTAGCCCTAAACTACAAACTAACAAGTAAATAGCTATAATTATAATTGCTTTCTTATATAAAGAATGCTCCTGAAATTATATAATCTTGATAAGCATCTTTAATGGCTGTAATATATTATGTTCAATGCCTAAAAGTACTTTATTTTCACATTTGCTTGTTATATAATTTGGTTGTTTCCATCTTTTTTTTAAATATAAAATTATGTTACAAGAGTCATATTTATGAATAAAACTTGTTTTCTTAACTTTTTATTATGGAAGTTTTGAAATGTATATATTGATAGAAGTACAGAACAGTTGCCCCTATTCTGTTCTTGTTGTAAGGCTTTTTAAAATACAGAATTTTTCCTTAGGATTGGGCCAAAATTATAAATATAATGCATGTTAAAGTAAAGTAATTCTAAGCAGTCCTATATTTGAGCTTATATTTCTTGAGCTAACTTAGTGTTTTATTTAAAAAGTATTTATAACAGCATTGTTTTTTAAACCCCAAAATGAAACAATAGTAGCACATGAGTTGACAGATTCTGATATTTTCATATAAAGGATTCATGTTGTAGAACATGAGTGAACATAAAGGAAACATGTTGTAGTTCTACATGTTTCAATGTATGTAATAACAAACAAAAGGCTGAGTGAAAAAAGTTAGAATGATAGATCAAATATAATTTCATTATGTATTTCAAACAAAACCAATTCTGTGCATTGTTAGTATATATCCTTATATGGTAAAGTATATAAAAAACAAAAAGAGGATGAAGATGCTCTACTGCTCTGGAGTAACTCTGGGAGAAGTGGTGCCAGTGGAGATGAAGGGTTGAAAAGCGTTTCACAGATCTGTAACATTTATTTTATAAAAAATAATTGTGGTATTATATGAAAATAGTACTTTTGTTAGATTTTGATATACAATTATTGTTACATTATTCTTCATGGGTGGTGGTTTGTTTTTGTATGTTGGAAGTATTTTACATAAAGTTGCTGTGGAAGACAAGAGAAACTATATCCTTTCAAGTCAGGAGGAAAAGACCAGCAGAGCTCCAGAGAGGCGAGGGTTAATAAGAGGGTATTTTTTCTCTTGGATAATTGGAAATAGGCAAGAGTGGGTGTGTATATGTATTTCTTTGGATAACTTAGATTTTTATTTAAAGTGTTTCATTTGTGTGTAGTTAGTAATAAGCATGTATACTTAATTTTGATACTTATTTTTTTAGGTGAAAAGCAAGCAGCTACTCATATAAGTCTTGATCAAGAATATGACAATGAATCCTCTCAGCAGTGGCGAGAACTTGAGGAACAAGTTGTGGCCTTGGTTAACAAAGGAGTAATTCCACCCAATTTCCATCCCACGCAATACTGTTTGAATAGTTTTTCAGATAACTCAAGATTCCCCCTTGCAGTAGTAGAAGGTGAAGTGTTCAAAAAAAACACATATATTTACATTACCTAGGCTGCCATCTTGGTTTCTTTGAATCTGTCATTACTTTTCTTATGTGTAATTAACCAGTTTGGGAAAAGGTGCTGGTTAGAATGAAAGGAAGAAATTGCTCTTATTGCAAGATTAAATTAAATGGCCATTTTGGCCATTGTTGATAATTAGCAGCTGAATTTTATCTCTTGAGGTTTAACCTCTTAGTGGCTGCAACGTTCACTTGATTTTTACACATCGTTTTTTGTTTGTTTTACATACAATGTAATGTTTTGTATGCCCCAAGCCACCAGAAGCTGAGGATGCAAAAATAAGTCAGGAACTCAGAAGTTAGTGAGCTGCATTTATAAAAGCAGGCGGTGGGGCCCTAATGTAGTAGGTAAATGCAAAGTGCTGTGAGAACGCCGCCTCTAGTACGGAGAAACGGAGGCGCTGCTTCTGAGGAGGCAGTTCTAAAACTGCATTTACAGGTTGATAAGGGATAGTCTAGGCAGAAATTCAGAGCTAGGAAACAAGGCGTCTTCAGAAAACTTATACACAAGACGAAATATAGGACTATTGAAGGTACTGACTGAGGCATTTCTTTTATAGAACCCATAACAGTGGAAGTGGCTTTTAGAAACCCTTTGAAGGTTCCACTTTTGTTGACTAATTTGTCACTGCTCTGGAAGTTTCAGCCTAAAGATTCCAGTGGAAAGAATGATGAAGAAGTTAAAGAACTAGTAAGTTATTAAAAGGTATTTGTAATAAGTTTATTTCAGAGATAGCATAACAGATGCTGTAAAAACATTTTAACTTCTCTGTTTAGTGAACTGTACTTATTCTTTTTTGGCTTTTTTCCTTAGTTATAAAAAGTATGTTAAATACTTTTGAAAACTGAAAATGCAGAAGAATATAAGGAATAAAAATAAAAGTCTTCTCAGTATTTAGAAATAACCATTCTAACACTTCACTGTATATTCAATAACTTACATTTGTATTTTCTCCTCACATAAGGGATTTTTCTCATATATATTGTTTTTTCATTCTCTGTTGGTTTATTTGCAATTGTAATTTTAAAATGTTCTATTTCATTTGTGCATAATCATCATACGAATGATCTATAAGTTATTTCATCTCTATTGGTAGTAATTATTTTGGAAGTTGCCATTTGTTTACTATCAATCATTTGTGAAAATTTGGGTGCATAGTGTTTTTTATAATGATTATTTCTGTAGGAAAGATTCCTAGGCATGAATTAGAATATTTTAAGGAATAAATATTTTAATATTTTATTGGTTTCTCAAAAGGTTATACCGAGTTTCTCACCAGCACAACATGGGGTTTGGTATCTCATCTTTGTAACATAAAATCTTATTTAAAAAAAAAAAAATCTTGAGTTGATAGGTTAAAAAATGCCATCTTATATTATTTTATATTTCATCTTGATGGGTAGTAAAGTTGAAATTCTTATATTTGTATTTCTTTTTGTTTGAATTATATTTATTTTTTACTATGTCATAAGCTCTCTCTCTATATATTTATTTTATTTTATTTTATTGTTTAAGGCAGTGGTTCTCAACCTTTCTAATGCCGCAACCCTTTAATACAGTTCCTCATGTTGTGACCCCCAACCATAAAATTATTTTTGTTGCTACTTCATAACTGTAATTTTGCTACTGTTAATGAATCGTAATGTAAATATCTGTGTTTTCTGATGGTCTTAGGCACTACAGCAGCGGTTCTCAACCTGAGTAGTGACCCACAGGTTGAGAACCGCTAGCAGCATTGCTAGCAGGAAAACACATATATTTACATTACCTAGGCTGCCATCTTGGTTTCTTTGAATCTGTCATTACTTTTCTTATGTGTAATTAACCAGTTTGGGAAAAGGTGCTGGTTAGAATGAAAGGAAGAAATTGCTCTTATTGCAAGATTAAATTAAATGGCCATTTTGGCCATTGTTGATAATTAGCAGCTGAATTTTATCTCTTGAGGTTTAACCTCTTAGTGGCTGCAACATTCACTTACTGTCCTTAGTTGAGCTGTACTGAATTAAATGGGGGGAAAAACAAGTGTCCACTACTGAATGGCTTTACTGCCGTTGTAAGAGTAAAACGGCATGTTACTTGCTACTTAGTAAAAACCTAGTAAATACTAACTATAATTATTGTTATTGTTCTTAGTGTTGATACATGGCAATGTTAATAATTGATAACTTCATTAGAATGCATATTTTACACAATAATTTATTTTTTAGGTAACAAGTGAACCCGAAATGATTGGAACTGAAGTTATTTCAGAATTCTTAATTAACAGTGAAGAATCTAAAGTGGTAATTTGATTATTTTTCAGTCTTAAACCTTTCTGAAAGCAAGATGAAAACTTTCTAAAAAATCAGTTTATTCAGTTTGTTTTAGGTCCTGATTTTCTTAAAACTAGAATTTGGAAGATTAGGATACTGGGATTGCACAGGAGGAAATTGGTGGGAAAAATAGGTTTGCAGTGGTCTTTGGTTAGTTAATTTTCTAAGGAGCCTGGTGAAAAGTTTTTGCTTTTTTCTTGCAGTCAGTATATTTGGTTGACCAGAAGATTTCATTCTTATTAAAAGTATTGATGAGGATCCAGGCCTTTGTTGAATTTAGAGACTTTCTTTTGAAGAAAATGTTTTCTAATAACAAATATTAGTTGATAATTTAAAAGTTTAGGTCATGGGTTTATATTTCTGCAACATTACAGAATTTAGGTAGGATGCTGCTTTTAAGATACTGTGAAAACAGATAATGAGAGTGACTTAAATATCTCCGCAGGCCAGACTAAAGCTCTTTCCCCATCACATAGGGGAGCTGCACGTTCTGGGAGTTGTTTATAATCTGGGCACTGTTCAGGGCTCCACGACGGTCGATGGCATCGGTGCTCTTCCTGGATGTCACACAGGTAAAGCTATGACATCACTCAGCAGTTAGGAAACTAGTCCTTAATTCAGTCTCTATAGAATAAAATGAATAAAAGTGAGGCATTTGAAAAATAGGTTTAATGTACTTTTAATCCAGCATTTAGTCAGATGGAAGAATGAATAATTTGGATTATTTTAAACTCTGCCATTTCTTCAGAAATAAACTTTATTCCCTTCTAATATATTTTCTTTAGATAATCTTTAGGTTCTACCATATGTATTTCTCTTTTCTGTTATTGATCCAAACTTAATAAAGTCTGACCAAATATATTCAGACCGTTGACTGAGATTTCTGCTGCCAATACAAAAGCCATCTTAGCATATTCTATTTTTGAATATTGTTTTTTACCAAATTAAAGACCAGTGTTTTCATATCATTGGATAATAAATACCTTAAATTCTGTCATCTCTCCTATGAAGAAAGTAGGATTTTAGTGTTGTGATATTTTGGTGTCCCAGACGATGTTTTACAAATTTTAGGAGAGTGAAACTCTAAGATACATATTTAACATAGTTAACTTTTTCTTTAAACTTAGGGAACACTTCTAGATCTAATATTATCTTGTAATTGTTATATATGAGTTACATAAGTTGACAAGATGCTGCACAGTTTACTTCACTTTAGTAGATAAGGCTTATTTTTTAAAAACAGACTTGAATTTAGATACAAATGATTTTTGTACAAAGTGAACAGAAATGGAACGAATCCATTAGAATTCAAAATTATAAACAAAAAATTTACACTGAAGTTAAGTATGGTATTCTGAATTTTAGTACTATATTTTTATTTCTTGGTTGACAGGCAGGCAACATTTATAAGTAATCTTCCTCATTTATTGCACATTTTAAGTAAGCTGAGTGTTAAGAATTTTAAGATCTTTTTCTTTCCCACTTGTATATACTAAGGATCTTAATCTAATACCAGTAAGATGGTTTTCAGTAAACTATAGATCATTGTTTCATTCATGGTATGAAATATATTTATTAACTAGAGGCTCAGTGCGTGAAAATTCATGCACTCGGGTTTGGGGGGAATCCACGTGCCAGCTTAGACCCGCTCCCTGGGGAATCAGGCCTGAGCTGGCAGTCAGACATCCCTCTGGCAGCCTGGGAGCTCTCAGGGGATGTCCAGCTGACGGCCTAGGCCTGCATCTTTAGCACTGCTGAGGAGGCTCTTGCCACCACTGCTGCGCTTGCTGCAGTCAGCCCAGCTTGTGGCTGAGTGGAGCTCCCCCTGTGGGGGCTCACTGATCACTAGGGGGAAACTCCTGCGTTGATCGTCTGCCCCCTGGGGGTCAGAGTACATCATAGTGACTGGTGCTTCCTAGTCGTTCTGCCATTAGGGTCAATTTGCATATTATCCTTTTATTATATAGAATAGTATAATTTATACTAGAGACCTGGTGCACAGATTCATACACTGGTGGTGCGCTCATCCCAGTCAGCTGAGTGGGAGCGGACTGACCACCAGGGGACAGCTCTTGCAGTGAGTGTCTGCCCCCTGGTGGTTGTGTGCGTCATAGTGACTGATCATTCTAGTCATTCTGCAGTTCGGTCGCTGGGCTTTTATATAAATAGATGTTATTTTAGGGAGTTAATGAGAACAGGCCCTGAATTAACTATTGAAATAAGTTACATCTTATAAGCAGAATTTTCATGATTTAGTGTAGTTTACCGGTATTTTATTTTTTATATTTTATTTATTTATTTTTTAATATATATTATTGATTTTTTTACAGAGAGGAAAGGAGAGGGATAGAGAGCTAGAAACATCAATGAGAGAGAAACATCGACCAGCTGCCTCCTGCACACCCTCCTGTACATGCCCTTGACCGGAATTGAACCTGGGACCACCGACGCTCTAACACTGAGTCAAACCGGTCTTGGCATTTAGTGTAGTTTATTATGTAAAATGCTAATAGGGATCTAGATCAAACAAAGTATGGGAAATGCTACATTTTATGTCTGCTCTGGGAATAATTACAGTGGCCATCTGAACATTAAAGGCTCTGAGTAATCCTGCAGGAAAGATAATTTAATATCCTTGACTTTTTTTCACTGTGTCGAAGCTTTTGGGGGATAATCCTTACATGAATATTAAATGAGTTTAACTTTCTTTGTACAATCTATTGAGACAATGTAGTTATCCAGAAATTCTAGTATATGCATTTACTATCAGTATTTATGTTAGTTTCCTTACATGTTTGAATATAAGTGAAAAGTTGATCTCTTCAGTATTTTGGAATTTTTTCCCTTTGAGAATAGATTTTTTTTTTTTTAAGATGCTATTCTTGCCAAAACCATTTTGGCTCAGTGGATAGAGCCCCAGCCTGCGGACTGAAAAGTCCCGGGTTCGATTCCAGTCAAGGGCATGTACATTGGTTGTGTGCACATCCCCGGTAAGGGGTGTGCAGGAGGCAGCTGGTCGATGTTTCTCTCTCATTGATGTTTCTGGCTCTCTATCCCTCTCTCTTCCTCTCTGTAAAAAATTAATTTAAAAAATGTATTTAAAAAAAAGATGCTATTTTTTTTTTTTAAATATGCTTTGTTCTCATACCTTTATTTTTATTGATTTCAGAGAGGAAGGGAAAGGGAGAGATAGAAACACCAGTGATGAGAGAGCATCATTCATCAGCTTCCTCCTGCACACCCCACACTGAGGATCAAGCCCTTGATTGGACATGTGCCCTTGGCTGGAATCAAACCTTGGACCCTTCATTCAGCAGGCCAACACTATCCATGGCCAAACGGGCAAGGATGAGAATGGATCTTTTTTATAATCTGGTCCCAACACAGCCATTCTCTTCCTCAGAAATTTTTTGGATAATAGCCGTTATGGTTTAATACAGGTTTCAAAAATACAGGTTCCTATTTAGTGATAGGCAGTCGTTTTGCAAAGTAATAAAATCCTAATAAGATGAGTAACTAAGCATCATAAAATAGGTATAATCAAAATGAAAATAAAGCATAATTCTTTGATGAATCATGCTAGTCAATAGTCTAGAATTTTTCTAGAAATAATCTGAAACTTAGAGTATTCATATATTCAGGCTAAACTGATAATAACATACCAAGTTTGTTAGGACATTGATTGTTTTTTATTTCAGGGAAACATTCCTTGAGCATGTCAGTTCGAGGAAGACAAGATTTAGAAATTCAAGGTCCTCGACTTAACAGCACAAAAGAAGAGAAAACATCTATAACATACGGTCCTGATCGACGATTAGATCCCATAATCGTTGAGGAAATGCCACTGTTGGAGGTATTTCACTTTTTAAAAATTTGTGAATTATTTATAAATTCAGATTATATTTTGAGTGAATTAATTTTAGGCTTTGAGGTTATTAATACATTGATCTTTTAAAATTATTAAGATAGGATTAATCTAATTCACAAAGATAAAGGTAATCATGCAACTTAGCATTAAGTCACAGCCTGGTTATGAAATATTACCCTCAAAATATGAATGGAAATTGGAAAAACTTCTAAAAGAACAGTTTTGTTCATAAAATCAGTGGCTTTTTTGTTTTGTTTTTGTAAAAATATAAAAGTAATATGGGAATGCTGTAAAAATTTAAAGTAATCTGAATAAAAAGCTATGTTCCCTTCACCTTATTTGTATCTCCATCCATTTCTGCATTCATGCCGCAGAAGTTCAAGGTCTTTTAGTTGCAGAAAACTCACTGATGCTAGTTTGCAGAAGCCAAAAAAGAGAAAACATTATTTAGTTGAAGGGTATTGGGTATCTCCTGACAACTAAAGAATTATGGACTAATAAGTCCCAAAGAAAAATAAGGACTCAGCAGTTCCAGGGAATGTAGCAGTAAATGTTTGTAAGCCTTTTAAAAGTATTGCTATTGATATGGCATTAGTCTTATAACTTATGGTTTCCGTGTCACTTTAATACAAGTTTCAAGTTTCTGTGAGAGAATTCTGGCCTACCTTGGATCAGGTGTCTCTACCTGTGAGGCAGAACAAATGCAGTCCTGATTGACTCGACCTCAGCAGCAAGCTAACCTACTGGTCTGAGTGTCTGCCCCCTGGTGGTCTGTGTGCATCATAGTGACTTGTCGAGTGGTCGACTGAATGGTTGACCAAGTGGTTGGACACTTAGCATATTAGCATATATATATGAAAGCTTAAGCGACCGTTATGACCGAACAACTTGTATGACCAGTTGACTAGTTGCTATGACACGCACTGACCACCAGGGGACAGACACTCGACACAAGAGTTGCCCCCTGGTGGTCAGTGCACTCCCACAGCCAACGTCCCATGACCCCTCCCCACCCTGGCTGGCCGCCCAACCTCCTGCAGTCCCTCCCCTTGGCCAGCCAACTTCCTGCAGTCCCTCCTCCTGGCTGGCCTGCCCCCTGATAGGCCTTGATCGCCAGCCAGGCTGAAGGACCCCACCGGTGCACGAATTTGTGCACTGGGCCTCTATTATAGGATACCAAAATAAGTGAGGATGAAAATTACTGAAACTCGTTGAAAAAAAGATAAAAATTAAAATACTGTAAATATACTACCATTTGAATACAGAAAAGCAGAGAGAAGGGCAGGCCCCTTCAAGTTTCCACTGATTTCTAGTATAGACTATGTTGTGTATATCTAGTTTATTCAACCAGACTTGTGTGATAGATGTTTGATTTGTGTCTAGTCCTTTTCCCTTATAGATAAAACCACAGTGAATAACCACATGCATATCATTTTGCATATTTGTATTCACACATATGTATTTTTAAGATAAATTAGTAAGTCTTGGTCTTTTCCATTTAAATTTAAGCTGTTACCAACATCGAATATTTAAAAGGACTTTCAGTAACTGTGCTTTTGAAATAAAGGCTAGATATGTTGATTCTTCTAAAAGAGTCAACTTACTATACTTATAAAACCTTCATTCTGAAGATTCCGTACACAGCATCTCCATATGGTGTGTCACTGATCTCTTACATATACCATCACCTTTCCCATTTTCACCAGCACCGGAGCCTTGTTAATGGTGTCCGGTTGTCTGTATATTGCAGTGTGGCTGTGGTACCTGTCTCACTAGTTACTCATGTCATTGTTTTGATGTAACACTTCAAAGTTGATATTCCTCCACAAATATTAGGTAATTTGACTTAAGTTTATTTGACACTAGCCAATCAGTTCAGTCAGTGCTTTCAGTATAATGTTATGCTGCTTTATTTTTTTTCTATAATTGGGATTCTATATTAATCCTTTATTTTGTCATATCCATTTTAAAGCTTCTAATATCCACAAATTTTATCTGATTCCTTAAACTGTGGTGATAATGTAGTTCCATTCTTAGATTAAGAAACACAGGTTTTTCCCCAGGATTTTTATAAGTCCTTTGGGATTGCCAGCCACAACTTTATTAGAACATTTTCCTCATATTGGCTATAGTTATCCTTTCTGATATGCTCAGTGTAGTTCTTACATTTATCCTTAACGATTCTTTAAATGCAAGTAGTTGTTAGCCCATATTTCTACCTCTTACTATAGGTCCACAATACCGAAAGTCTCAAAACCAGATGTGTGTTGGAAGTCACTTTTCGTCTTAATTTTTAGAAATTGTGTGAATATGTTCATATTTGTGTCCAAAGTGTTATGTAACTCCTGTTGGGTTTGTGGCAGCACCTGGTTACCAAGCTCATTTCTTGCATGAATCATACACTAAACCAGTGGTTGGCAAACTCATTAGTCAACAGAGCCAAATATCAACAGTACAACAATTAAAATTTCTTTGGAGAGCCAAATTTTTTAAACTTCTTCTAATGCCACTTCTTCAAAATAGACTCGCCCAGGCCGTGGTATTTTGTGGAAGAGCCACACTCAGGGGACCAAAGAGCTGCATGTGGCTCGTGAGCCGCAGTTTGCCGACCACGGCACTAAATGAATAATACACTAAATGGGAAAAGCTATATAAAGCCAACATTAGTCAAGTTCAGCTTTTGCTTCCATGTGAGTTTCTGAAAGTTTGAGGTTCTTCGTACTAGTATCTTTTCATTTTAATGACATATAAATTAGCTATTTTTCAAGTTGATATTGATAAGGACTTTTTGACATAATTATTTAATTCATATAAACATATTAAATTACTTTTGACTTCTCTTTTCTATAATCTACAGAGCTGTGAAGATTTTGCCAGTAACCCTCTGTTAGGGACATTTTTCCTTTAATTCTTAACTGAAGTCTGCTACTGAGTAACATTGGTTTCTATCTCTTCTTCTTTTTTCTTTTTAAATTAAATTATTATCTCTGGGTTTCCATCTCTTTTCTAAAATGGAGTTGTTAATTGCCACATATTCAGAGAGATATCAAAGATAATAAAATACTTGCAAACCTTTAGTAAAGAATACAGCATCTTAAAGTGTCATTCATTCACTAGGGGTCAGAATTGTTAACAGACAATATAATACTATTTTTTCCCTCCAATGCAGGTGTTCTTTATACATTTCCCTACAGGGCTCCTCTGTGGAGAAATCCGAAAAGCATATGTAGAATTTGTCAATGTCAGCAAATGTCCTCTGACTGGATTGAAGGTTGTTTCTAAACGTCCAGAGTTCTTTACCTTTGGCGGTAACACGACTGCTCTGACGCCACTGAGTCCCTCAGCTTCTGAGAACTGCAGTGCTTACAAGACTGTGGTGACGGAGTCTGCCTCTGTGTGTGCAGCGCTCACCTCGGCAGCGTCTGCGGCGGACTTTGGCATCGGCACAGGAAGCCAGCCCGAGGTGATTCCTGTGCCCCTGCCGGACCCTGTTCTTCTGCCTGGAGCTTCAGTGCAGCTGCCGCTGTGGTTACGCGGGCCGGATGAAGAAGGTGTCCATGAGATTAACTTTCTGTTTTACTATGAAAGTGTTAAAAAGCTGCCCAAAATACGGTGAGCATTAGGAAGCTTCTGGTTTAACCTCTTCGTTTAATGTGTACAAATTCAAATAAACGTGTTGGTATTTGCTAACTTCTACAGGATGTTTATATGCAGGCTGTTCCTAATATAGTGAGCTATAAATTCTAAGTGGCCAAAAGTAGAAAAAATTAAGCTACATTAATCTTTTAAAAGAAATATATTTTTATCGATTCAGAGAAGAAGAGCAAGAGAGAAAAAAACATCAATGATGAGAGAGAATCATTGATTAGCTGCCTCCTGCATGCCCCCTATCGAGGAAGAGCCCTCACCCCAGATATGTGACCTGGTTCGTAAGTCAATGCTCAACCTCTGAGCAAACCAGCCAGGCTAGCACAATCTTTTTAGTGGCTTTCTATTTGTAAACTTTATGATTCTTTAATAAAACTAATGTTTTGGCCAGAGTTATCACCTAATAATGAAGTTCACAAGTATCATTTGTATATGAAGACAACATGCCTGCAGTCATTCTGTTTTAAGAAAATTATTTTAACTTTTTTCCCCCCTTGTGCCCTCTCCTGCCCCACAAGAATGTATAAAAAAAAGTCTGTATGTGCTTGACAAGTGATTGGGTGGTGTCTTACTGGAGCTCACTGAAGAAACTAAACCTGTCTCTGACAAGGACTGTGGCCTGTCCTATGACATGGCAGAATATTTTCCTGACTTTTATAAAATTAACTAGGAGTGATTGTGCTACATTTATTTTATTTACTAGAGTATTTAAAATATCCCATAAGACTCTGAGGAGAAATAATACAGTATTTGTAAGCGTAAGAACATTTTAGATCCTCATTCAGTGCTAATTCTCCTCAAGAAGATAGAGGATGCTCTGGCCAGGACAACAGGGAAGGCCTTAGGAATGGAGTAGAGATGAAATGAGCTTCCAAGGAAAGTGAAGACTTCAAAATCTGCTTATCCAGGAGGATAGGCAAGAGCATAGTGGGTCTCCCAGACTGTATGTATGAAGACTTACAGGATTTACAACCTGGAGGAGGCAGTTTGGCCACAGTGTAAAACATCAAGGAGCCCGGAATGGGAAGCCTTATTGTGGAGGCTCTGAGTGACAGGTGAAAGGGTGGCGATGACGTGGTAGGGAGTTTCTTTGGAGCTGCCATCACAGAAGAGGCGTGGTCCGGACACAACTACAGAAGGTGGTTTTCCTAAGTCAGACTAATAGTTCCCTCCAAATGAGAATTGATGGAACTTAAGGCCAACGAGGTAATTTTACTTCATTATATATAGTACGTTTTTTAAATAAGTGATTCTGAAAGTGATGAGGTTTTAAAAGCTTTATTTGGAATTAGAGAATCACACACAGGAAGAGGCTTTTAGATTAAATTTGCAGTTTTTTGTTTCTTCAGTCACAGGATATTAAGACACACAGCAGTTATTTGCACCAGCCGATCTCTGAACGTACGTGCCACTGTCTGCAGGAGTAATTCTCTTGAAGATGAGGAGGGCAGAGGAGGCAATATGCTAGTCTTTGTGGATGTGGAAAATATCAATACTGTAAGTTGGTTTAAAACTAAATTTTGTTTTTAATTCGATTTGAAGTATTTCCTTTGTTTTTAGTAATGGATATTTTTCCGTTCACAAGAGCAGAGTATGAAAACATACTAATTCTCCATTAGCTTTATAATTTTAAGTCTCCAAATAAAAAGATCTGGTGGCATAAATATGGTACATTTGCACATGAAAATGTAGCCTCATATGCTAATAGTTCAACCCAAAAGAGATCTCTCCATTGAGAATCTCTTTTGTAATTAAATTTATAAAGCTGTTAGGATTTCACATTCAGTATTGATGTGATAATCTTTCACATACTTTTCTGACAGTACAATTTCCTTTATGTAAAGCTTTTTAAACATTTTACCATTTCTGTTTATGTACTCAAAATATAAAAATAAATATTCTTAAAAAGAAATGCAATCTCATAATTAAAATAGAATCTGAGCTTTAGAGTGGTTCAAATACTTATTAAAATATTATTAATTCTGTAATGTACTTTGCTTTTAGCTTCATAAGTTTGTAAGGGCACTTCTTTTTATGATATTTAGGGTTAATGCACTAATACTTTGATGACTCCTTCCCCCTAAAAAAAAAATCAATAATTGAAAGAGTAAGAAAATTTTAATTTCTATATTGGCTCTTATTCAGGAGAATAAAAACATATGTGGTTTAAATAACTATTTATATCGGGATTCTGTTTTATAAGTTGTGTTTTTTTCTCTTATCATTTTATTTATTTTTAAAATTCTTTATTGTTGCCGGGACCGGTTTAGCTCAATGGATAGAGCGTCGGCTTGGGGACTGAAGGGACCCGGGTTCGATTCCGGTCAAGGGCATGTACCTTGGTTGCGGGCATATCCCCAGTAGGGGGTGTGCAAGAGGCAACTGATCGATGACTCTCTCTCATCGATGTTTCTAACTCTCTATCTCTCTCCCTTCCTCTCTGTACAAAATCAATAAAATATATTTAAAAAAAAATAAAATAAAATAAAATTCTTTATTGTTGAAAGTTTTACATATGTCTCCTTTTTCCTATTGACCTCTTCCCGTTCGCTCCCGCCCTCTAGCACATACCCCCTATTGTCTGTGTCCATTGGTCATCCTTATTGTTTTGTAGGTTTTTTTTTTTTAATATATTTCATTGATTTTTTACAGAGAGGAAAGGAGAGGGATAGAGAGTTAGAAACATCGATGAGAGAGAATCATCAATCAGCTGCCTCTTGTACACCCCCTACTGGGGATGGGCCCACAACTAAGGTACATGCCCTTGACTGGAATCGAACCCGGGACCTTTCAGTCCACAGGCTGACGCTCTATCCACTGAGCCAAACCAGTTTCGGCTGTTTTGTAGTCTTTTTGTTCCTTTTTTTTTTTTTTGCCTTAATGGGAATGGGTTATATCAGAACGATCAGAAGAAATAAAATAATGATATAGTTTTGATTAAAAATTGAGAACAAATTGTCTATCAAACACCACTAGTAAATCATTATGCATATTTTTAGTGTTTTTAAAATTTGCCACTAGGAATACATTATAAATATTTCTTAGATGCAATATTGGTTTGCCTATTTTAAGAATGTTAAAGGAATTTAAATAACACTTTCTGAAATGTGTATCGTTAATTTATTTTAAAACAAAATTTTAATCTTATGTTAATCTATGTTGACTTTGGTATCAGTGTTTGAATATTGTTTTCATTAGAATACGTTAGTGCTTCTAAATCCTGAATGGTTCTGTCATTTCTTTTTGATAGAGTGAAGCAGGTGTTAAGGAATTCCATATAGTACAAGTATCAAGTAGTAGCAAACACTGGAAGCTACAGAAATCTGTAAATCTCTCCGAAAACAAAGGTTTGTGCCTTTTCCCCTCTTCATAGTAAATTCTGACATATCTTCATTGATTGACTTTTTTCCTGTAGAATAGTACCATAATATGGTACCTTCCTTAAAACTGATTATATTAAGCATTAAATTGTGCCTTCATTAGTTTATGTAACTATAAATCAAATTCCTTTTTTAATTGATTCTTTTCCATCTTCCATCTTTTTCTCTTCAAGATCTATTTGCATTACTTTTTATTCACTTGTATAATTGGTACCTTGATACACGATCACTGTCAAAATTTCAAACAGTTCAGAAACTTATAGACTAGAATATGGAAGTTTTTTTTGCCATCAGAAGTCTGGGTTTTCTTTTTTCTTTTTCTTTTTTTAAAATATATTTTATTGATTTTTTTACAGGGAGGAAGAGAGTTAGAAACATAGATGAGAGAGAATCATCAATCAGCTGCCTCTTGCACACCCCCTACTGGGGATGTGCCCACAACTAAGGTACATGCCCTTGACCGGAATTGAACCTGGGACCTTTCAGTCCGCAGGCCGACGCTCTACCACTGAGCCAAACCGGTTTCGGCTGGGTTTTCTGAATATAACCATGCCTATGAACTCACTGACTTTTCTGTGTATTTCTATACCTATATAACATCGAAAAAAAAAAAAAAAAAAAAAAGAGTATGCATACTTGTGATATATATTGACAAATTGTTTTCCAGAATATTTCTATCAGTTTATCATCCTGCCAGTAACAAGAGAGTATCTAGTAGAGTGGAGTGAAGCTGGAAAAATGATAATTGCTCCTTCTGGAAATGAATTGTATGATACATATCCAAAAAATATAAAAAAATGTTTAAATCCTTAGCCTCAGGGTTATCCTTGTTTTAATTCCTTACATAAAGGAATTAACTTAAAATACGGGAAACCCATATAGGTTTATTGCAAGATTCATGCTCACTAGGGAAAAATTCAGTGTAGCTGTAATATAAATTAAACTGCAACTAAAACTATTGTAATTAAAATATATTAGAATTTAGAGGTGTTTGCACTGGAGAAAAAATTCTAGCAAATTATGTGCATATAAGAATATTGGTATAAATTAGGCATATTCTGAAGAAACTAGAGGGCTGATGCACGAAATTCATGCAAGGGGCTTGGTCCTTGCAGCTGTGGTGGCTGCCTCGACCTTCACAGCCCCAGTTTAGTCCAGAAGATCATTTGGCTGTCTGGTCTAATTAGTATATTATGCTTTTATTATTATAAATACTGAATGGAAATGAAGTAATGGTAGAGTGGTGGGATTTTTGACTTTCTAGCCCAAAAGTTCTAATCTTTCAAACTTTCTATCAATACTGCCATTTATACACTGAGTGGCCAGAGTATTATTATCTCTGAATGCATAATAATCTGGCCACTCAGTGTGTGTGCGTGTATATGTGTATGTGTATGTATGTATGCGGTGCATGAACCGGTGCATGAATTTGGGATCCAGCCAGCTTGGCCAGGGGAAGGGGACATGGGCGGTTGGCTGGCCTGCCTGCTGGTTGAACTCCTTGTCAAGGGGACAGTTTGCATATTAGCCTTTTATTATATAGGATATACACTGAGTGGCCAGATTATGTGTTCAGAGATCATATTATCTGGCTACTCAGTGTATATATAGACAGACAGACATATGAACATGTATTTCAAGAAAATTTAATTTTATCCTTTTAAAGAGCTGAGTGAGATTTAGTTTGAGATGAAAGCAAAGACATTTTTCTTTAAACATCCTATGTAATAAAAGCCTAGTGACCAAAACGGTAGAACGACCAGAGAACCAGAATGACCACAGCCCCTCCCTCCAGCTAGTCCCGTCCCCAGAGAGTGGTTAGGGTGATTAGGCAGGCAGGCAGAGGTGGTCAGGGATGATCATGCAGGAAGGTGAGTGGTTAGAGGCTATCAGGAAGGTAGGCAGAGGTGTTTAGGAGCGACCAGGCAGGCAGACAAGCAGTTAGGAGCCAGTGGTTCCAGATTGCGACTGCTGGCTTAGGCCTACCGGTGGGCCTAAACCAGCAGTCAGACATCCCCCCAAAGGTCCCAGATTGTGAGAGGGTACAGGCTGGACTGAGGGACACCCCCCCCATACACAAATTTTGTGCATTGGGCCTCTCGTCTACATATGTAAAAGCCTAAGCGACTGGTTGCTATGACGCACCTGACCACCAGGGGACAGACACTCAGTGCAGGAGCTTCCCCCGGTGGTCATTGTGCTCCCACAGCCAATTTCCCATGGGTAGCTAACCTCCCGTGGTCCCTCCCCCGCTGCTGTCCCCTCCTCTCCCCCAGCCGCCAACCTCCTGCAGCCCCTCCCCCCAGCTGGCTGGCCCCAATGGCCCCGATGGGAACCTCCCGTGGCTCCTCCTCCGGCCAGCCTTCTGAGGCCCCCACTGGCCCCGATGGCCAGCAGGGCCAAGGGACCTCACCCATGCACGAATTCGTGCACTGGGCCTCTAGTTATTTATAATTAGGAATTATTTTCCAATTTGACTGAGGAAACCTAAATAATGAATTGCTTTTCACATAAACTGAGACCGATCTTTGAAATTTTCTTTTCTTCCTAGATGCCAAACTTGGCAGTAGGGAAAAAGGAAAGTTTTGCTTCAAGGCAATACGATGTAAGGAAGAAGAAGGTAAATTCATTTTTCTTTAACCCTTCTTTGTGGTCATTTTATATTTCATGCCAGTGATATCATTAGGCTTTCTCCCTGTTTTTCAGTTGCCACACAGTCCTCAGAAAAATACACCTTTGCAGATATCATCTTTGGAAATGAACAGGTATGCAATTAAACACAGAGGCATTTGATTTTTTAAAAATAATTTTCTTTTTCATTGTCTAAAGTTTTACATAGTAGCATTTGATTTTGAAAGTCACAGGTCTCAAAAAAATAATAATAAATATAAAAGTCACAGTTTTGGAACATCTGCCTCTTTTGGCAAAACTATTGCTTTAGTAATCCCCACATTCTTTGGTGGTGAACTTGTCAACTTTGTTGGGTTTTACAACCTGACTTCATGCCCCAAAACAGACCAAAAATGCTATAATGGTTATACCATTTTAATCAATTACTTAAAATTAACTTTCTTTTAAGAGTATCATGAAATAAGTATAGTTCTTGGGGGCGGGGGTGGGGGGAAAGAGAAAGAGAGAGAGAGAGAGAGGAGAGAGAAACAGGATTATATGAAGGAACCTGTCTACTAGAGAAAGTGGTCACAGTGGAACATAAAGATGATACTCCTCTGGATTTTGGTTACCATATGGTTCTGAGACCCAAATAATGAACTCTTATGATTTTGCATGTATTATTGTCTAGAGCAGCGATACTCCCAACTTCATTATTTGTAAGAATTCCCTAGAGTAGTAGCTTTCAAACTTTCAAAATGTGCATATGAGTCAGCTGGGGATGTAAAATGCAGATTCTGATGCAGCAGGACTGGAGTGAGCCTGAGAGTCTATATTATTATGCTGGAGGCCTGGTGCATGAAATTCATGCACTCAAGGTGGGAGGGGGGTGAGGGTGGAAGGGTGCCCTCAGCCCAGCCTGCGCCCTCGCAGTCAGGAGCCCTTAGGGGGCGTGGGCCTAAGCTGGCAGTCGGGCATCCTTAGCGCTGCCATGGAGGCGGGAGAGGCTCCCACCACTGCACTTAGCTCACCAGCCGTGAGCCCGGCTTCTAGCTGAGTGGGTCTTCCCTGTGGGAGCACTGACCATCGGGGAAGCTCCTGCGTTGAGTGTCTGCCCCCTGGTGGTCTGTGCATCATAGTGACAGGACATTCCACCATTCAGTCGATTTGCATGTTAGCCTTTTATTATTGGGTCGGCAGCTAAGTAATTGCGGATTTTTTAAAGAAAATCAAAGACAATTTTTTCATGGAACTAAATAACTTTATTCTGTAATGTATTGCCCATTTTGATCAATGACCTTTTGCCATCTTTCAGGCAGCATCATAATCCCACGTTCAAAAAACTTCTGGTTTTTATTAGCAAAAAACTGAATCAGGTACGATTTGACATCATCATCATTATTGAAATTTTTACCATTCAAGGAGTTTTGTAAAGATCGAAATAAAAAGTAATCAGATGGTGCAAGGTCAGGACTATATGGTGGATGTGGCAAAACATCCCAACCAAGCTCCATTAATTTTTGCCGAGTGACCAAAGATGTGTGTGGCCTTGCATTGTCATGATGGAATACAACACCTTTTCGATTTGTCAATTCGGGCCACTTTTCTTCAACTGCATTGTTTAATTTCGTTAGTTGTTCAATGTAGACATCAGAATTGATCGTTCGGTTGGGTGGTAAGAGTTCAAAGTAGACAATTCCTTTGTAATCCCACCAAACTGATAACAAAACCTTCTTTTGATGAATATTAGCTTTTGATGTTGTTTGAGTTGGTTCACCTGGCCTGCTCCACGATCTTTTCCGCTTGATATTGTTGTAAACAACCCATTTTTCATCGCCAGTTATCAGTCGTTTTAAAAATGGATCATTTTCATTACGTTTCTTTAGCAAATCGCAGCTGCTAATGCGTTGCGTTAACTGTGATTCTTTCAGTTCGTGAGGAACCCATGTATCGAGTTTTTGAACATAGCCAAGTTGTTTTAAGTGATTTTCAATGCATGTATGTGATATATGAAGCTTCTCTGCAATCTCACGTGTTGTACTGTGACAGTCCGAATTGATTATTGCTTTGATTAGGGCGTCATCAACTTGAACTGGACGACCAGAGCGTTTTTCATCTTTGAGTGAAAAATCACCAGAACGAAATTTGGCAAACCAATTTTGACACTGCCGTTCTTTTAAGGCTTCGTCACCATAAACAGCACATAACTTTTTATGAGCTTGCGATGCGTTTTCCCTTTGCGGAAATAAAAAAGCAAAATATGACGAAAATGTTCCTTTTGATTTTCCATTTTTCAACGAACGCCAAACAAAAACTACAGAACAGATCAAAAAACTTTTTTTACTGATTAACAGCTGAATAGCCAACTATCAAATACAAAATGTGTTTTACATTTGTACTACGTCTGCAAACCTAAAAATTCAACTGAAGCCATATATGTGTGAAACCCGCAATTACTTAGTTGCCGACCCAATATATAGGAAGCTGCCAGGTGATCTCGAGGTTATAAGTCTGCAGACCCTGTTTTTGACTTAGAGAATTTTGTAAAAATGAGAGCTTTGCTTTTCTGCCTCTAAAGCTCCGTTTCCTTATGTCTCGGGTGGAGATTGGGAATATGCATTTTCAACCAGCCCTGCAGATAACCTGAAGAGGTGATCTGGGGATCTGCTTCTAAAAAGTTCTGGACTAAGGATGTGAAATTTTATGTTGTTGTGTGCTGTTATTGGCATTATTTCTTCCTTGTGTTTTTTTCCTTGATAATTCCAAACATCCTTTTACTTTTTGTTTTGTATTTCTCTTATTTGTCCTCACTGACTTACTCTTTGTGACTGTCTTTTGACATTTTGAGGAAACAGCTATTTAGAAATAGCTCAGAGCACCAAAACCCCAATAATTCTAAAGCAAGTATGACTTTTGGAGCTACTGTGCTTCCCAAATGGTTGAATTTAGCTTTCAGGAATTCAGTTCCTTTGTTTGGTTCATTTTTTAATTTAAAATACCTAGAAACATCACCGCAACTCTTAAATTATATTCAGGTTGAAATTGTTATTTTGTTACTGAATAGTTTTTTATGGTAACATTGAAGACAGAAACAAAGCATTTCCCCTTATGATGAATCTGGTTGAGTAGAACTTACTAAGCATTGCAGATCAATGAGAAAACTATGGGACAGTAGTTTACCAGAAAAGTTCACTTCTAATGGGGACAGACAATGTATATATTTATTTTTATTTTTTATTTTTATTTTTTTAAAATATATTTTATTGATTTTGTACAGAGAGGAAGGGAGAGAGATAGTTAGAAACATTGATGAGAGAGAGTCATCGATCAGCTGCCTCTTGCACACCCCCTACTGGGGATATGCCCGCAACCAAGGTATATGCCCTTGACCGGAATCGAACCCGGGTCCTTTCAGTCCCCAAGCCGACGCTCTATCCATTGAGCCAAACCGGTTTCGGCAATGTATATATTTATTAAATCTAAGGTTGGCATCTATATAATTCAGCTTGTAATGCAGGAAATCTAAGAGATTTTACGAGGAAACACAATATTCCATTAAGGGAAATTTTGTAGTGCTGAGTCCATTTAAAATCCTTTTCTCATATTCTCTCCCTTCAAGTGTAAAAGCCAAATTTATACCAGAATCACTTGCATTCTGGTTGGTGGAATGTGGCCTAGTGTTCTAAGTATTTGAATGAGAAAGATTTTATTTATTTATTTATTTATCTATTTATTTATTAATATATTTTATTGATTTTTTTCACAGAGAGGAAGGGAGAGAGATAGAGAGTTAGAAACATCAATGAGAGAGAGTCATCGATCAGCTGCCTCTTACACACCCCCTACTGGGGATATGCCCACAACCAAGGTACATGCCCTTGACTGGAATCGAACCCGGGACCTTTCAGTCCCCAAGCCGACGCTCTATCCATTGAGCCAAACCGGTTTCGGCGAGAAAGATTTTAATAGTAAAAAAAATTTACTTTCTTTTCAACAACTTATTTTTTAATTATTTTCTTAGGGCTACTCATTCATCATGGATACTTGAAAGATCAAACCTAATGTCACAGCAGGGTAGATTAATTATTTTGAAGTAACATCTTTTAAGACTCCGGGTAATTTGTACCGGATATTTTAGGTGTTTAAGTATTAGTGTGGCCTCTCTATAGTTAACACATTGATATGAACTTATCGAATAGCCTTTTGGGTATGTGCAAGTTATAGAAATATATGTTTGGTAGGTATATTCAATAGAAAACATTGATTAGACAAGTGATATTCTTTTAACAGATAATAAGTTCTGCAAGCCCATGTGCAGATTTCTTTTATCGAAGTTTATCCTCTGAATTAAAAAAAGTCCAGCCGTCAGCACATACGGAAAAGCAGTCAACAGAGGACGCTGTGAGATTAATTCAGAAGTGCAGTGAGGTGGATTTGAATGTTGTCATATTGTGGAAGGTATGTGATGTTACATTATTTCAGCAAGCCTTGCTTATACATATTTGACTCTTCAGCTGAAGAACAAATGTAAACTGCTGTTTGTGTTTTTCCTGCTTCAATATTCCAGTTTCAATATTAAGGTTTTATAACTTTTTTAGTAGTTCCATAATGACTTTTTTTGCCAAAAGGAAGAATTCATTCAAATCAATCACTTTCCTCTGTATTATTGCTATTTCTAAGTGGTGCTGAGAATACTGTTCACATGATGAGCTTCATGGCAGCAGGTGTTAAACTCTTTACTATTTAGTAAACTCTTTCCAAACACTGGAAAGGGGGAAACAGCAGCATGAACCTCTTGGTACTCATCACTCATTTGTTGCTATTCATCTTTGATAGATTCCATTTGCCTCTCTCCTTTGTTTCCTTTTATTTTTACCTTTATTTTTTGCTGTAGCACATTTAAAATTTTATTTTTATTTATTTATTTTGGAGAGAGAAATATCAGTTTGTTGTTTTATTTATTGATGCATTCATTGGTAGATTCTTGTATGTGCTCTGACTGGGGATTGAACCTGCAGCTTTGACATATTGGGATGATGCTCTAACCAGCTGAGCTACCCAGCTGGCCAGGGCCTGTGGCATATATATATATATATATATATATATATATATATATATATATATATTTATAATGACAGAATATTTTATCTGAAAATGCTGCTGCATACACTTGCAGCAGACAGAGAGGAATATAATGAGCCGGGCCTCTGGATTGGTATTCCAGTAGAGAAAAGGAGCCTGTCTCATGACTCTTTTCTGTACCAGCACTTGAGGCGCCCCAGAGCAAATTGGAAAAGATTTCAGATGTGGCTCTGAAATGTCCGAGCCAGCTGTGCTATAGAGGCAGGCAGATTTCAGCAGATACTTCACAGACTCAATGAATAAACAAAAGTAGAAATGCTGACAGCCGTGAGTGTTAGTAATTGATAGGTACCCTGTTTCCCCGAAAATAAGACAGCGGTTTTTTTTTGTTTTGTTTTGTTTTATAAACAAAACCGAGTTTATTTGTCCATTTCTTGCATTTGAAATACTCCTCGGTGACATCCTTGGCCTGAGACTCTCTGCCATAGTCCGTAACCACCACACAACTGCAGCCAACCACTTCTCCGGGCTTTCTCTCTGTGGGTTTCATCGTGGCTGCTGTATTCCCCTCGTTTCTTGTTGTCAAGGTAATTAGGCTGATTTGGTGTTGGGCACAAAGGCCTCTGCCAGCTGGACATATAGAGGCTCCTGAGTTGGAGACAAGCACACAGAATGGGCTGAGCTGGGGCAGTCTGGAGATTCCGCACGCCATGGTGGCTGAGGGCGGTCTTCAGCGCAGAGCAGCATCAGCCCCATGACACCTCCAGCAGCAGTGCCCTCAGCCGTGGAGGGGGGTTAGGGACGGAGCCAAGATTTGAATGACCCAACACCCCCTCAGCCTCGCCCCGCCGCACCAGGGAGAGAGAGTCCCTGAGCTGCTTTCCAGGTTCCTGCTCAGCAGGTGGCATTCTTGTGCTTTGTGTCTCAGGCCTACGTGGTGGAAGACAGTAAGCAGCTTATTTTGGAAGGTCAGCATCATGTTGTTCTTCACACTGTGGGGAAAGAAGCCTATTCGTATCCTCAGAAACAGGTACTCACAGTTCGCTTCCAGGCTTTCCTATAAGCGGGGTCGGGGGAGGGGGGTAAGGTTGTATTTTTGATGAAGTCTGCCTTATGCAAGCATTTATGTTGGGATTTGAGTTGGTGGTTGGTTGAGAAGACTGATTAAAATTAGAAATGAACGTAAATTTCTTATAAAATTCACTAACCCCTTCTAAGAGTATTAAGATGCATTTATGGTTCTTATGGTATACTCTATTGAATCTAGAATTCATATTACATAAAGAGTTGCTTTGCTTGAGAGAACAATGTTTTATTTCCTCACTTGTAACAGGCCCACCCTGTTGTGGAATTCCAGGGGCATCTCTTAAAATGTAGCGGGCGCCCTCTGGAGTGGGGTACAACTGGTAATAGTGTTTAATGTGTTTTCTTATTTCTCCTGAAGTACTGTTTGATCTTACCAAAAAGTTCTCATAGTATTTGTGAACAAAGTTTAAACACATTTAGTCCAGTAATTCAAATAGTTACCTTATATTGTTTTTATAAATAATAGATCTTAATTTTCAAGCTTTACATTAAAAAGGTAAACAGATGCTATACAACGGAATGAAGATATAGCCTTACTACTAAGCACTTTCACCAGATAAGAACCAGGACTTTTGAAATTATTGTTATTATGAATCCTTTTTACATATGAGGGAATTAAGTCTTAACATATTAACTAGCTTATCTAAGATCATAGAGCTAATATGTGAAGTTGCTGGAATTCATGGAGACAGCCAATGATTCTCTCTCCTTGATGTTTTTATCTCTTTATCCCTCTCCCTTCCCTCTCTGAAACCAATAAAAATATGTTAAAAACAACATTTAAGTCCAGCATATAATAAATGGGAAATGAATAAATGATTCCATATTCTGCTTTCTTTATCCTAAATTATATTGCAAATGATTCCAGCTGTTTGTTTAAACAACAGCAGAAATAGTGTCTGCTGTATTTCATTGGTTTTAACTTTGTACTCATTATAATAAGGCAGTGCTTTCATTGTCATGTATTTTTTCAGGAGGCACCAGAAATGGAACCATTAAAATTTTTCAGGCCAGAAAACACGGCGGTTTCTTCGAGACCATCTGCAGAGCAACTTTCCAGCCTCATTAAAACCAGTCTTCACTACCCGGAGTCACTTAGCCACCCATTTCATCAAAAAAGGTTTGAGGGTTTGTTTTTTGTTAACATTTTTATACAGCACATGCACACTTGTTTAATTTGACAATGGCATTAACCCAAATGCTGAAGGAGAAATTTAGAATACTAGTTAATCTTTAAGTATTGGTGTTAGTAATTTACCCTTGACTACAGTTCTCTGTGTTGCTTCTATGGTTAAAGACGGATAGTGCCTCAGCCATCTCAGTTGCCAAAAGTTTCCTTTTATTTATTTATTTTTAAAAATATATTTTATTGATTTTTTTACAGAGAGGGATAGTTAGAAACATCAATGAGAGAGAATCATCGATCAGCTGCCTCCTGCACACCCCCAACCGGGGATGTGCCCGCAACCAAGGTATGTGCCCTTGACCGGAATCGAACCCGGGACCCTTCAGTCTGCAGGCCGACGATCTATCCACTGAGCCAAACCGGTTTCCACAAAAGTTTCCTTTTAATGAGCAGGTTTATCATTAAGTCAGAAACAAGGAAAAAATACTATATCATTTTGTATTTGTTTTGGAGACAGAAATTAAACCCAAAGCATGAATGCAATATAGACACATCAAAACAGTTCAAATTTCAACTGTATTAATGACTTAAGATTTACCAAGTGGTAAACTTCCAGAGGAAATGAAGGGGGAGGAAGTGCAGGTTCCTAGATGTGTGGGTGAAGAATTGGCAGGAATGAATGGAGAGGAATAGGAAGCCAGGGATGGGCTGGGCTGTCGAGCCAGGAGCCTCGTCCCCAATGAAAGAGCACTGGGTAACGTGCCAAGGGCGCACTGCTCCTAGAGGGGGGGTGGAGGGAGAGATCAGGCTTGGTGTTGGCATTTCCATGATTTATGTTTTCTCCATTGGTCTTTTGTGGCTGAGATCGTTTACTTTTGTTTTCATATTGGGAAATAACCACCTAGAAATATTTTAGTGTTTTTTGTTTTTGTTTTTTAAGATTAACTATAATACATTGAAATAAAAAGTGGTTTTGTGGATGTGTATATTCTGATATTCAGCCATGGTATTATTATGTTTTACTTTATATACACAATTTGTCTTAAGTGGTTTTGGGTCTCAGTTTTTTTCCTTCTTGAATCTAGTTGTTTTTAAGGAGCTGCTTCTCTGTAAGGTATTCCTAAGTGTTATTTACTCAGAAGTCTGTTTTTAAAAACACACAGCTAATCATTGTGTTTATTTTTCTTCCATAGCCTTTGTTTAGTACCAGTCACCCTTTTACTTTCCAATTGTTCCAAGGCTGATGTCGATGTCATAGTGGATCTTCGGCATAAAGCAACAAGGTAAAGGTTTTTGTAGTTTAAGGTTGGTTTGAGAGCAATTTAATATTTTGAAATTCTGCAAATAGTTACTAACATGGGTAAAGTTCACTCAGGCATGTCCTGCTTTCTTCTGTGTGGGGTTGCAGAAGTATTACAAAGCGTTACGGAGGACTTTCTTAGCATAGGAGAGGGACAAAGTGGGAAGCACCCCCCAAGCAGAGCATTAATTTCACCAGAGCTAAAAGTTTTATAGAAGCTTGTTGGTGAGAAGGAACTCTAAAATTGAAAACCAGCAAGATTATGATAAAAAGTGTGTGTTTTTTAAAGTTTTGTTTTCCTGATTATAAATAATACTTTAAAAAAATGCTGGTTCATACTTCTGCATCTGATATCCCAACAGCTGGTGCTTTTTGGAATTCAGAAATTTGTGGATTGTTAGAAAATGTGAAACATACTCTCATTATTGTTGATTAATATCCCAGGAACGGAAGCAGCTCTCTGAAATTAAACACATTCTGTGTATGATTATTTGTATTGTAACTAAGGAACTAATGACTTATCGGTAGATACATTCTTACATACACATGGGTTTTCATGTATGGCTAGCCAGGTGGTGGTTAAAAGCTCGGGTTTGAAAATTGGTTCCATCATTTGCTAGCTGCTATTTTGAGTGTTTTCTAAATAGTTGGCTTCATAAATTATTTCTAGAAATAAAATTGCTAGATAGAAGGGCTGTGTTAATTGGGACTTTGGGGATAAATTTATAAAGAAAAAACCCTTCAATGTATCCTCTCCCTTTTTCCTTAGTCCAGAATCATTGGAAATCCATGGGTCGTTTACGTGGCTTGGACAGACTCAGTATAAACTGCGGCTTAAAGGCGAGGAGATGCACAGCTTGCAGCTGAAAGCATGCTTTGTCCACACGGGTGTCTATAATCTTGGAACTCCGAGGGTGTTTGCCAAGTTATCGGACCAAGTTACAGTGTTTGAAACAAGTCAGCAGAACTCCATGCCTGCCCTGATCATCATTAATAATGTGTGACAGCTTGTAAAGTTGTACTGAAATCCACAAGAATCAGTTTATTTTACTGACTGACTTTTACAGCAGTATTTGAAATACCCAACTTGCTCTCGAGGTTGGTGTCGGATCACTGCAAAATACTTGTCAATTTGCTGATGATGTAAAGCACGTTGGACTGAGAAACTGATATTCTTCTTTTGTATTTCTTTAAACCTGGTAATAATTTACATGCTCATATTGCAGAATTTCAACATATCCATGCACCTTATTAAGCACCATCTTAAAAACCAGTGTCTAAGTCTGCTGTTACAACTTCCTGATGGTATGCGAAATTAGACGATTTTGAGGAAGAAAAGGCCTCGTTGGCAATACTCCTTTAAGCCTTCAGTCAAATTCCAGCTTTACTGTGAAGTTCAATAGAGTCTGAAATACAAACTTTCCTGTCCTGCTTCACACGGTTCTCTAAAATCAGTTCTGAACTTTGGTTAAATGTCACCAGTACCTGGTGGTTCCCTATGGCTCATACATAACTTTGTAAAAAAAATTTTTTCTGATGCTTTGAATATAGTTTTGAAAGGAGTTTGAGCTTTTTTTCCTCATTCATCTCAGCATAGTGTGCACTATTTCACAATATGAGATTTTTGTCCTTTAAATTATCATATTCTTTATTATGTAACTTTAACATTTGAGTTGATCTGTTTAAAATATAAATCTCAGTTAATAAAAATAAGCTTTTCAAAAATGTATTATATTTATAACAAATGTACTGTAAATAGAATAAAGACACACTATTCACTGTATACATTTATTAGATGGTCTTTTTTTTCCTATTCTGAGGACCTAATATATTCTTTATTTAAAATGAATGTGAACTGTATTACGATGGCAGGTACCAGACCAGTTTCCTGAGAGAGCATGTTCTCCTCTTTGGTTCCAAAGTGAAGCACTGTCTGTTCCTGCAGTCCTTGCGACCTTGTTACACGTGGGCACGTGAGTCTTGTCGGCCAGTGTTGTGTCCGATGCCCAGTCACAAATGAGTAATCCTCTCTGTCCGGGAGAAAGGAAGGCCCATGCTTATGAGCCTGTTGGAATGACCACCTTGAAGACCGGTGCTGGCTATGGCCGGCGAGGCCATTTAGCCTTCCTGCTGACGCCAAGTAAAACTCTGAACAAAGTAGAGGAAACCATCTTAACCAAAACAAAGAGTGACCAATATGCCAGTTATTAGAGGACCAAACCCAGAAGGAAGTCCAGAGAGAGGAGACCGCCATTGGGACCGCTTTCCTTGAGTGACCGTGTAGAAAGCAACAGCTGAGAGGCAGAGCGTTGCATTGGACATACGGGAAGAAGTACAGGTCAGGAGAAATCAAACGGAAGCAAGGCGAGGAAAAGGGTGGGAAATGGGTGAAAAAAATGAGTTCAGTGAGAGATCCTACCTGCTTATTTGGAGTCCCAGAAAGGAGAGAGGATAGGGCAAAAGCAGTGTTTGAAGAGATTCTTTGAGAATTTCCCAAGATGCACATCAGGTTAGAGATTCAAGTAGTTCAGTAAGTTCCAAACAGTACGAATAAAAGACCTGTGTATCCAGATGCATCGTGGTGACACGGTGGAAATGAAAGGAGGAAGCAGTCTTAAATACAGACAAAGCTTACTTGAATGGTAGTAATTCAACAAATACCCGACTCTCACCAAAAGGAACGGAAGCCAGAGATAGCAGGGTGTCCTCAGAGGATTGAAGCCAGCTGCTAGTCCAGAATTCTCTACTCAGCAAGAATTCCTTTCAGAATGGAAGTGAAACTAAGATACGTTCAGACAGACAAACCCAGGGAGTTGACTTCCAAGTGGCCGCAGGACAGTGGTGTCTGTTCAAATCAAAATGTTCCATGCATTCTCCAAATAAGCGCCAATCAGCTGGAAGAGCAGGTGAAGCCACACCTACTCGCACTCTCAGCATAACTAGACAGATTGTTGCTAGCCTGACACCTGTCCGGGAAGTTTGGTACTGATTCCCACCTGGCTATCGGCCTCTCCCGAGAGCTTTGTGGTGAGTGGAGGAGGGGAAGACTGATCGGGAAAGATAAGAGAACTGGGTAGAAAATAAGAGAACAGAGGACTGCAGGGCGAGTTGAAGTCACTACACACAGAAGCTGACACTGGGAAAGTCTGAGGAGAGAGCTGGTGAAGCAGAGCTCTGGTGATAGGCAGGCGTTTGAGTCTCTGTAGCGGCAGGAGGAGGAACCATCACATAGCTAAGGACACGCCTCCCGACAGAGAGGACCTCCTCAGTCAGCTACTTGGACTATGGAGTATGTTGAGGCTTGTGCAGCCCAAATAACGTTCAATCTCAACTGGAATTCTCCCATTCAACTTTCGCACCCGTAGGCCCCATTTCCAGAAGACTCCGTGCAGTGGCGCATGCATGGAGGTACCTAACAGCACACCCAGCCTGTCTTCCAAAGGCCAGGCTTGCCAGCAGCTGGTGGAAGCAGTGCCTCCGGGGAGGAGAGGAGGCTGGTGGGGCTGCGGGAGTCGGGCAGGGTCTGACAGGAAGTGGTAGGAAGCTGGAGAGAGATGTGGCCCATTTCATCCTTTTCCTCAGGTCACACCTGCTCAGGAGGGCTCCGCCGCAGGACACTGGGTGCCGTGTCCGCCCGCCGCCCAGCCCCGTCGGTTTGGCTGCTTTGGCACCGAGTGGCATTGTCTTTGTATCTGGGAGCCTGGGCAAGAGACAAGGAGGGGAAACGAGTGACCAGCGCAGGGCGAGGGGATGCCCCGTTCCTCCCGAAGGCGGGTTTCGTTCAGTAGGTGCACCGCCCAATAATGTGGATTTCATAATCAAAGAAAATGCGATCATTTCAAGAGAAAAGTGCTCTGTTCAAAGCAATGTCCATCACTAGCTACCCATTCCCCCCATCTTTCAGGTAGTTTGTGGATACTGTCCCAATAGAATTTTTCTTGTTTTGAAGTAAACCATTCAGAGACCCGATTTTTCACTTCTTCTTCGTACGTTTCGAAGTGCTGCTCAGAACGTGCGTGTGCTATCGACCAGAGCAAGTGGTCATTGAAGGAGCAAGGTCTGTGAATACGTCGGGTGGGTTAATACTTCCCAGGCAAGATCTTTTAAGGTGTCTTTAACTGGTTTTGAAGTGTGTGATGGTGTGTTAACACGAAGCAAAATTACTTTGCCGCCGAGACCGGTTTGGCTCAGTGGATAGAGTGTCAGCCTGCGGACTGAAAGGTCCTGGGTTCGATTCCAGTCAAGGGCATGTGCCTTGGTTATGGGCACATCCCCAGTAGGGGGTGTGCAGGAGGCAGCTGGTCGATGATTCTCTCTCATCGACGTTTCTAACTATCACTCTCTCTTCCTCTCTGTAAAAAATCAATTTAAAAAATAATTTAAAAATATATATATATAAAATTACTTTGCCATGTCTACTAGCACATTCTGGTCATTTCACGATCAAGGCAAAATTACTTTTTTTTGGTTCAAATGGATTATTTGTTGTTGGTAGCAATCAGTATTAACCGTTACACCTGGTTTTAGAAGCTCATAATACACCACACCTTCCTGATCCCACCAAACGGAATGCTTTGTTTTCTTTATGAAGCGATTTGGCCTTGCAGTCGATGTTGGTGGTTGACCTGGATCAACCCATGATTTTGTGCGTTTGGGATTCTCAAAATAAATCCACTTTTCATTACCAGTCACAATTCAATGCAAAAAAGACTTTCGTGCAGTTGAAGCAACATTTTGCTGATGACTTTGGTTTTCCATTTCTATTCAGTTGGTGTGGCACCCATTTTCCCTCCTTTAAAATCTTTCCCATTGCTTGTAAACGATCGGGAATTATTTGTTGAGTAACATTGAATCTTTCTGCAAGTTGTTTTTGAGTTTGACACGCAACTTCATCCAATAATGCTTGCAGTTGTTGGTCTTCAGACTTTTTCGGTTGACCTGGATGTTCTTTGTCTTTCACATCGAAACCATCACTTTTAAAGCGTTTAAAGCAGTGTTCACAGTGTCTTGAGATGAAGCGTGTTCACCATATGCTTCCCGAAATATTCAGCAGCACTTTTCTTCACAATAAAATAATAAATTAAAACTTCTTGCAAATGCTTTTTTTCTTTTGGCACGAAATTTGACATTTTTAAGCATAAATATATCTATGGTGTTAACACCTTCAGCAAATTTGACATGAAGTTTTGAAGCTTTCTGTCAATACAACAAAACAGTATACATATCAAATCGCATATATATCAACATATGGGTAACTCCATCTATTGAAAAAAAAATCCGCATTAGCAGTGTTTTTCAACCTTTTTTGGGCAAAGGCACACTTGTTTCATGAAAAAAATCACGAGGCACACCACCATTAGAAAATGTTAAAAAATTTAACTCTGTGCCTATATTGACTATATATAAAGTAATTCTCTTGAATAGGAATCAAATAAACACAAAGAAAGTTTTATAATTACTTTATTATGAAATATTAAGTAAACAAAATAGTGAAAAATTATAAAATTCTTGTCTTGTCTGCACCTACGGCACACCAGGCAACATCTCGCGGCACACTAGTGTGCCGCGGAACAGCGGTTGAAAAACGCTGACCTATAGTAAAACCTAACAAGTGATTTCTGAAACCACTTATGTCCACTAGAGGGCACCTGGAATACAATATTGCATCAATGCTATCTTTACAATTTGCCTTTAAAATTTTGAAATTAGCATTTTATTACGAGATAGTATTTGGTGGAGTTGGAGTTTGCATTACACACTTTTTTTGTGGCTACAGAGAATTAGAACTAGGCAAGTTATATGATAATAATTTACCCGCCTAAGATACCCAAGATAAGGACCCAGGAAATACTTCTTCATTAAAACAGTTGCTGACATTTCAGTATTTATCTCATCCATCCAGAAAATCAAGACGGATGGCTTTTCTTGAAATTTTTATATTTTAAGACAAATTTTCATTGTTCACAGTGTCACTTAATTTGTCACAAAGCAGTCTAAAATGGAGGCTCAAATAGAAAATTGTTAAATCATTTAAACCTTTGATCAAATGTGGGTTAGAGTTCCTCTGTCCGGCTTGTCAGCTGTGGCCAAATCTCTTTGCTTCCTTATAATACAGATTTTTAATGGTATGTAAGTGAGGTTGTGGGTTTTAAAGTGCTTGGAACATGGGGTTGAATGCACAGTAAATCACGGCTACCTGGCTAAATGCTGTGTTGGTGAGCCACGCGTCTCAATGCACCTGGAGGACTCCTGCCTGCGGGAGATGGTGATACTGAGTGAGAGGATGCAACGGGAGGCCCCGACTGGGAGGACAGAATTGACCAGTTTGAGTCCGTCACTGGGCAGCTCTCTGAAGTGTCTCCCAGTTACCCAAAAGTCAAAGTCGGGCGCTGGTTAGAAGTTGGCATACATAATCTTCCAAATTTTAACACAGAAGTCAGTTATAAACTAAAACATTGGTTTCAAAGTCAGCACCAGGATTGAGGATCACACCCTTAACTCCCTGGGTGTTTACAGGTGGGCGGTGATAGTTTCTAAGCAGTAAATGAGGGAGTGTGATTGGAGTGGGTGAGTTTACTGCGGACAACAGGCCATCATCTCTGCAAACAAGGCTGCGTGGGGAGCTCTGGCGGGAGCAGCTCCCGCCGGCTCTCCTCTTGACCTTGGGAAAGTTGGAGCCCACCGCCTGCGCTCCCCCCTCGGTGTGCCTGCAGGGGCTCCCCTCCCGTGGGACGTGGTGGGGAGAGCTGGCTTCATTCCATTCATGTCTTAGCTCAGTGACTGAGAGGCGCTAAGTATGCAATCTGTGATTATTTTTAGACATGCTTTACGTAAATCCCATTTAAGAATGTTCTTCGTGAGCCCTCTATTAGATGCATTTCAAGTGCTCTCTGAGCCATAAACCCATAATCAATTCTGTGGGTAGCAACCACTGTGCTATTTTAAGTTCCCAATTTTGTTCAAGATTATCGGCTTTATTCTGATTGCAGGCTTGGGCCGCATGTACGTCAACCATGAGATTTGCTTCCTTCAGATCATCTCTTAATATGTAGGATACACACTGGAAATTCTTGCTGAGTTGAAGCATTGAATTGATTAAATTACCCGTGTCCACGAAAAGCTGAATGGATTTTGTGATTAACACTCTGGCTCTTGGATGGCTCCAATAGAACATATGGGATGCTTCGTAAATGACAAATACCCCCAATCCTGGCATTTAGTTTAATAGAAAACACGAGCTTTTAAAACTGAACTCACTCACTTGCATGCCTAGAAATTCATTTGTAACAGGTGTCACCTTGCAAACTTTTTCTTGATGTGACAGGTGCCGCTGTCACGCTGTGCTTGTGCTGTATACCCACCCCTCTCTTGGTATCTGAAGGCACTCCTCATACGTTTTCCTTAAGAGGGAAACCACTCTGATTTCATTAGAGCAGCGTTTTTCAACCGCTGTTCCGAGATGTTGCCTGGTGTGCCGTAGGTGCAGACAAGAATTTTATAATTTTTCACTATTTTGTTTACTTAATATTTCATAATAAAGTAATTATAAAATACTTTCTTTGTGTTTATTTGATTCCTATTCAAAAGAATTACTTTATATATAGTCAATATAGGCACAGAGTTAAATTTTTTAACATTTTCTAATGGTGGTGTGCCTCGTGATTTTTTTCATGAAACAAGTGTGCCTTTGCCCAAAAAAGGTTGAAAAACACTGCATTAGAGGTTGGAGGCCTTGTTATAAACGAAGGAGTGTGTGAGGGCACTTTTTTCTTCTTGCCTTCACTAATAGACTTGGTTTGATGCTGCTTTCTTATTTCTTAGTTTCTGGCATTGAAAAATACAGTATTTTACCATAAAACAATCCAAAAACCTTACTCTGTCCAAGAAAATGGTTCCCCGAAGCATCGCAAATGCCATGAGCCATAAAAAATCAGGTGAGCCCTGGCTGGTATGGCTCAGTTGGTTGGGCATCGTCCCATGCCCCAGAGGTTTGACAGTTCGATTCCTGGTCAGGGCACATGCCTGGGTTGTGGGCTCAATTCCCAGCGTGGATATTAGTGTACATTGGCCTTTTCCAACGGGTAGTGCACGGTGGTTGTTCTCTGCATGAGGAATTTTACTCTCTTCTACCGTTAGCTCCAGTCTATATAATTTCACTCTGTCCCCATTCCCATGCCCCCACTGTCTCCAAACAGCTGTCTGTCCTCACTGCCAGGAAGCAGAGGGAGAGGCCTGAAGTGTTCATTAGTGCTTTTCCTTCTCTTCGGGGAAATGAGAGCAGCGTGAATGTGAGCATTTCCCAGATGAACACAGACAGACACAGAGCACACTCATGGGTGCCAGAGGGGCGAGGGTTGGGGAACTGATTGAAAAAAGTGAAGGCATTGAGAAGTACTGATTGGTAGTTACAAAATAGTCCTGGGGGTGTAAAGTATAGCAAATCTATAATAATAAAAGCTCAATATGCTAATTAGACCGGACAGCCAAACCACCTTCTGGACTTCATTCTGGATGAAGCTGTGGTGGTGGGGGCCAAGGCAGAGGCGGTTAGGGGCTACCAGGCAGGCAGGCAAGTGAGCGGTTAGGAGCCAGTAGTCCCGAATTTGGAGAGGGATGTCTGACTGCCAACTTAGGCCCAATCCCACATGGGATCCGGCAGTCGGACGTCTGCTGAGGGGTCCCAGGTTTTGAGAGGGTGCAGACCTGGCTGAGGTCCCTCCCCCCTTGTGCATGAATTTCATGCACCGGGCCTCTAGGATAGTCAATAGGACTGTAATAACTAGGTATGGTGCCAGGTGGGTACTGGAAATATCGGGGGAACAACTTGTGAAGTATGTGATTGTCTAGCCACTGTGCTGCACACCTGAAACATACAAAATCATACTGAATGTACGCTGTAACTGAAACATAAAATAAAATAAAAATAAGCGTTCCCACTGCCCCAACTGCACACAGATATTCTTCTGAGCAAAGGGCGCCATTTTTGCAAATTGATCTCCTTTGAATGTAAAGATAAGAAGCTAACGCCCCTAAACTCTCTTTAGTGTGTTCCCGGACTCTTGCAAAGCTGTGGCACAGTGAAATGCCCGCTGCTGGAGGTCTTGGTGAGCCTCACCCTGTGAAACACCGGCTCAGGGGGGCGGAAGCAGTGTGAGGAGGCAGGCCTGGGCGGTCAGCGCAGCTCGGGAGCGGGTGGGCTCGGTGTTGGAGACAGGGCCTGGTGCAGGCTGCAGCTGCCGTGAGAGGTTCTGTTCCCGTGGCCTTCGTCCTTACCCAGAACTGGGTTTCGTGGGTGATTCAGAGACTTTCCGTTTCACTGAACTCGTGACAGAGAGAAGCCGTAATGACACAATTAGGATCTTAATTTTTCATGCTGAGGAACAGGCCGTCTTGCTGATTCTATAATCACAGCAACAAGCAAACAAACGCGTGTTTATTCAATTTGTTAGAAAATCGGGGACCTCACTGGACCAGCTGGCTGTCTTCGCCACCAGATTAATCATGATGAACGATCTAACGTCTCCAGTGAGTTTGAAAAAACCCTGGATGAGACGGGTCTGTGACGAAGAGGCAGGATTGCTAGGTTGTCCTGGGTGCCTCAGAGCCCTCCCTCGGGGGCCCCGAGCTCTATTAATAAATTCCACTGGCTGGTGAGGTGTTCCTCGGTCAGCAGTCGGCTCTCAGAATCAGCCGAGGGAGCAGCGGCGTGACTGACGGCCCCCGCCGCAATGGTGAGTGAGCCTGGGGCTGCATGTGCAGCTCCTATTTTTTATTCGTTTATTTTTTAAAAAAATATGGCTTTGTTGATTTCAGAGAGAGAGGGAGGAGAGAGAGAGAGAGCATCCATGATGAGAATCATTGATTGGCTGCTTCCTGTGGACCCCCTCCTGGGGACTGAGCCACAACCCCGGCATGTATCCTGACCAGGATTCCAGCTGCGACCTTCGGTTCATAGGTTGACACTCAGACCACGGAGCCACGGCAACCTAGTTCCGCTGGGGAAGGTGGGGGACACGATACTGAACTGACTTGGAAAAATCCCCTTTAAGCTGTAATTCCTCTGTAAACACGTTCTCCCCAAGGAAATCTCCCCCGCAGACGCTGCTCAACGCGCGGCCTGGCCGCTCCTCGCTGTGCGCACGCTCTTTGCTGCCCAGCAATCCGGCCGTCAACACCGTCACCGTCCCTCCTGCAACCCCAGTGACCCCTGGAAGGCATTCTCCCCGACAGAGCAACAATTGCCCCCCCACCCCCCCACCCCCCACTGTTGGGTCTGGCATGATTCGAGATAGTGGACGGGGGACCCCAAGGTTGCTAGTACTGGGGTTCTTTAGGGTTGTTAGGTTCTAATACTTGTTTCTCTTCTTGTCCTGTTTGAGGTTTTAGAAACCCCAAACCTCCCTGCCATTGTTTCTCCCCGATAGAGTAACAATTGCCATTTTCTTTCAATCCCAGTTTGTGCCGATCGGCATAAAAAATGCCGATTTAGGGGCAGGAACACATGTTTATCGCCTAAATGTTTTATTTTGGTAAGTGTACATCTGCTATGGAATATGAATCTGGAAATGAGTCTAGGAATAACTTGTGAGGCCATCTGATCTCTAACCCTTACATTTTCATGGAAGACAACATGTTAAAGCAGACGACATATAAGCCAAGCCCACCGACTCTATTTCTACCAGCTCGGATGTCTTCTTCTTTTTAAAATACATTTTATTGATTTTTTTACAGAGAGAAAGGGAGAGTTAGAAACATCGATGAGAGAGAATCATCAATCAGCTGCCTCCTGCACACACCCCCCACTGGGGATGTGCCCGCAACCAAGGTACATGCCCTTGATCGGAATCGAACTTGGAACTCTTGAGTCTGTAGGCCGATGCTCTATCCATTGAGCCAAACCGGTTAGGGCTCGGATGTCTTCTTAGAGGCCAGAGTTTGATGTTTTAAGCATCAGTCCAAAAAATACCTCATGAAAATAAATTCTTAGAGAATCTTTTCCCTGGTCAAATATTGAAAATAATGCTCTAGGCTTCTTATGCCTCAACCACTGGTCTACTTAAAAGTTCTCAGTCTGGCGGAAACCGGTTTGGCTCAGTGGTAGAGCGTTGGTCTGCGGACTGAAAGGTCCCGGGTTCGATTCCGGTCAAGGGCATGTACATCGGTTGCGGGCACATCCCCGGTAGAGGGTGTGCAAGAGGCAGCTGGTTGATGTCTCTCTCTCATCGACGTTCCTAGCTCTCTATCTCTTTCCTTTCCTCTTTGTAAAAAATCAATAAAATATATTAAAGATAAAAGTTCTCAGTCTGCTTACCGTGAGAGGAAGTGAGAAAGCTGACAACAGCTCTAAGTATCTGGTGCAGTTTGCCATGCGATGCCATAGCTACCTGTTACCCAGGGCACCATGCCAGAGTTTTGGATGTTGACAGAGAAAGTTACTTCCAAAAGGCTTCTGTGCCTGAGCTCTTGCAATGCGGGTAGATGTCTATGGAAATAAGCAGTTCACTGTCATGCAGGCCAAGGAGGATGGGTTAACTATTGTGAACAGTGATGGAGATCAACATACGGCTGGACACACACTCTCCCCCATGCATCAAGTGTTGATGGAGAATGATATCAAGACTTAACGTGTCCTGCCGAAACTGGTTTGGCTCAGTGGATAGAGCATCAGCCTGCGGACTGAAGGATCCCAGGTTCGATTCCGGTCAAGGACATGTACATTGGTTGCGGGCACATCCCCAGTGGGGGGTGTGCAGGACGCAGCTGGTCGATGTTTCTCTCTCATCGACGTTTCTAGCTCTCTATCCCTCTCCCTTCCTCTCTATGAAAAATCAATAAAATATATTAAAAAAAAAAAAAAAGACTTAATGTGTCCGTAGTAGGTACCTTTCCATCAAAGGTCAGTACTCAGAGGTAGTATAAGAGTCAGTATCTTACAGGTCAATGAAAAGATCACACACGAGATGAGCTAGAATAGGTGGATGGTGCTATGGCTTCTCTACTTCTCCCGGAGACTGGTGTTGCTAGCTGGGTGAGTCTGGGGCTGGGTGTGTCTCTCCTGGCAGCACTCTAACGTTCTAGGTGCCCGTGGGTGTGAGGATGTGGGGGACCGTCACGAAGTCACTCCGCACAGCCAAGAACCCAGAGAGGCGCGTTCCGGAGGCCACTGGACTCCTGCCCGCCACCTGGCATGTCCTCGGGGCCGGTGGGCCTCTCCGGCTGGAGCCTCAGGGCCAGGTGTCTGGCTTCTCCCTGTCCCTCTCCTTCCCGGGTAACCCTTCCCTGACCCGCTCACCGCACCGGGGCCAGGTCAGGACACAGCCGCTCATTAAGCCACTGCCAGGCAATCCCGGGCTGTGAGCGGGCGGCGGGCGTAAATTACAGGTGTGGGGCCTCGTTACTCAGTTTAACAGCAGTTTCGAGCATAAAACTTTCTTTCCGGCGCTCCCTGCCATCACTCTCATCACCGGCCCCAAGGCCCACTTCTAGAATCTTCTGACGGTAGCACTCCGCTCTGGGGTCCGGGTTCACAGCTGCCCTCCAGCTTCACGGTTGGCCAGGTGACCGCCGGTTCGGAGAGCTGTGAGCCCACAGAGTGGTCACGGGCGAGCTAGCCATACTTTAGATCAGTGTTTCCCAAACTTCTCTCATGATGAGCATCACCTGGTGGAGTTGTTAAAACACAGATTCCTGAATCCAAACTAAGAAGTGCTAAACTAGAATTTTTGGGAACATATAGGTAAAATTGCATACCTAACTTAGTGCTCTGTATATAACATCTGTCTTAGAGCACTAGTTAAGTATACAATTTTACCTATGTGTTCCCAGAAATTCTAGTTTAGCACTTCTTAGTTAGGATTCAGGAATCTGTGGTTTAACAACTCCACCAGGTGATTCTCATCATGAGAGAAGTTTGGGAAACACTGCTCTAGATGAAGAAGAAAAAAACAACCCACTCAGAGATGTTTCTGACTTATGTCAGTCCTATTTCCTTCGTTTGGAAATAATAGGGCTTGGAAAATGAGGAAGAGTTTACCAGGTGGATAAGGGGGGAGAGAGATTCTACTCCTGGGGACCAACACGGTCAAAGAGAGTGAAGAAGGATGGAGAAACGTTGTTCTCCAGAACATGGTGCACGGGCAGGGCTTGTGGATGGCTCCCTGCGGCAGTGGAGTCATGTATGATGGCTTTGGAATTTGGAGGAAGAGGGGACACGAGGGCAAAACTGGCCATGATGGTGACGTTGAGTGGTGTGGGATGTTATCTTTCCTCAGTGCGGCCCCCGATCTTAAGTGACCTCACTAGACTTAAGAGAGGCAGGATGCTTGGGATTTTTTGTGGATTCCAGTCTTAGGGAAGAACCCAGACAATGGGGCCAAAGGCAAGGGAACAGGCACAAGGAACCATCAAGAGCGCATTTTTGTAAGAACTGTTAGGATGCCTCTTTGGGCCTGGGTGGATGCTGTGCGTAAAAAAGAGGCGTTGCAGCCAGCTGGTGTGGCTCAGTGGTTGCTTGCCAATCTATGAGCCAGGAGGTCATGGTTCGATTCCCAGTCAGGGCACATGCCTGGGTTGAGGGCTTGATCCCAGTGTGGGTGTGCAGCTGATCAACGATCTCTCTCATCATTGATGTTTCTCTCTCTCTATCCTTCTTCCTTTCTGAAATCAATAAAAAATATGTTAAAAAAAAATATGAGGCATTGATCTCCTCTGCAGTTGGGGTTCTCCTCTTCATTCCCCCGCACCAGGTGAACAGCTTCGAGGGCAGAGGGGACCACTGGCGGGTCGCACCCTCTCACCTCCCTGGCTGGACCACCTCTGCCTGCACAGCTGGCACAACTCCACGTGGCAGCACCCACCGCGAGGAAGCACACATGGGCATTCACAGGGTGCAGGCCTTTTTTGATGCAAAAAAGATAATTTTTCTAAAAGAATCTTGGTTTTGCTTAACCAATTCTATCATTCCCATAGGTCCTCAAGCCCTCTAGTTTTTTCAGATTAGTAATTAATGATAAAAGTACTAGAGGCATGGAGGGTGGGGGGGGGGGGCCTCAGCCTGCACCCTCTCCAATCCAGGACCCCTCGGGGGATGTCCGACAGCTGGTTTAGGGATCAGGCCTAAACCGGCAGTCGGACATCCCTCTCATAATTCTGGACTGCTGGCTCCTAATTGCTCACCTGTCTGCCTGCCTGGTTGCCCTAACTGCCTCCTCCTGCTGGCTTGGTTGACCCTAACTGCACTCCCCCCCCAGCTTGGTTGCCCCCAACTGTTCTTCCCACCCCCACCCCCCACCCCCGCCTGCCGACCTGGTTGCCCCTCACTAACCCCCCTGCAAGCCTGGTCATAGGCAGCCATCTTGTGGGGGCGTGATGGTCAATTTCAGTAATGCCTCTTTATTATATAGGATTATTATTTGTACTTGATTTTCTGATTTATCATTTCCTGCAAAACTTGTAGGACCAGTTTTCCATATTGAATTTTTGTTGTCATCGATGTTTTCTGCTGATAATAGAGATAACTAAGGAGGATTAAAATCCTGGGCCTGGATACATGATTTATTATGATTGAAAAAAAAAAGTCTGTTAGCCTGTTCTGAATCATAAAGAACTGGCTATCAACTCCCCGAATAATATTTAACCCCTTCACGTGCCTATATGCAGAGGAGCTGACGCACAGGAGGGAGCTCGGAGCTCTGCCTGTGCCTCTCCCGCCCCCTCCCGCACCGCGGAGACCGGGGCAGACCTGAGCGAGCACCCCGAGGCTCTCCTCGGACTGTACACAGCTCCAGGCGCCCAGAGCGCCAGCTCACAGCTCCCTCCTCCCTCACACCGGCTGGGTCTCCGCCTCAGCCATGGGAGACCCAGCCCTCTCCCCTCCAGGAAGACCTTCTGGGCGCTTCTCTTTGGCCAGGTCAGACTCTGTCCTCCCTTCTGGTTTAGGAGGAGACGTGCCACTGTAGCTTGTCTTTATGCCCAGTCCTAAACCAGTCCCTGTTCCTTTAACCCAGTGGTCAGCAAACTCATCAGTCTACAGAGTCAAAAATCTACAGGACAACAATTGAAATCTCTTTGGAGAGCCACATTTTTTAAACTTAAACTTTTTCTAACGCCACTTCTTCAACACAGACTCTTCTCCCAGGCCGTGGTATTTTGTGGAGGAGCCACACTCAAGGGGCCAAAGAGCCGCAGGTGGCTCGCCAGCCACGGTTTGCCGACCACGGCTTTAACCTCTCCCCTCTCCCCTGGCCGCATCCCCTGAGCACCAGGCAGAGAGGGCGGCTGCCTGTCCTGGGGGCGAGGGTCACACAGCCCGGGGCGGGCGGTCCCCGCTCTCAGAATCCGAGTCCTCCTCTCCGTCCCTGTCAGGTCTCAGCTCCTTCCCCGTGCCTGGGGTCCTTCCTGTCCCCCCACGTCACACCCGCTGTTCCCGGGCTCCTCCTGTCTCCCAGTTTCAGGGTTCTTTCCCCGCGTTCTCTCTGCATTGCTTCTCAGACCCCGAGCATGTTTTTCACCGGCACTGATGTCTTTTATTTCCCGACCCCTGAACGCTGACAGGTAGGCTGTTCCCGCCTCTGTGCTAACGACATGGCTGCACACACACGTCCGCGAGTTCACGTCTGTGCACGATGCCCAAATAGAACTGCAGGGTGAGTTTTAAAAGTAGTAATTGCTGTACCGGAGACCAAGGGTTTAAACCACTCATAAGTGCCGACAACCCCCCCTTAGAGGCTGTGTTAGCCACGGACAGTACCTTGCCCATGGGGTTTATTCTTTGCCAAACCAGTCAGTGGAGGGTGGTATCTCATTGCCATTTTAAACGTTATGAGTTACCGTTAAGAATGCTTTCTTTTAGACCATCTCCCCTGAAAATTCCCTCCCCCTGGATTGCTTTCTGGTAAGGTCTTTTCCACACCTGAAGGATATTAACCACGTGTTCCTGTTGTGCGTTTTAAGTGTTTTCAGGTTGTTGCTGATGTTGACTTTGCTTGCGGAACATTTCCAGTGGAGGAGACTGAAGTTCTGTTTGTGCCGTTTCTCCATCGTTCCTCTAATGTCGTCTTTAGGGAGACCTTCTCCATGCTGAGGTCACAGGATCCGCCCTGCCTCCTCGGACTTTCCCATGATGCTTTCCCCCGCGTGCTCTCTGGCAGAACTGTGACCCAGGCTGGGGAAGCTGTACTGGTTCCTCAGGAATCTCCCTGTGACACGAGATCCAGGATGTTTGCCTTTGCCTTAGCTGCCCAACCTGTCAGCTTATCAGACATGGGCGGCTCAGGGCAGCGAGTGCCCCAAGGCCCTGCCTTCAGGGACACACCCCCGCCCGCTGCTCGGGGAAGGCTCGCATGTGGTCAGAGCCCTCCCGCTGTCCGCTGCCCCCAAGGGGCCGGGCAGGGCTGCTCTCCCGGCTCCAGGCTCCTCCACAGAACACCGGCAGGGCTTCGGCTTTGTCTGGCTCCACCGGGGACTCATTTCTCCTGGGCTCCTGGTTATTGTCAGTCGATTTCGGGGAGCATTGGGGGCGGAGCTGTTTTTATTTACTTTTGTTTTATTTATTTTATGTTTAAATATATTTTATTGATTTTTTTTTACAAAGAGGAAGGGAGAGAGACAGAGAGCCAGAAACGTCGATGAGAGAGAAAATACGATAGATAGACTAGAGTAGGGGTGTCGAACTCAATCAGAGAAGGGGCCAAAATCTAAAATCCAGCCTAAATCGCGGGCCGAATGGTTTACTGAACAGTCATAAACTGACAATGTCATAAACTGACAGCGGAGTGCAGTGATGACAGCGCGGTGCGGGCCACATTGCAAGGCCTGGCGGGCTGGATTTGGCCCTCGGGCCTTGTGTTTGACATATGTGGACTAGAGGCTCACTGCATGATATTAGAGCAAGAATAGGCCCCTGGCTTCCCTGCTCCCCGGCTCCCCAGGAGCGGGCAAGCCCTTGCTTCTGCCTGGAGCACCACTCCAGTAGCTCCCTCCGCAGCCCCCTTCCCCTCATAGCAGGCATCACAGGCTCTGCACCTGCATATGCAAATTAACCTCCATCTTTGTTGGGTTAATTGGCATACTCACTGATTGGCTATGGGCATAGCGAGTGATGGTTAATTTGCATGTTTCTCTTTTCTTAGGTAAGATGTTACTCATAGTCCCTCTCCACTCTATAGCATGGTCCTTAAGAATTGCCGCCAGTAACCAGAGGCTCCCGGGAGATACTCGTATTTTACAAGCCGGGGCGGGGATTCATGAAAAAGGTTTGAAATCATTTGTCTGTTGATTAACCTGTGAAGCCCATATTGACGTGGGGTGTGGGGATGCCTGCTCTGTAAAATGTGAAGGGGTAAACTTATTTCTGCTCTTCTGTGCCTTTATGCGTACCATTTTGGGAAAGTAGGATTTTGGGTTAGGCGGCTTTTATCGTAAAGCAGAAACAGGGACGTTTTCATTAAATAAGATATCCTAGGAAGCCTTGTATAAGGCCCAGAACCTAAGTCTCAACTGCAACTCAGGAATCACGGCCGCTGGACACCAAGGCCCCCCAGGACCTGGGACGGTGTCAGCAGCAGTGAGAGCGTGTTTGCTTCCTGAGCGCCGCCAGGTGCATGAGCATGGAGGCCCCCCCCCCCCCCCCCCCACCTCTCACCGGGACGGAGCCCCGTTGGGATGCCGGGCGGCTCCGGGGACGGGGACACGGCTGTGTCCGTGTGGCTCTGGGCTGTGACCCCTCTCCGGGGGGAGCTGTCCAGCTGGCGCACAGCCCACCAGCGGACCCTGCCCGTCTGGGTTACCGTGTGCTGGGCACTGACTGCCCGCAGCTTTGGGACGGGCCGGGGGCCCGGCAGCCCCCTCTGTCTACTCTGGGTGGCGGGGTGGGGGCTGAGGAGCAGGGGGTGGCTCCAAACAGGCATAGGCACTGCTGCTGTGTTTGTGACATGACCCCTCTTCCAGGCTCCTGTCTGCTTCCCGTCCTCTGTTCCCCTGCACTCCGGCCTCACAGATTTCTTTTTCTTTTAAATGTATTTTATTCATTTTTTACAGAGAGGAAAGGAGAGGGATAGAGAGTTAGAAACATCGATGGGAGAGAAACACCTATCAGTTGCCTCCTGCACAACTCCCACTGGGGATGTGCCTGCAACTCAGATACCTGCCCTTGACCGGAATCGAACCCAGGGCCCCTCAGTCCACAGGCTGACACTCTATCCACTGAGCCAAACCAGTTAGGGCTCTTTTTAAAAAAACATATATATATTTTATTGATTTTTTTTACAGAGAGGAAGGGAGAGGAAGGGAGAGTTAGAAACATCGATGAGAGAGAGTCATTGATCAGCTGCCTCCTGCACACCCCCCACTGGGGATGTGCCCGCAACCAAGGTACATGCCCTTGACTGGAATCGGACCTGGGACCTTTCAGTTCGCAGGCCGACGCTCTATCCACTGAGCCAAACCGCCTAGGGCCAGCCTCGCGGTTTTCTGAACAGATTCCCCGTCCATCTGCCACTGGCGGGTGTGGTCGTCCAGGGAGCCGACGGGCCTGTCAGGGGCCGCGCTGGCAGTCGGCTTCCCGTGAAGGCAGAGCCGGCGGAGTGCCGGGGAGACCCTGCGTTCTGCCAGGGACAGGAACCGGTAAAGCAAACACCATCCATCCCCCCTCACTCCGGGCTTTCTCGGGAGGAGGTTCTCCATCACACCAACGTCTAACCTTACACAGGCTGCACGCCGGTCCTGTGACTGTCCACCTAACCTTACACAGACTGCACGCCGGTCCTGTGACTGTCCACCTAACCTTACACAGACTGCACGCCGGTCCTGTGACTGTCCACCTAACCTTTACACAGACTGCACGCCTGTCCTGTGACTGTCCACGCACAACCCACCAACCTAACAGTTTCCTCTAATGGAATCTCTGAGGCCTGTATTTAAATATAGGAATTACTATCTTTAATCAGCGATTGTAATAGGGAGGTCTGAACCCACCGCTACTGTAAAGGTGAGATTCTAGGTGCTATTTTCTTTCCAAATTCACAGGGTTTTTTATTTTAACAAGGTTGGGAGCAAACCTAAACCTCTTAAAGGACGTTGTGTATCCTCATTCAGTCAGCAGGGACCACGTAAAATGTCACCCATCTCATTAAACATTAAAAAAAGCACTTTTTTTTTGAAGTTGAAATCTCAGTAATATATTTCTGATTATTATAACTAGAACACCATTAGTTATAACCTAACGCACTCCGCTTACTATCCAAATATTAACATGGTGGGGTCTCCAAGGAGCCAGAAATAATAGAAGGAATACTTGGCGGTAATAAAAGGAGAACAAAGCAGTTAAGTGAAGTTTGCTTGCGACTTACTATTAGGTACGTCATGCTATTAAGAAAGAAAAATGGTCTCACTAGTATAAGCGTGAGGTCTTTTCGATGAAATAAAATCACACTTTGCAGACTTCCGCAAGGTCAAGGCTGTGGCCTTACCCGCTCCTGAGAAAGTGCCGGGTGATGCCCGGGGAAGGGTTTGGTGGCCCTTCTTGGGCTCCGAGCCCTGACCTCCCTTTGTTTACCAGTGAGCCGAGACCCCAGGCATCCTGGAGACTGCGGATGGGCTGCTGGAGACGGAGACCTCAGGGTGGGGGGATAGAAACTTGGTTTTTAAAGAGGAAGAGACCAGCCTCACTTGCTGTTGTTGGCTGAGCGTGATCTACAGAAGAGGTTAAAACAGTGAACAAGGCCCTGGCGGGTTTGGCTCGGTGGATAGAGCATCGGCCTGCCGACTGAAGGGTCCAGGTTGGAGGGCATGCACCTACGTTGTGGGCACATCCCCAGTTGTGAGGCCTCCTACATTCTCTCTAGTGCAGGAGGCAGCTAGCTGATCGATGTTTCTCTCTCTTATTGATGTTTCTGGCTCTCTATTCCTCTCCCTTTCTGTAAAAAATAAATAAAATACATTTAATTAAAAACAAAGATGAAACCGGTTTGGCTCAGTGGATAGAACGTCGGTCTGTGGACTGAAAGGTCCCGGGTTAAATTCCGGTCAAGGGCATGTACCTTGGTTGCGGGCACATCCCCAGTGGGGGGTGTGCAGGAGGCAGCTGGTCGATGATTCTCTCATCAATGATTCTCTCTCATCGATATTCCTAACTCTCTATCCCTCTCTCTTCCTCTCTGTAAAAAATCAATAAAATATATTAAAACAAACAAACAATGAAGAAGTACTGCAACAGCGTTTACCAGTTTCCAGGCCCCTCTAAGCTCTTTAGGGGCACTCACTCCTTGAATTTAGTCCCCGTCCCAACCCCATCGGGTCGCCACCAGCTCCTCTCCCTGAGGAGGGAACAGCAGGGGCGGAGGAGGTATTATAAGTTGCGGGTTCCCTGGGCCAGAGGGAGAGGGTGCGGGCTGCCTGCCCTCCGGCTGGCTGTGGCCTCTGTGGCCGGGCGGACAGTGCCGGCCTGGTACCCGCCGCGCTGGTTCTGGGGCCGCTTTCCGCAGGGACCCCCAACATCAATACACAGCTTCCTGCTTTAAAAACAGGATCATCCACCCATTTCTAAGATGCTCCTATTTTCCTAATAGCTTTCTCTTAAACGTTGCTTTTAAAAAAGCCAACTTTTCCCCTCGGTTTGAAGCAAACCCAGTTTGCTGCGATGCCACTGCCTGGAGGGCGCAGGCACCTCCTCTCCCCCAGCGCCCGCCCCGGGGGCGAGGGCCGCTGGGACCGGTCCGCCCGCAGGTGAAGGCCCAGCTGGCCCCAAGGCCCAGTGCCTGGCCCCCGCGTGGGCCCGCGGCGAAGGGAGCGGGGTAGATGGGGGGGAGGGTAGATGGGGAGGGAGGGTAGATGGGGGTGGAGGGTAGATGGGGGTGGAGGGTAGATGGGGGTGGAGGGTAGATGGGGAGGGAGGGTAGATGGGGAGGGAGGGTAGATGGGGGGGAGGGTAGATGGGGGGGGAGGGTAGATGGGGAGGGAGGGTAGATGGGGAGGGAGGGTAGATGGGGGAGGAGGGTAGATGGGGGTGGAGGGTAGATGGGGGTGGAGGGTAGATGGGGGTGGAGGGTAGATGGGGAGGGAGGGTAGATGGGGAGGGAGGGTAGATGGGGGGAGGGTAGATGGGGAGGGAGGGTAGATAGGGGAGGGTAGATGGGGGGAGGGTAGATGGGGGGAGAGGGGGGAGGGAGGTCCGGAGGGACCGCGGGGGCGGCGGCGGGACCCCCCAGGCCACCTCCGGAGGGAGGGGGCGAGGCCTCCCATCAGGTTACCCAGGACCACCCCGGCCCCCCTGCGGCTCCTCCCCGGGAGGACCCCGTGTCTCCCCAGCGGGTATTTCGGGGGAAAGCGCCCCGGAGGTCACCCCTGGGACACCCTCTGGCGCAGGGGCGGCACCGGACCGCCTCCGGGGACAGGGTCCGAGCCGGCGGGCGGGGCGGGGGAGGCGGTCCTCCGCGGAGCCGCCATCGGATCGGGAGGCGCGGGGTTTGGGGCGCGGGGGGCGGGGAGGGGGGCCCCCAGGTTTCCGGGCGCAGCGCCGCCTGCGGCTTCCCGGGAGGCGGGAGCCCCCTCCGGCCTCGTGTCCTCCTCGGCTCCCGCTGCAGAGCCTCCCCCTCCCTGCTCTCACCCTCCCCTCCGCACCCTCCCCTCCGCTCCTCTCCCCTCCCCTCCCCTCCCTCCCCTCCCCTCCCTCCCCTCCGCTCCCTCCCCTCCGCTCCCCTCCCCTCCGCACCCTCCCCTCCCCTCCGCTCCTCTCACCTTCCCCTCCCCTCCCTCCCCTCCCCTCCCTCCCTCCCCTCCGCTCCCCTCCCCTCTCCTCCCCTCCGCTCCTCTCACCTTCCCCCTCCCCTCCCTCTCCTCCCCTCCCCTCCCCTCCGCTCCTCTCACCTTCCCCCTCCCCTCCCTCTCCTCCCCTCCCCTCCCCTCCCCTCCCCTCCGCTCCCCTCCCCTCCGCACCCTCCCCTCCGCTCCTCTCACCTTCCCCCCTCCCCTCCCCTCCCTCCCCTCCGCTCCCCTCCCCTCCGCACCCTCCCCTCCCCTCCCTCTCCTCCCCTCCCCTCCCCTCCCCTCCCCTCCGCTCCCCTCCGCTCCCGCCCTCTCCGCCGGTCCGGCGCGGGCGGCGGGGATGCTGCGGGCGGCGGCCGGGGCGGGGCCCGGGGCGGGGGCCGGGGCGGTGGCCGGGGCTGTGGCCGGGCCCGGGGCGGGGGCCGGGCCCGGGGCGCCCTGGTCTCCGCCCGCGGTCGGAGCGGCATGAGTCGGAGGCTGCGCGCCCGGCCCCCCCGCGCCCCCCGGCCCCCCGCGCCCCCGCCGCCCCGCTAGCCCCGCGGCCGGAGGCGGAGCCGCAGGAGGAGGAGCACCGGGAGCACCGGGAGGACCGGGAGCACCGGGAGGACCGGGGGGAGGAGGAGGAGCACCGGGAGGATCAGCGGGAGGAGGAAGAGGACCGGGGACCGGGGAGGCGGCGGCCAGGCCTGCGGAGCGCGGGCGCCGGGTCCCCTCCCTCCCGCCGCCTCTGCCGGGCGGTCATCCGTGCGTCCTCCGCCTCCGGGTCCCCGTCCCCTCTCCCCCACCCCTCCCGGTCCTCCCCCCTCCCCGCCCCGCGCTCCCCGCCTCCCATCCACCCGCCAGCCCCTCCCTCCCTCCCTCCCTCCCCCTCTCTCCTCTCCCACTCTCCCTCCATCCTTCCATCCCTCCCTGCCCCCTCTCTCCCCTCCATCCCTCCCTCCGTCCACCCTTCCCTCCCTCCCTCCTTCCCTCTCTCCCTCCCCGGACCCCGCGGCCGGCCGGCGCCCATGGAGGTCTAGGGCCGGAGCCGGGGCCGCCGCGGGAAGATGCGGGCGCTGCGGCGGGCGCTGCGGGTGTCGCCCCGCTCGCTGCTGGCCTTCCTCTTCCTCTTCTCGCTGTCCTCGTCCGGCCTCTACTTCGTCTACGTGGCCCGGGCCTCGGTGAGTGACCCCGGGCCCCGGTGAGTGGCCCCGGGCCCCGGTGAGTGACCCCGGGCCTCGGTGAGTGACCCCGGGCCCCGGTGAGTGACCCCGGGCCTCGGTGAGTGGCCCCGGGCCCCGGTGAGTGGCCCCGGGCCTCGGTGAGTGACCCGGGCCCCGGTGAGTGGCCCCGGGCCTCGGTGAGTGACCCCGGGCCCCGGTGAGTGGCCCCGGGCCTCGGTGAGTGACCCCGGGCCCCGGTGAGCGGCCCCGGGCCTCGGTGAGCGGCCCCGGGCCCCCGGTGAGTGGCCCCGGGCCTCGGTGAGTGGCCCCGGGCCCCGGTGAGTGACCCCGGGCCCCGGTGAGTGGCCCCGGGCCTCGGTGAGTGGCCCCGGGCCTCGGTGACCGGCCGGGCCCCGGGCTTCGGTGACCGGCCGGGCCCCGGGGGCGCCGGGGCGGGCGGCGCGGGGGGCGCGGGGCGAGCAGAGCGGCCCCCTCCCTTCCCGGGGGAAGCGCACCGGACCGTCCTCCCGGGGGTCACCGCCTCCGGGGGTGGGTTCGGGCCGGGCTCCGGGCCGGGCTCCGGGTTCGGGGTTCGGGCCGGGCTCCGGGGGTGCGGGAGGCGGAGGCGCGGGTGGGGGGGTGGGAAGGCCGCCTTCCCTGGGCGCCCCGCTCCCTCCGGGCATCCCCGGGGGCGGCATCCCTTTACCCCGGGCATTGGTGCGAACCGGGCCTCCTGCAGTTTTATCCAGGCCCCCAGGGGGGCTCCGGCCGGAACCACCGGAGGGGGACCCGGCAGGACCCAGCTGCGCCCGCCGTGCGCCCCCTGTGTCCGGGGTCCCGGCGGGAACGGGGCGGCGCGGTCTGCGGGGCGCGGGCCGGTGCGGCAGGAGGGCGCTGCTGGTCCACAGGGGCCGTCATTGCCATTGGCAGCTGTCTGTCTGAGGGTCCGGTGCCTGAGGGTCTGCTGTCTGAGGGTCTGCTGTCTGTCTGAGGGTCTGGTGCTGAGGGTCCGGTGTCTGAGGGTCTGCTGTCTGTCTGAGGGTCCGGTGTCTGAGGGTCTGCTATCTGAGGGTCTGCTATCTGAGGGTCTGCTATCTGAGGGTCCGGTGCCTGAGGGTCTGCTGTCTGTCTGAGGGTCTGCTGTCTGAGGGTCTGGTGCTGAGGGTCTGGTGTCTGAGGGTCCGGTGTCTGAGGGTCTGCTGTCTGTCTGAGGGTCCGGTGTCTGAGGGTCTGCTGTCTGAGGGTCTGCTGTCTGAGGGTCTGCTGTCTGGGCTGGGACAGCCTCTCCGCCTGGGGGTGCCGTCCAGGGGAAATAACACTCCAACTAGCAATCAGGGCCGGTTGCTGGCGGTTTAACCTACTTCCCGCTCCCGGCCTTGGGGCTGACCTGCACTTGGTGCCATCTGCAGAGCTGGCTTCTGGGGACACACACAGCCAGCTCCCCGGCCCCTGCGGTGGGGAAGCGGCCACAGCCAGCTCCCCGGCCCCTGCGGTGGGAAGGGTCTGGGGTGGCATTCTGAAGGGTGAGAAGCGCCAGGTGGGCATCAGGACGCACTGTGTTTCCAGAGCGTTTCCGAGTTTCCCGCGGTGGCCAGTGTCCCTTCTCCCTCGGAGGCACCTGCAGACCTCTGGGGCGGAGGGCCACCAGGGCCGTGTCTTGTGTGGTTATAGGCTAGGGCAGTGGTCGGCAAACTCATTAGCCAACAGAGCCAAATACCAGCAGCACAACGATTGAAATCTCTTTGAAATCTCACATTTTTTAAACTTAAACGTCTCCTAACGCCACTTCTTCAACGTAGACTCGCCCAGGCCGTGGTATTTTGTGGAAGAGCCAAAGAGCCGCGTGTGGCTCTCGAGCCGCAGTTTGCTGACCTCGGGTAACAGGGAACAAAGAAAGGCACCGCTGTAAGGGCTGCCTTGGCATTCCGGAGATTGAATTGGGGAGCCTTAGGATCCCCAGGAAGAACGTGGCAGTAGGCGGAGGGAAATAAGGGCTGAGAGCTCAGGACAGAGGTTCGGGTGCCTTCGGCGTAAGGAGGAGTGGTGCCTGTCCATTGCTCACCTCTCACACCTGGGTCATGAAACCAACTCCTGCTAGCAGAGGGACTGCCTGCGTTAGTGGCTCTCACATGTGGGATTGCAGGGGCTCCGTTGGAATTTGAAGAAGGCCCACGTGCAGTTTGAAAAGTTTCCCGTGAGGCGCTGCCACCCTTTTTACTTTCCAGGCCCACGTGGGAGTCAGTGGGGCTGACACCCGGGGCAGTATGGGCGGCTGGCCGCACATCCCAGCCCCACGCTGGTAGGAGAGCCGTGTTGTGAAGAAAGCGAAGGAAAGACAGGCGTTTGATGAAATTCACCCATTTCAGATAAAGCCTCTCCACACAGTGGGTATGGACTGAGCATGCCTCACCGTGTACAGGCCCTCCAAGACAGCTGACAGCTGACATCAGACTCAGAATTGCAAAGCTGGGAGCTTTTCTTTACACCAGGCCAGGACAGGGATGCCCACTCTTTCTGCTTTTATTCAGTGTAGTATTGGAAGTCATGGCCAGAGCAATTAGGACAAAGAAATAATTAAAAGCATCTCAGCTGGAAAGGAAACTGTAAAGTTGTCACCGTTTGTGGATGGTGCGGTTATATACGCAGAAAATCATAAAGACTCTATCAAAACACTGCTACCCTGTTTTCCCGAAAACAAGACAGTGTCTTATATTAATTTTTTCTCCCAAAGTTGCGCTAGGTCTTATTTTCAGGGTATGTCTTATCTTTCCATGCGCTAGGTCTTATTTTCGGAGGATGTCTTATTTTCGGGGGAACACGGTAGAATTCATAAACAAATCCAGGGTGCAGGGTGCAAAATCAATATGCAAGAATTGTTGCATTTTTATACTAACTAGAGGCCCATGCACAAAATCTGTGCATGGGTAGTGTCCCTAGTGTCTGCTGGCTGCCAGCTGGGGCCTCCCTTCCCCAGGCTGGCCACCTGCTGCCACTGCCAGCCAGGGCCAGCCAGCGGGGGAAGGGCCATGGGTGGTTGGCCAGCTGGCTCTGCCCCCTGGTCGAACCCTCAACAAGGGGAAAATTTGCATATTAAGCTTTTATTATATAGGATAATTATCAGAAGGAGAAATTAAGAAAACTATTCACAGTTACATCAAAAAGAATAAAATACATAGGACTAAATTTAACCAAGGAGATGAAACTTCTGTATACTGGAAACTATAAGACATTGATGAAAGAAATTTAAACACACTGCTGGAAGCCAATTCCAACATGTCATAATTGCAAGTTTCATCAAAAGGTTGATGGAACTTGGGGACTCACTAAAGGCTGAGTCACATATGTTATCACCTGTTGGGAATGGCTAAAGGCATTTCCCCAAACCTGAAAAAGATGATTGCTTGCTGCCAGACAGCTCAGGGCATCTCAATCTACACGTTATTGCCTCCTCCTGGCCAAACACCTCAACAGCCAGAGGTAATTCCTCAATCTGAGGATGCTTGTGTATACAAACCCTACCCTTTGATGCCTTAGACCACATGTGTCAAACACAAGGCCCGCGGGCCAAATCCAGCCTGCCAGGCCTTGCAATGTGGCCCGCACCATGCTGTCATCACTGCACTCCGCTGTCAGTTTATGACATTGTCAGTTTATGACTGTTCAGTAAACCATTCGGCCCGCGATTTAGGCTGGATTTTAGATTTTGGCCCCTTCTCTGATTGAGTTCGACACCCCTACCTTAGACAATGGTGTTAATAAAAAGCAAGGGGTCCTGAGACAAGGAGAACTTAGTTCATTTAGCTAAGTCTTCTCTGACTCCCTGTAATGCCTTCCAAAATTATGTTTTGTCTCTGGACTCTTGATTAATTTATGCACAGCCCTTCTCCAGATTGCTAAACTCTACTAGATGCTGGATCAAGACCACTGGCATTAGGACACAAATAAATAAAAAGATATTTTGTGTGCCTGCAGGAAGAATTAATAAGATGTTATTACCCAAAGCAATCTACAAATTCAGTGAAATCCCTAGCAAAATTCTAACAGCATTGTTTGTAGAAATAAAACAGTCCTAGAAGTTTTGGACCCCAACCAGTCAAAGCAATCTTGAGAAAGAAGAGCAAAGCTGTAGGCATCACGCTCCTGGGTTTCAAACTCGATTACAAAGCTATCGTGATTGAAGCAACGCGGTATTGGCACAGAAACAGGCACATGGAGCAGTGGTCTGAGAGCCCAGAAATAAACCCAAGCAGATGTGACCAGTTAACCTCTGACAAAGGAGGCAAGAATATTCAACAGGGGAGGCTAGTCTCTAACACGTGGTGTTGGGGAAACCGGACAGACCCGTGCAAAGCAGGAAACTGGGTCTCTATCTTATACCACACACACAAATGAACTCCAAGTGGATTGCTTGAATGTAAGACCCGAAACCTTGAAAGTTTTAGAAGAAAACATAGGCAGGAAGCTCCTTAGCTGTGTTTTTATGGAACCGATTTCAAAGGCAGGAGCAACAAAAGCAAAAATAAATGGAACTGCGTCAAACTCAAAAGCTTCTGCATAGCAAAGGTAACCCATCCACAAAAGGCAGGCTACTGAATGGGAGGAGGAATTTGCAAATCATGTATCTGATAAGGGGTTAACATCTAAAATATATAAATAATGTCTACAACTTGATAACAACAGAATTGGATTTAAAAAAATGGGCAGAGCACTGAACAGACATTTTTGCGAAGAAGGCGCATAGGGCCAACAAGTACGTGAAAAGGTGCTCCATGTCACTAGTCATCAGGGGAAGGTGAATGAAAACGACAGTGAGGTGTTACCTCACACCCGACAGAACGGCACTTGTCAAAAAGAAGAGAGAGCAGGTGTTTGTGAGGGTGTGAAGAGAAAGGAACCCTTGTGCACGGTTGGTTGGAATGCAGACTGGTGCAGCCACCATGGAAGACAGCATGGAGTTTCCTCAAAAAATTAAAAATAGAACTTTCACATGACTCAGCAGTTCTATTTCTGGGTATTGATTCAAAGAAAACGAAAAACCTAATTCATAAAGTCTAGGAACGCGATGTTCATTGCAGCATTGTGTATGATAGCCAAGATATGAGAACAACCTAAATGCCCCTCGGCAGAGGAACGGTTAAAGAAGATGTGGTGCATGTCTACGATGGGGCTACTACTCAGCCAGAAGAAAGAATGACGGGTTACCATCTGCGGCAACATGGATGGCTCTTGAGGCTATTGTGTTAAGTGAAATAGGTCAGGCAGAGAAAGACAGATGTCGTATGATTTCATTTATATGTGAAATCTAAAGGGGTGGAAGGGAAAGAAGAAAACAAAACCATCTCACATGAGAACAGATGGGTGGTTGCCAGAGGCAGGAGAAGGTTTGGGGGGTAAGTGAGGTGGGTGAAGGGGATCGAGGTACAAACTTGCAGTTATACAATGTCATGGGGATGCAATGGGCAGCACGGTGGCTGTAGTCAGTAATACTGTGTTGTAAAACTGAAATTTGCTAAAAAGAAATCTTATGTTTTTAATTATAAGAAATGATAACTCTGGGTAGTAACAAGTGTATGGTGATCATTTTGTGATGTATACAAATGTCAAATCACGTGATACACCTGAAACTAATATGGTGCTATAGGTCAACTATACTTCAAAAACAAAAACAAAAAACCCCGGCCAAGCTTTAATCAGTATTTGGCTACAAAAGGCTTTCAATAATGTCTTTACAGTTAAGCAGTTGTATGGAGTTTGTTTAACATGACATCTTGATTGAAATACTGTCTCTTGTCATCTTTGAGGCTTGTTAGTGTTAATCCGACTTTACTGAAACCCTGCTATACATATTGCCTTCCTGATGATGAAGGGACTCACTCAGAAATTATGATTTTTAATTATGGTGCAGGTTCCAGTTTCGCTCAGAGAAGGGCACACTGGACTAGACTAGTATTTTCATTCAAATCAAGAGACCGGTGGTAGAGAATCATAAGGTGCCTTGGTTGTTGACTTGAAAATACTCTTCAGCTTCGGAAATCTTTGAAATTCATTTCCCACGCATTGCTCTTCTCTCTCCCGCTTGTGTTGCTGTCATTTTCTTTTCGTGGACAAGGGAGTTGAAATAGGGAAAGGTACTTTAATTGTGAAAACACAGGGAAGCTGGGGACGATGGTGGAGCATATATATAGGTCAGATCGGTCTCGCTTATATGTTTTCTCGTGATAGGATTGGTAGTGGATTGAGACTCATTTCACACTCACCTCAGGTACTCTGGAACCATTAATTCTCATACTTATGTAATGTTTCTGGGGTTTTATTTATAGCTTGATTTTTTACTCTGTAATTTCATCAAGTACATTTCCCTACTGATTCGATTCTGAAACTCGATTGAATTGTCTGCGTTCTTCCTCCTGATTCTCTCATTTCCTTCTGGCCCCGCTTTTCTCTGGGTATTTATTCAAAATTTATTTACTTGGGCTCCATCGTCCCTGCAAGAAGCTAGGCATGCGTTTATTTTTGGTAAATGATGGTGAATTACCAGGTGACAGTGCCGATGGCTGCCTGTGGTGGTGCTTTCATACTCGTAGATTCAGAATCTACTGTTTGAACTGACAGCCATGTTGAATCTCTCTTGAACTGATGATCTGGTTGGCACAAAAGTACTTTGATGTTCTGGGTGGTTTATGCTTCTTCAGGGTTTTGATTTTTATAGAGGAAAACTGCTTGGCACATGGGAGGCATTCAGTAAATATTTGCTGAATAAACATGTCTTTACCCTGAACTTTCAAAAAAAATTTCTTTATTAAGGCATCACATATTTATCCTCAACCTCTCATTCCAATCCCCAAACCCCCTATTGTCCTTGACCACTGGTTAGGCTCCTATGTGTACACACAAGTCCTTTGGTTGATCTCTCCCTTTTATCCCCACCCTCCCTTTGAGGTCCAACAGTCTGACCCATGGCTCCTTCTCTCCGGGTCTGTTCTTGTTCATCAGTCTATATTGTTCACCATTTCCCCCAGATGGGTGAGATCATGTCCTACTGGAAATATAAGAATCAAAAATGAGACAAGTTATAATCGTTATGCTGAAAGGCATATGAATCAGTCTGTAGTGAGTTTCTTTCCACTCTGAACTTCTTTTTAAAAAAAAATATATTGATTTTTTACAGAGAGGAAGGGAGAGGGATAGAGAGTTAGAAACACCGATGAGAGAGAAACATCGACTAGCTGCCTCTTGCACACTTCCCACCGAGGATGTGCCCGCAACCAATGTATTGTACATGCCCTTGACCGGAATCGAACCCGGGACCTTTCAGACCGACATTCTACCACTGAGCCAAACCGGTTTCGGCCACCCTGAACTTCTTTAATAAGATTATTAGAAAAGTAAAAAAAAAAAAAAAAAAAAAAAAAAAAATCCTTACCTAAGAACATGATTCCATCGATTCTATAGAAGAAGAGAAAGAGAGAGGAAGAAAGAGAAAGAGAGAGAGAGAGAGACCCATCAGTTGCTTCCCTCCCTCGTGAGCCCTAATCATGGATGGAACCTCGAGACCTAGATGTGTGTCCTTCCTCCCTCGCTGCCTTCAGCCACGGACTGACTGGTCCTGGGGCCTTTCCTCTCTGTGCCTCCTGTCTGTGGTCGGTCCCCACGTCCGGATCTGAGCTTCACCGGCTTATCTCCTTTCTAGATAACTTCCCTGTGGTAATTCGCCACTGTAGTTCCCACTTACACTTTGATATGAGTGTCTCCCCAAATTGTATTTCCAGCCCCTCTTTCTCAGCTCCAGCCCTACATTTATAAAATTGACTAAAAGTCCATTGTGCACAAATTCTTGCAATAGGCCTTCCTTCCCCTGGCTGCCAGTACCGGTTTTCCTCAAGCACCCGGGACCCAGGCCTTTGCCCTGGCAGCTGCCTTCCCATCTTTGCTCCGGCCGGAGCCTTCAATTTTCTCCACTCCAGCTGCAGCGCCTCTCCTGTAGCTCCCTCTGACCCTCTTTCCCCTCCTCATACAGGCGTCCCATCTTTGCTGTGTTAATTTACATATTCACTCATGATTGGTTGGTGGGTGTCATGGAGGTACAGGTCAGTTTGCATATTTCTCTTTTATTAGTGTAGATAACTGCACGCCAGCATGCTGAACCAGACGGCCTCCCTCAAAGTCAGCCCTCGCTGTGGCTAACTTTTGTTAAGGGATCTGCGGCTGTGTGTCCCAGTGGTTATGGACATGGGTATTGGGATCCGAGGGGGCTGTGTGCGAATCCTTTGGAGCTCAGATCTCTGTAGACTGGCACCGTCTCACTGGATAGAGCTGCATGTGGAAGGGGTGGGGAGACAGTAATAGCAAATGTGCTTCTTTCTTTTTAAAAAATTTTATTTTTATTTTTATTGGTATCAGAGAGGAAGGGAGAGGCGGGGGAGAGAGAGATAGAAACATCAATGATGAAAAAGAACACAACCCCTACTGGGGATCGAGCCCACAACCTGGGCATGTTCCCTGACTGGGAGTCAAAAGTGTGACCTCCTGGTTCCTGGGTCGATGCTCTATCACTGAGCCACACTGGCCCAGCCTTAGTTTTTTTTAAGCTGAGAGTGAATCAGGTTCATAAATCTCGTTCCACACAAACTCAGGGTAGGAGGCCTAGAAGCTGTTGTAAACTGTTGATTTTTTAAGGGATTTTTTTTTGTGTGTGTGTGTTTTTAAGTTGTCCTAGTTTTTCTTCCCCTGGAAAGCAGAAATGGTGAATAAGTTACATTTCTGTCTCACAGTGCAAGGACAGGCAGCAAATGAACTGATTAGAGAACAGCCTGGCTTTGGTTAAGCAGGAGTTGTGTTCGTGTGTTTCTGGTTCTGCTGAGGCTAAAGGCTGAGCCGGGGAAGGTTTGCCTGTTAGTTTGTTTTTTGTTTAGTTTAAAAAAAAAAATAAAAAAATTATTGTCTAAAGTTTTGCATATGTTTCCCTCTTTGTTTTTGAGATGCAGTTTCTTGCGAGTAGGAATAGAAATGTTAGATGAGGGCTTGCTCTCACTCAGTGGCTTGCCAGTCGGGCCTTGTGTGAAGGAGAAGGAGGCACGTGGCTGCTTGAGTGTGGCTTCACTTAGTTTTATGATGTTTGGACACCAGACAAGTTAGGCCGTTTTCCTGCTGGGTTGGCATGGCTTGCAGCCGTGGACACACTCCTTTTTCCTGTTAGCGGGACTTTCTGCTTACCCGCAGCTTCCTTTCCCCGGGGGCTTGGATCTTTAGGGGCGAAACCCCTGAGGACGATGAACCTGAGGAATGGAACTCCAATTAGCTGTACCCTAGAGGCCTAGTGCACAAAATTCGTGCACATGTGAGTGTGTGTGAGTGTGTGTGTGTGTGTGTGTGTGTGTGAGCCCAGCCTGCACCCTCTCCAACCGCTGGCTCCCAACCAATCGCCTGCCTGCCTGCCTGATTGCTCCTAACTGCTTCTGCCTGCCAGTCTGATCACCCCCTAACCACTCCCCTGCCAGCCGGATTGATACCTAACTGCTTCCCTGCCAGCCCAATTGCCCCTAACTGCCCTCCCCTGCAGGCCTGGTTGTCTCCAACTGCCCTCCCCTGCTGGACATCTTGTGTCCACATGGGGGTGGCCATCTTGTGTGTTGGAGTGATGGTCAATTTGCATATCGCTTTTTTATTATATAGAATGATTTAAATAGACCAGTAGGCTTCCCGTTTGGAGAGGTTGCTGTCTTGCTCTGTTTTTTCCTCACGTTGATCTGACTAAGAGTGAATCCATTCTTCTGGTCAATGTCTCACCTCTGTCCCAGGAGCCATCAGTCATCATTTTTTAAATGAATGGTTTTGTTATCTAGCATTTTGAAAGACGTTAGGAAAACTTGACTGTCTTTTTCTATCCCAGATCTTTTCCTTGCTACTTAAATTTGACTTGGTTTCAAGATGTTGAACAATTTTCTTTATATGAAAGGTATGCTCGTTAGAAGTAAAAGCTGTATAGTTTCTTAAAGTTCTGTTTCCCGGACACACATCGTGCACGTGTGTTCTTACCCGGTCTGTGCTTGTGTAGGCCCGTGCTGGCTCCTGAGGCCTGGGAAGCGGAACTGGCCGTGGCTTAGCCCTCGGCTCGGTCCTGCTACCCGGCGGCTGCCTCCTGTTCTCGGTCAGAGGCAGGACAGACACTGTGAGGTGCTGACATCCCGGACCACCAGCTTCCGGTGCCCCTTGGGGATGAAATGATCCAATGTGTTGTAAACCGGTTGATGCTGGTCACCTGTTGGATGGCTTTTTCCTTCATCGTGTCATTTGAACATGAGATCTTGGTTTCGGTGGAATTGCTAAGGCTGGTTTGGCTTTTCTTGGCCATTTCCGCACAGTTCTGGTTGGCCCTTCTTCCTGTCTTTGTTTTTCACTGCCTCTTATTTTTTTTATGCTCTTAAAGTCCACTCAGGAGCAAGACTGTAATCAAAACACGTAGTGCGTGTCATCCAGGGTAACACTTTCAAGCCCAAGCACGTCGGGTCTAATGATAGACTGCTTTCCGAGAGGAAGTAGATGGGCTCTCACAGATGATTGAAGTGGAGCGTCTGTGACCTGGATTCGCATCTCTCTCCTGCGCTGGAGGTGGAAGGGAAAGTGTTATTGGCTGTTTCTGTGCTCGCTTTATTTGCTCTCTGCCCATTTGCACAAGATCACATTTGAGCAAGATCACATTCACGTAAAACACGGGAGAGGAAGCAGTGGGCAGTGCAGGCAGCTCGCCTGTCTGGCCGCTCCTGAGGAAGCAGAACGGGGCCCAGATACGTAGCTGGAGTTTCCAGTTTTTCCATCGGCATCATTTCTTCTCGAGGATGTCGGGGCCATGGAGAGGCAGCTTATCTTAAAACCAAAAGGGTCTCTAACGAACTGAGCCTCCCCTTTCTTGGTTTGTCCACGTAAGGAGCCCCTTCCCTTGTCTGAGTGGAGCTTGTGATTTGGGGGCCTTGTGGGGAGAGCATTTAGAGTAGAAGGGGCTTCGGAGAGCACCTCAGGCAGTATTGACCATTTTATTTTATCTTTGAAAATATATTTTATTGATTTTTTTTTTACAGAGAGGAAGGGAGAGGAATAGAGAGTTAGAAACATCGATGAGAGAGAAACATCGATCACCTGCCTCCTGCACATCCCCCACTGGGGATGTGCCCGCAACCACAGTACATGCCCTTGACCGGAATCGAATCTGGGACCCTTCAGTCCACAGGCCAATGCTCTATCCACTGAGCCAAAACTGTTTTGGCATGACCATTTTATTTTTTTTTAACATATTTTTTTTATTGATTTCAGAGAGGAAGGGAGAGGGAGAGAGAGAGATAGAAATATCAGTGATGAGAGAGAATTATTGATCGGCTGCCTCCTGGTTGTGCCCTACTGGGGATCGAGCCCGTGAGTGCCCTGACCAGGAATTGAACCGTGACCTCCTGGTTCATAGGTTGATGCTCAACCACTGAGCCGGGCTGGCTGGCTATATCGACTGTTTTGGATGAGGAAAGTGAAACCCAGTGAGCTGCCCAGGTTATGGGCCAGCACAGTCCGCACCAGGAGGGAAGAGGCGGCATCTCAGGAGGCAGGGCTCTTTTGTAATCTTTGTCCTTATACCAGTTTCTCCCCCAAAAGAAACCAGGGGCCTGCTTTTAAGGCACATACCCCAAAGACGTACACTGACCAGATTTGAAAATGCACACTCTGATTTTGTCTGCTTTGCAATCCTGGTAGGTAGATTTGTGAGTCAGAGGGAGTGTGAAAGTTCAAGTAATTAACTGTAGAGAGGAAGGATCAAAATAGATATTGATTCTAGATAATCCTGTCCCATGCAGCCCAACCAGCACTTTGAGAATTTGCAAGCTCCGTATCCATTCTGGGTATCACGGTGATTTAGGAGATATTATCAATATGATTAGGGAGGGAATCTCCGTCTCTGTGGCGTCTTTTGGTTTGAGGGAGTTCACATAGAATGAGTGAAAGTACATTTTATAACTATACTAGAGGCCCGGTGCATGGATTTGTGCACATTGAAAGTAAATTAATTAGAAGGTGGCCAGTGGGGCAGGACTGGGCGAGATGGGTCAGACAGGCTTTGGAGCCAGCCTTCCACAGTCCCTCCCTGGCTGGCTGAATTTGGGGCGGCTTTGGGGCCCAAAAGGTGTCTGCAGAGTGAGTCGGGGCCCTCTGGCAGGTGGGGTCCTTTAGCCTGGCCTGTGGGGATTGGGCCAAAATTGGCAGTCCCCAAGAGGTCCCAGAGTGCAAAAGGGCACTCTGCTAAGTTGCTGACACTCAGCAGCTCCTGCGTTGAGTGTCTGCCCCCTGGTGGTCAGTGTGTGTCATAGCTACCAGCCAGTAACTTAGGCTTTTATATATATAGACTAGTAGCCCATGGTGCGATAATGGGCACAGTAGCTGCCTGCCACTTCTGCGGGAGCCGCTCATGCTGCCCACTCTCAGAGGCCACCCTCCTCTTCCCCCCCCTCTCTCCCCAGGACTGGGGGACTCCAGCGAGGCTGAGAGGACTGGGTGCTGCAATCTTGTGGCTATGGGGCATCGCCATCTTTGTGATGGAGTGATGGTTAATTTGCATATTACTCTTCTATTAGATAGGATGATTGCATACTTGTAATAGGATGGCTTTTTGAAATTTCTAAGTATATTTTAGAGTAGAAAATAATTTATAGATAAAGGAATTCATTATATTTCTGTTTGGTCATGGATATCACTACTTTACTTTTTTCATTTTTATTTTTAAAAAGCAGTGTTTTGGTAAGTTTTTGGAAATTTGGAAATAGTCATTTTATATTTCTGTTTTCCCTTTGGACATGTTAACTAAGGCAGTTTGGGTTTATTGGGCAGTTTCCCAATTCTGAATATTTCATTAAATTTAAAAAGAAAGCTTACTGAGTCATGATATTCTCCCTCTCTCTCTCTCTCTCTCTCTCTCTCTCTCTCTCTGTCTCATAGCCAACACATATCTCTTCATGGTACAAGCTCGAGGAATGATGTTGAGAGAAAATGTGAAGACAATAGGCCACATGATCAGGCTTTACACGAACAAGAACACGACCACACTCAACGGCACAGGTAAGGCTGCCTCCTGGTCAGCTGGCTCCGCTTCTGCCTCGGAGCCTCTGGCCACACCGCAGGGACCCGTCTCCAGGCTCTGCCTTTGCCGCAGGTGACCCCTGTGAGAGAGGAGGGTGTCTCCCCAAACCCCTTCCACTGCTCCGCCAAGCCGGGGGCGCGTTCTGTTCTGGGATCTTAAAGGTCCAGGCCTAATCAAAGTGATGAGGGTTTTGTGCAAAGAGACTCACGTGAGTTCTTGCTTACCCGAATTCAACAAAATAGAACAGCAGCTGTGCTTTTCCAATTCTCTTGTATTTAAGATAAATTAACAACAAAAAGAAAATTTTATTCATAGTAGCTGTTCTGTCCTCCCCCCCCCTTTCTAATGTTTATTCTAATTCCTAAAACGTTTTTCCAACTGTATCTAGAAAATACTGGTTTTCATTATCGAAGGTTCTTAATCATTTAAAGGACTTTTTAGGGGCTAAAGGGGAATTTACAAAATTAGAAATTAGTAGCTGCTCTTGTCTTTTTTAAAAAAATATATTTTATTGATTTTTTACAGAGAGGAAGAGAGAGGGATAGAGTTAGAAACGTCGATGAGAGAGAAACATTGATCAGTTGCCTCCTGCGCACCCCCTTCTGGGGATGTGCCTGCAACCAAGGTCCATGCCCTAGACTGGAATCCAACCTGGGACCTTTTGTCCACAGGCCAACTCTCTATCCACTGAGCCAAACTGGTTAGGGCTGCTTCATTGGTCTTCACTGTGCCCTGTGAACGGCATATATACACATCCTACACGATAGGACGGTCTTACCTCCCAGCGTCAGGTGCTTTTTCTTAAAATGCATGCTAAGGTAGGCAATACTTTCAGACCCTTCTAAACATTCAAGATTGTCCGGAGGTACAGTCAATTTCCGTATTTCTCTTTTATTAGTGTAGATTCCTCCTAAGTGCTTCTGTAGATTGTGTATTACAGATATTCCCTCAGTGACGGTGACGTATTTCAAACTAGAAGCCAGGCCAAAGGCAGTTTTTGGTTGTAACTTTTTTTTCTCTCTCTCCCAAGATTATCCTGAAGGCAGTAATTCAAGTGACTACCTTGTTCAGACAACAACATACCTTCCGGAAAACTTCACATACTCTCCATACCTCCCCTGCCCAGAAAAACTGCCTTACATGCGTAAGTGTCACCAATGTGACCTAACCGTTTGCTTGTGTTATGATACAATAATAAAGGCCACGTGATGTGAGCCTGCCAGGCACACGTCGTTACTCTGGCGCTGATGCTCATACTGTGCAGCATGCTGTTCTGTTTGTTTATGTATTTATTTTTGGTTAAGGATTTTTTTGGAGAGGGAGGGGGATTGAAAAGCTAAAGAAAAGGCTTATCCCTTACCCAGAAGTGACCTCTATTGTGAGTTTGATGTGTTTTCTTACAGTTTATTTTAAAGTTACTTAAAAAAAAATTTCTCACCCGAGGATATGTTTATTGATTTTAGAGAGAGAGAGGAAGTGGGGGGGAAGGGGGAGAGAAACATCAATGAGAGAGAATAACATCTACCAGTTGCCTCCCGTGTGTGCCCCGACCTGCTGGGTGTCCGATCAGGGATTGAACCTGCAACCTTAGTATGTGCCCTGACTGGGAATCGAACCTGCAACTTTTCAGTTTACAGGATGACACTCCAACCAACTGAGCCACACCGGCCAGGGCTAACATTACTTTCTACACAGATAGATGGCTGGATAGAAAACAAAAATGTTTCAAAGGTGTTGAGAATTTAAATAAATGGTTTTACATTACATTTCATCTACAAATTGCTTTTTTTTTTTTTTAAATCAATCTTTATTGTTCATATTATTACAAAGGTTCCTCATTTCTTCCCCCCTCCACCAGGTTCCCACCCCACCCTCTGCCCTTTCCCCACCCCCCATTGTCCTCATCCATAGGTGCACAGTTTAGGTTCAGTCTCTTCCCGCATCCACCACTCCCCCTTTCCCCGGAAAACTGTCAGTCCACTCCCCTCCCGTATCCCCGACTCTACTACAATCAACAGCTAATATTGTTCATCAGGTTTTTCAATCTCCTTTTTTTTTTTAATTAATAAACTTTTACCCTTCTAAGAATAAATTTTAAAATCTAATAATTTTAAACCTTGTTTTTTTTGCCCTGGGAATTTAGAAGCAAACTTGTTTACATGTAAACTTGCCCTTAGGCTATCAAAAGGTGTAGCCATTCAAATGTAAATGAACACATTGTTTAAAGATAGAAGCTGGCTGGAATTGGATTACCTGTTCTGGGTGGGAAGGGCTTGTCCTCCCCTTTCTCCATTGAAATTAAGGTGTTAGCTTTAAAACCTCTTTTTGGCAAGAGACCTTAAACTTTCAGAACTTTAAATTTTTCAGATAGTAAATCAGTTACTTAGCATTTTCTCAAATCAATAATACCTCCACATACCCAAGGATACACTTCACACAAAAGACATTTCCAAATAGATCAACCAACCTCATCCAGACCCCACACAAGGCACTCACAAATCAACACCCCAGCGCTATACTAACTCAACACATCCAGATCTAAGCCTTCATCACTTGATTCAGCAGACCTTCAAGTTCCCCCAAAAAGAACTGGAAGTGGGGGGTAGTCTTATACAGCGAATATAGGCCTAAACCTGTTTTAACTGTAAAATTAGGGGGTCATCTTATTCGCCGGAAAATATGGTAACAGTGCATCCAGAATGCCAGCTTCGGTGGCTTTTATGAGATGCATATCATTTAGCCTAATTACTATCATTTTAGCAATCAAGCATACTACCCAATGCAGCAGATTCATTTGTGTGAGTTTCAGCTGATGGCAGGGCCAGGTTTTGTATTTGGTTCTAAAAGATGGCAAACACTGTCAGCAGAACAGGCAGGTAGAAGATGGCGAATTTTTTCCTAGTTTACTCCGTGAAACCCAGGCATCTGCATTTTATTATTATTATTATTATTATTATTATTTATTTTTTTTCACCCTCACCCGAGGATAGTTTTCCATTGCTTTTTCATAGAGTGGAAGAGGGAGAGAGAAACATCGATGAGAGAGAAACTCATCGGTTGGTTGCCTCCTGCACATGCCTGGACCAGGGCCCCGGCCCGGGAGGAGCCTGCCACTGAGGTACATGCCCTTCACCGGAATTGAACCCGGGACTCTTCGGTCCGCAGTCCGGCCAGGCATTTGCACTTCAGAATACTTCTTCCCAGCATGCCCCGGTGCTTCGGGGAAGCCACTGATGAAGAGGGGGTGAGGGGCAGAGGCAGCTGAGGAGCAGAAGCCAGGAACTGCTGCTTTAGATTGTGAAATCCTGGCCGCTGAGGCCCAGAGAGGGAACCTCAGCATTTGCTGGTTTCTGTTCTGTGAGATGAGGAGGCTGGGAAGGACTCAGTTTTTCGTTTTGTGTGTAAGGGAACGGAAATGATTTTCTGTCTAAGACTATTCCTCTGCCACTGGTATACACGAGAAAACCTATCAGGAGAGACTCCTTCAGTCATATCGGGTCTGTGGTAGGTGCTCAACACAAATGTGGAGCCCAGCCGGGTGGCTCAGTGGTGAGTGTAGAGCCAGGCACCTAGAGGTCGCTGGTTCAATACCTGGTCAGGGCACATGCCTGGGTTTCAGGTTCAGTCCCCTGTTGGTGGCATGCAGGAGGCAGCAGGCTGATGTTTCTATCTCTCTCTCCCTCTCCCTTCTCTCTCTAAAATAAGTAAAAACATATTAAAAAATGAATCTGCAAAATTACACACTGGCCAGTATGAAGCCATGGGTCAGACTGTTGGTTGTCTGTTTGATCCCGAAAGGTTGCCTGTTTGATCCCTGGTCAGGGCACATGGCCGGCCAGTCAGGTTGTGGGCTCGAGGCCCTGTAGGAGACAGCCGATCAGTGTTATGCTCTCACATGGATGTTTCTCTCTCTCTTCCTCTCCTTTCCTCTCTTTCTAAAAATAATAAAAATCTTTAAAAATGTGCCGAATTGTGTTTGCAGACTTTCTCTCTTAAAAATGACAGTGACAGTAGCTGACAGTGTGAGTGTGTCCCTGTGTGTGGGCACTCAGCAAGTCCTTCACGCTCTCCTTCACCCGATGGGTGCAACCCCTTCGGGAGGCAGGCATTGCCATCGCCGTTTACCCACGGGGAAACCGAGGCACAGGGAAGTCAAATCATTTCTCCAATCGACAGCTGCTGGTCAGTCTGGCTGCTTCAGGAATTGTCTCTTTGGTGCTCTGCTGTTGTGTTCCCTCTGTGCACTGTGTTGAAATGAAACATTACGTTTCAATACCCGACTAGCCGTTAAATTGCAAACGTGCAAAGTTGTCAAGACATGCGAACACACCCCAAAGGCTATGAAAATATTCACTACTCAAAACCAAAAAGTTAAAAATGCTGATTTTTTAGGTCGATTTACTAGCGGTAATGATCGTGTGACGGTATATAATTTATCATGCAAACTGAAATTGAAAGGGGGGGTGATAATTAACACTTAGGGGGTGTTAACGGGAACAGACCACACTGCTCTGGCAGCTACGCTATGCCGCTTCCCCTGCTGATGGCTGGCTCGTCTTCATCTTTGAGGCAGAAAAAACACACATTAAAACCGTTCCTCATGTTCTTGACTTTCCAGGGGGATTTCTCAGTGTCAACGTGAGTGAAGTGAGCTTTGATGAGATTCTCCAGCGCTTCTCCAGGGACTCAGACATCCAGCCGGGGGGACACTGGAGGCCGAAGGACTGCAAGCCCCGGTGGAAGGTGAGGCGTTGTCCCAGGAGCGAGGTCGCTGTGCCTCCGAGGAGTGTGAGCTTGACTCTGAATGCACAGCCAAGTAGCTCTGATCTGAATGGGTTGCAGAAATCAGCACTTCCGCATTAGAGCCTGGGTGTTCACCATTCACATGTGAACTAACAGTGTGCCTCGGGAGGACTGTCCCTGCACCGGTGCATGTACGAAGTCACGTGTATCAGTCTTAGCAGTTCTGTTCCGTCCGGAAGAGAGGCCGTGGATCTCTGCCTCTGGCCCCCCTGCCCCTCGGCTCACTGACCCGGAGGCGCAGCCCTCAGGCCTCCTCAGTGCTGGGGAGGATGGCAACGTCCCGGTTTCCACTTGGGTCCAACAGCGCCGTTTTCAAGCTCCGTTCCTCCGCGCCCGGAGTTCCACTCGGGGGTCCCTGAGAGGCAGGACGGAGAGCGGTGGGCTCTTTCCCTGTTCCAGAAGGCAGAGCACAAACGTCTTTTTCTAATAGATTTTTATTGATTTCAGAGGAGACGGGGAAGGGAGAGAGAGAGAGAGAGGAACATCACTGATAAGAGAGAATCAGGAATCGGCTGCCTCCTGCACCGGGGATCGAGCCCACAACCCGGGCCTGTGCCCTTGACTGGGGGTTGAACTGTGTCCTCCTGGTTCATAGGTCGACATTCAATCACTGAGCCGCGCCGGCTGAGCCAGAGTACTAACTTTTTATCTCATTGTTATGTTGGAATTCTACTTACTGTTTTGTTTGGGGGGAACGGCCTCTGCTGCTCACAAACACTGACATAGAGAACCACCGAGAGCAAGCTCCGACCTGCTCTGAGTACCGTGAAGTCGGTTACACGCAGGGCCACGTGCTGTTGTTATGGTCGGAGAGGAAGAGGCACTGACGCAAGTCCACGGCAAACTGCGTGTGCGTGACTGTGAGGCCACCTTAGTCTGGGGGTGGTTTTCGGCTTCTCTTCTGGCATCTTCTGCTGACATGCTTGTGGGGGGTTTGGTGTACAAAAACAACATCCCCGCTGAGAAGGAGAGTTCCGTGCGGTTAAGCGTATGGCCCTGAGCTCTTTCTGTTTGGGGGCTGTGTCTCTTCTACAGCCGCGCCCCTGAACTTGGAGCACGTTGTCCTAGCCGGGGTGGGCCAAAGTAGGTTTACAGTTGGGAGTCTGTGAAACAGGGCTTATTCTTGTATTACTGTGAATTCTTGTGTTATTGGTATTACAACCGCAACCAACGTTCCCCGGCCCCGCATGCGCACGCACTGAGCCCGGCTTTGTCGCCTTGAGCTTGTGTGACCAGCAGATGCCTGTCCGGTGGGAAGGCTGCCTGAGGGAATTCCAGCACACATTTTGGTGAAGCGCTCTATTATCCGAGTTGTCCTCTGCTGTTTTCCAGACCAGATGTAGTTAATAGATGAGTCTTTCCACATTTCATGATTGATGTTTCCTCCCATTGTATATGTAATGTAGCCCTCTTTCTATGACTCCGCTTTTTAAACGTGTCCTGGGCCCGTGGTCGGCAAACGGCGGCTCTTTGGCCCCTGGAGGGTGGCTCTTCCACAAAACACCACGGCCTGGGCGAGTCTGTTTTGAAGAAGTGGTGTCAGAAGAAGCTTCAGTTTAAAAAATGTGGCTCTCCAAAGCAATTTTGGCGACCACTGACCCGGGCAGATGCATTGTTCTTCTGACGTGAGTGAGGACCGTGTGTGTTGAGTGCTATGAAGGTGAAGGGTAGGCTGTGGGGTAGAGGGAGGGGGTCCGCACCCATACACGCGTGTGGGCTCGGGCGGCCCTTGGGTGTGTGCTGTGTGGCATCGCAGGGGGTCATTGGGGTTCAGAGAGACGAAGTATTCCTGTCTGTTCTCCAGTGCTCCACATCAGACATTGGACTTCAAATGCTATGGTTTGTTTTCTCCTGACTTTCCAGCAGACAGGCAGTCACACAGGCTGGGCTAGAAGTGACTCTTGACCTATCCCCCTCCCTCACTTCTCACACCTCATCCATAAACAAATCCTGTCTATCCACCTTTTATTTATTATTTATTTTATTTTATTTTTTTAAAAAATATTTTTTTACAGAGAGGAAGATAGAGGGATAGAGAGTTAGAAACATCGATGAGAGAGAATCATCTATCAGCTGCCCCTTGCACACCCCCACTGGGAATGTGCCCGCAACCAAGGTACATGCCCTTGACCGGAATTGAACCTGGGACCCTTCAGTCCACAGGCCGATGCTCTATCCACTGAGCCACACCGGTTTCAGCTGTCTATTGACCTTTTAAATGCTTCAAAACAACGTGCACCTCTCTTCCTCTTCGACCTTCCCTCAGGTCATGCTGTCATCATCCCATCTCAACGATCGCGTTGATTTCCAAACCGTCTCCCCGTCCATTTTTGGCTTTCTGTAACCAACTCCTTCTCTCATCCAGTCTCCACCATCACCACCTCTGATTTGATCGAGCTTTTTCAGTCTTCCCACCACTTCTCCCGGTGCTCAGAGGATGATGACCACACGCCTGGGGACGGCCCTCAGAGCCCCCGCATCCCGCCCAGGCTCCCAGGGTGAAGGTGGTGAGGGCCAGGGCCGCGTCTGTTTTTGCTCATGGCTAGGTGTCCGGTGAGAAGATTCGTAGGGTGTGTGTGGCTCTAACACCACGGTCAGTGTGTGAGGGCTGGCACTTGGCTTTGCCCCCAGCGCTGCTGTCCGTTACTGACACGTGACTGTTTTTGCTTCCAAGGTGGCTGTTCTCATCCCCTTCCGCAACCGTCACGAGCACCTGCCCATTTTTTTCCTGCATCTGATTCCAATGCTCCAGAAACAGCGGCTGGAATTCGCCTTTTATGTCATCGAACAGGTGAGAGTGCTTTTCAAAGGGCCACCGAGTCTACTAGAACGTAATACACTCTTCGATGTGGTTGGATTAAAAATATTTAGCTTCAGGATAACTAGGTAACTAAAATGCTTCGTTTTATATTTAGATATAATTGAGTTTTGGAGTGAACTGGTAGTGGCAGGTATACTATGTTTTGTTAATCCATTTTTCTCATCTTATATCTTACCCATTAGACTAAATATTTGCTTCTCTCTTCTTTGTATTACCAGCTAATTTTCTCTCTAAGTATTTCTCTTGCCTCAGTATTTTACATACACAATTCCTTTTGTCTTATTTGAAGCCTTTGAAGTCTTTCCCATTCCTGTTCTTTTTTCCTGCTTCTGTAGTTGCCTAGGTTTAGTTTGGTTTCTTTGGTTTCTTTCTGGCCTTTCCCCCTCCCCGGCTCCCACACACTGGGGCACCTGCCGAATTTCACCCCGGATTTCCACAGAGCATTGCTGAAACTGTGCATTTTGTGTTTCAAATACTTACAATTTGGATACTTCATGTTTTGACATTGAAGAAGTAATTTTATCCCAATTTTCCTATTTCTTTTTTGCTCACTCTAAGCCTGACTAAAAATGTATTTCCTTATGTAACTGTACATGGGAAGTGACCTGTTTTATTTTGTGACTCTTCCACAAAATACCACTGCCTGGGCAAGTCTATTCTAAAGAAGTGGCGTTAGAAGAAGTTTAAGTTTAAAAAATGTGGCTCTCTTGCTGAAACCGGTTTGGCTCAGTGGATAGAGCATTGGCCTGCAGACTAAAGGGTCCCAAGTTCGATTCCGGTCAAGGGCATGTACCTTGGTTGCAGGCACATCCCCAGTAGGGAGTGTGCAAGAGGCAGCTGATTGATGATTCTCTCTCATTGATGCTTCTAACTCTCCATCCCTCTCTCTTCTTCTCTGTAAAAAAATCAATAAAAATATTTTTAAAAAAATAAATAAATAAAAAATGTGGCTCTCCAAAGAAATTTCAGTCATTGTACTGTTGATATTTGGCTCTGTTGACTAATGAGTTTGTATCCGCAACCAAGGTACATGCCCTTGACCAAAATCGAATGTGGGACCTTTCAGATCGCAGGTTGACGCTCTATCCACTGAGCCAAACTGGTTTTGGCAGGTGTCAGATTTTGCAGGAAATCTCCACCCAGGGAGACACAACCGATTGAACAAAAGGGAGCGTAAAAATATAAAAAACGGAAATCTTGGTAGGAATAGAAGACAACTAAGGAAAGAAAGGATGTGAGCAACTGAAACTCAGAAATAATCTACATTCTGATATTTGACGTACAACAGAAGCAGGAATGCTGTCATTCTGTAAATGTGTTGCTCACTCAGTGGCTAGCCCAGTGGTTGGCAAACTCATTAGTCACCAGAGCCAAATAGCAGCAGTACCATGATTTTGAGAGCCACATTTTTAAAACTTCTTCTAACGCCACTTCTTCAGAATAGACTCGCCCAGGCCGTGGTATTTTGTGGAAGAGCCACCCTCAAGGGGCCAAAGAGCCGCATGTGGCTCATGAGCTGCGGTTTGCCGACCACTGGGCCAGATAATGACATTGTCTTGTAGTTGACCAGTGCAGGACACAGTGCAGGTAAGTTCCAGCGGGCATGCGAAAGCCCTGCAGTGTGCACCGTCTCACACGGGGTCAGGTGTGTTATTGGCCCTGCTCCCCAACGCTAGGCAGTGTGAGAGCAGCCAGGCAACCGGGCCCGGGGCCCCTCTGTGTGTGTCTCCCGCGCAGACCGGCTCGCAGCCCTTCAACCGCGCCATGCTCTTCAACGTGGGCTTCCGGGAGGCCACGCGGGACCGGGCGTGGGACTGCGTCATCTTCCATGATGTGGACCACCTGCCCGAGAACGACCGCAACTACTACGGCTGCGGGGCGATGCCACGCCACTTCGCCGCCAAGCTGGACAAGTACATGTACATGTGAGTGCGTGCGGCCTGCCCGGGCGGCGTGACACGCGTGTCCGCCCCTGAGCCCAGGAGCGCCTGCCAGCCCGGCCCGCCCTGCCCGCACGGGAGCCGGGACAGGGCCGGCGGCTGGTCTTGCTCTGGACTCATTTCCCTCAGCGCAGTGCCTTCCGGGCCGTCCGCGTGTCACAGGTGGTGAGGTTTTGCTCTGTTTCGTGGCCGAGGAATGTTTTGTTGTGTGTACTAGTATGGACCGCAGCTGCTTTATTCACTTGTGTATTTTGGACACTGGAGCTGCTTCCACCCTTGGCTTTTGTGAATAACGCTGCCATGAACTTGGGTGAATATATTCTTCTGACTCCGTGTTTTGGGTTTCTTCGAATGTGAACCCAGAATTGGGTCAAATGGGAGTTCCCTTTTCGGTTTTCTGAGGAAGTTCCACACGGTTCTCCACGGCGGCTGCACCAGCCTGCATTCCCACCAGCAGGGCACGAGGGTCCCTCTTCTCCTCATCCTCACCGGCACTTGCTGACTTATTGATGGCAGCCCTTCTGACCGGTGTGAGATGATGGCACGTTGCGGTTTTAATTTGCATTTCTCTGCTGCTCAGTGACGCTGAGCATCTTCTCGTATGTCTCCTGGCCCCTGCATGTCCTCTTTGGAGGAGTGTCTGTCCAGGTCCTTTGCCATTTTTTAAATGGGATGGTGTGAGTTGTGGCGTTGAGTTATAGGAGCTCTTTCTACGTTTTGGATCTTAGCCGAATCAGAGGTGTCATTGGCAAACACACGCTCCCATTCAGTGGGTGCCGGGGCGGGAGCTGCATGGCCGGTAGAGCGTGCCCTCGGACCCGGGGCCGGCCCCGCGGCCTCACTGGCTCCGGAAGCGGAGAGGAGAGGGGCCCCGGAACAGGGCGGCTTCCTCTCCTCTCCGCCTCCAGAGCCAGGGGAACCCCGGATTTCGATTATGAAGTCACGATACCAAACATGAAGTGTCCGTTCCCGCCATGGTCTCCGGAGCACACGCACCAGGTGTGCTTGCTTCACAGGCGGTGAAAGCGTGTGCGTCCGGGGCTGCTGCCCGTCTCCGGGAACATGACTGGAGCACCACCGTCCTTTCCTGGGAGGAGGGCCCCTTCCACAGGGCGCCGGGAGGCGGGCGGAGGCGTGGTTTGGGGGCTCCCGCCGGCCTGGGTCTCAGGGCGCCCTGCTTGCTTCCTCCAGCCTCCCGTACAGAGAGTTCTTCGGCGGCGTCAGCGGGCTCACCGTGGCGCAGTTCCGGGACATCAACGGCTTCCCCAACGCCTTCTGGGGCTGGGGCGGCGAGGACGACGACCTGTGGAACAGGTGCGTGCGGCCCTGCGGCGGGGCCGGGCCGTCCCCCTGGAGGGACGCGTCCTCGGCTGTCCGAGGCAAGATGCTGTGGGATGGAAACGCTTGAGATTCCTGAATCCTGCCTGGTGTTTCTAACCCCCCTACCGCTCCCCTCCCCGCAAGAGGCCCTTCCGAAAGGATGGACAGCACCCCCGTGAGAGCCGTGGTCGGCAGACTGCGGCTCGAGAGCCACAGGCGGCTCTTGGGCCCCTTGAGGGCGGCTCTTCCACAAATACCACGGCCTGGGCAAGCCTAGGTTGAAGGAGTGGCGTTAGAAGAAGTTTCAGTTTAAAAACATGTGGCTCTCCAAAGAATTTTCAATCGCTGTCCTGTTGATATTTGGCTCTGTGGACGAATGAGTTTGCCAACCACTGGCTTAGAGCATTCTTTTGCGTTTTAAATTGAGCTCCTATCACCCGTGTTGGTGTGAGATTTTATTTCGTTCTGTTCTCGTCTGCATGCTGCAGGGTTCACTTCGCCGGGTATAACGTGACGAGGCCGGAGGGAGACCTGGGAAAGTACAAATCCATTCCGCACCATCACCGGGGGGAAGTCCAGTTTTTAGGGCGGTAAGTCCAACATCCTCTTCAGAGGCCACGCTCCCGGATTATTTAATGTGTAGGGAAAGCTTTAAAACACGCTGCTCCCCAAAACCTTCCGAAGGGCAGTTTCTGTCCATGCCACTGTTTATATAGAAGGAAAGCATTGTCGGGCCTGTTTTGAAAAGACATACATATATCTGCGCACACACGTCTATCTCTGTTCTAGTAAAGAGCCCGGTGAACTGGTGATACCAAAAAAGCATTTTCTCAGCAAAAAAACACAACACATTTTTCCCCTAAAGGGTGTGTCTCAGTCATAAGGGTGAGAATCATTTTTTCAGGTGGCATTTTGAGCCTCGTAATAATGCTCACTTAGAATGAGGGTCTCTAGCCGAGACCGGTTTGGCTCAATGGATAGAGCATCGGCTTGGGGACTGAAGGGTCCCAGGTTCGATTCCGGTCAAGGGCATGTACCTTAGTTGCAGGCATATCCCCAGTAGGGGGTGTGCAAGAGGCAGCTGATCGATGACTCTCATCGATGTTTCTAACTCTCTATCTCTCTCCCTTCCTCTCTGTAAAAAATCAATAAAATATACTAAAAAAAAAAAAAAAAGAATGAGGGTCTCTAAAGATGTTTCACTATGTTTGAGAACCAACGAATGTATGTGCTGCGGTCAGCAAACTGCAGCTCGTGAGCCACAGGCAGCTCTTTGGCCCCCTGAGTGCGGCTCTTCCAAAAATACCACGGCCTGGGTGAGTCTGTTGTGAAGAAGCGGCGTTAGAAGAAGTTTAAGTTTAAAAAATGTGGCTCTCCAAAGACATGTCAATCATTGTGCTGTTGATATTTGGCTCTGTGGACTGATGAGTTTGCCGACCACTGGTGTGGCACATTAAGGGCGTGCATTCACCAGGATGACCCGGAGCATCTTCCCCGTCCGTTGTTCCCTTTGGGACGTGTTTCTCTTGCTTCCCCTTTTCCCTCTGACGCCCTAGGTACAAGCTGCTGAGGTACTCGAAGGAGCGCCAGTACATCGACGGGCTCAACAACCTGGTCTGCACGCCCAGCGTCCTGGTGGACAGGCTGTACACCAACATCTCCGTGAACCTCACGCCCGAGCTGGCGCCCATCGGAGACTACTGACGGCGTGGCCGCGGCCGCCTGGACGGCCATGCTGACCATGCACAGGGGTGCGCTCCCAGCGGGGTCCGTGGTGGACGTGGCCGGGCCCGTCAGGCAGAGGAGCCCACTGTCCCCGGGGACCAGTGTGGGGCTGTCTACAGCAGCCTCCTCCCTCCCGTCCCGATTCGCCCCCCTTCCCCTGCCCCCCAGCGAGTGCTGCAGAGCCCGGGTGCCATCGCTAAGACCACAGAGAAAGACACTTTTATACTGAGACCTATCATCTCACTCAAGAGAAGGCTTTATTTCTGTCCAAACCTACTTTGTACATAGGGGATTACCTGGATGTGTTTAAACTGTTGAACCATAAGTCGCGTTGGCAGTTTTGCATGTCATGGCCTATGCCTTTATTGGACTTTTATAAACGTTTTTCATTTGCATGGAAACCAGCAGTGTACGTTTAGGAAACGGAACAAAGGTTAGCCCCTGGGGGACACGAAGGAACTGTCAATGATTGGCAGCCGGGGACTGCGGAAAACTGTCATCCTGGTTTTGAGCTTCCGACCTTCAGCCTCCGTGTGGGGCGAAGGCAGCTCTCTAGGCCCTGAGGACGGAGAAGCGGCTCAGGCCGCCTTCCTGCTGCCAGGATTGCCCTCGTTTGCCCTTGCTTGCAATCTCATCAGATTCCGCTAAAATCGCCACCATGATGTTTATGCACACTGCATGACTAATGCCGAGAAAAATCTCAAAAGTTGTCGTGTGACATGAGATCCAGGACCTCTTCATGTTCAATGCTTTTCATGTACCTCTGGTGTTAAGTGTCAGGGATTTTGTGCCTCAGTGTTGTGTGTGTTTGCACACTTGTTTGTTTGTTTGTTTGTTTGTTTGTTTGGTTCAGAGTGAATAGCACTTTTATTATTTCCAGTTCAGAAGAGCCAAAAAATTTTTTTTTAGTTTAAAAAATAAAATCAAAACAATTTTTTAAAAGAATGTGTTCTAATGAAAACCTATAATATACAAATGAATTATACTGTTAGATAAGAAATGAAACGTTATATTTTTATGAAGATAAATGCTTAGTAGGTAGAAAATAAATCGTAAGTTCAATTCGTAGACTCACAGAATTCAAGTTCGGAAGGCATTCTTTTTCATCTTGCCCAATTTCATTCAAACTTTTTTTCCCCACTTTTAAGAAATTACACCACTGGTGTTAATTATTAAAATTTCCTCACTAAAAGCATAATTTAATAGAATTATATTCTAACACATAATCAGCTATTTATGTTGATTTTATAAGGCGCGTCTTAGAAAACAGGTCTTATTACCCTGACATCAAGTATGTTACTTTATCTTAAATTTGGATGAAGTTTTTAGGGCAAAAAACCAAACTATTTTTACTTTGAAAATTACCAATTATTGTTAACCAAAGATTCGTTAAATATCTTAAGGTATTTTCACAAATTCAAAACAAAAAAATTGTTTATCTATACAGTGAATCTTTAACAACAATGAGGAACAATAGAAATCGGTATTTGAGAGATGCTTGGATAATAGTTGACTCAGAGATTCCTCACCTAAAAGAGAAATATGGTATTTATCTCAGGTTGTAAGTTTAATTTTTGAAGTTGGCATTTTCTATGGCAATATTGGCAACACAAATGGTCACCAACCAAATCACAGAATAAGTAAATTTCTTGCACTTTTAGAAAATGGATAGCTCTCTGTTATGATATATACAACAGAGTTTTCCCCAATTTTTTTCTTAGGAGTATTTCCAAAATATTTGTCTCTAATTTTTATTTTGCTTGTAGTGAATAATCAAACTGCTCAAAGTAAATTTGTTCTTAGTTTGTCTTTCTGCTCATTTTCTGTCTCTCATAGTTACTGTAGTTTAATTCAATGAAATGGAGGAAAGTAAATTAGGATGTTACCATTTGTTGATTGCTAACAAGATAGTGGGGACATAGGAACATAATTAATCCATAAAAATAATTAAAAATATTTTAGTTGTGGAGGAAATTAGGACTGTTTCTGAGTCTTATTAAGAAATCATATTTATTTTTTAAGGTGGAGCTGCCCACATTTCGAAATCTTTTTATTTTGGTATACATTTTATAGTTTCAGAGAACTCAGTTCTATTAGTATCTGCCTTATTTTTTTGGATTAAGTCTGATAGTAATTTTTGTTTTTGGAGTGGGCCATGAATATTTTGCTTTTTTTTTTCTTTTCAGTTTTGAATATGGTGTGTCATTCTGTGAAAAAACATCTTATTAGTTGGCTTTTTGTCTTTTTTATTTTTAATTTTGCTTTTTCACCACAGACTTAAAATTGATTTTGGCCTATAATCATTTAGTATATGTTTCAACAAAAGTGCCCAATTATCTTTATTATTGGAAAATACTAGTAAATCTATTCCACAAGACTAACAAATATCTTGCAAATGCAGACAGTCTTCTTGATTGTTTTGTTTGGTGGCCATATTAGTGAGATGTGTTCTTACCGACGCTGTCAGGTGGGATGCGAGGTATGCCTACGGGGAAAGCACTGCTTCAATCGAGTCAGGCAAGATTAACCCTCTCTACAATGAAGACACTTCAGATAACTTCCTCATTGTATTTCTTAATCTCAGAATCGAGAAGCATTCAGATGTGGACATACAAGGTCCCTCTGGCACTAACTAGGAAAGCAACAGTGCCTTCAACTAGAGGAAGCAACAGGGTTTGATGGGCCTGTTTTCTTAAGATAAATGTTTATTGATTTCGGAGAGAGGAAGGAAGAGGGAAACATCCATGATGAGAGAGGTCATTGATCAGCTGCCTCCTGCACGCCCCCTATTGGGGATCCAGCTTCGAACCTGGCATGTGCCCTGACCAGCAATTGAACTGTGACCTTCTGGTTCATAGGTCGATGCTCAACCATTGAGCCACACTGGCCGGGCTAATGGGTTTATTTGTAGAAAAAGGAAGAGTGTTCACATTTGCGGTAACATTGAATCAAATTCATAATGAAGACAGTCATTTAAATCTTGCCAAGAATTAGGGTTCAATGGATATTTTTTAAAAATCTGAACTTTTATTAGTATTTTGTGAAAAGGTGTTCAGCAAGAAAACCTTACTTACAATATTGTGTGAATACAAAATTATGCATTAGAAACTAGCTTATACTTCTTTCCCAGCCAAGAGGTTACCATCCACTTTAAAACAAAATGGAAAAACATGCAATGCAACATTCTCCCTCTTTTCTGGCTACACATGAGAGAAAGCAGTGTTTGTGCTGTTTTACTGGGTGTTTGTCTTATACTTCCTTATGTGTCTTCTTTCCATATTAGCACTCAAGATTTATTGTCTGGTATTTGCAAGGATGCCAGTTGAGCGCACTAAAACGGCCATAGTGGTGTTTATCAGAAAGAGAAAGTATACCGTGTTTATTTATTAAGATCCAAAGGCTTTTACCTAAAATGCACCGAATTAAATGCTAGTCATTTCTTGTGTTTTTTTGTTTTGTTTTGTTTTTGCTTCTCATGGAAATGTTTGTACTTTTTTATCATTGTCTTTTATGAAATACAGTATTCTGAAGACTTTGTGTGATGGTGTACTCACTTTCTCTTGGGACCTTTTTTGGGGTTTTCTGTTGTTGTGTTTGTGTTTTCCACGTAAAAGCGGTCCCGCAGAAAGAAAGCCCAGGGGCTGTGCTGGGTGCCGATTACCCATCTTCCTCTGGTGGGCGACCTCGCCCTGTGACGCTGTATGATGTTACCTGGGGACGAGGGCTGGGAACCGGTACAGGGGTCTCTGGATCACTTCTTACAGCAGCATGTGAGCTACACTCCCTCAGCTGGAGACATTTCATTTAAATAGAGGCCAAGAACCCGGCCAGCAGTGTGGCTCAGTGGTTGAGCGTTCACCTATAGACCAGGAGGTTTGATTTGATGTCATTTACATCTCAACAAAGCTGGGGGGGGGGGTGTTCATGCCTAAAAAGACCATCACAGCAACCCCCAGGCTTGGGGTTTGACCGTGGGCACCATGGCCTCCCCATGCTGACACAGCACTGACCATCACAGCTCTTCTTTGTCTGTCCCCCCATCGCAGGGGGCCTGTTAGCCACTCTCTCCTCTGGAGAGCTGCGAGGGGCTGGGAGGGCTGAGCCTCTCACATTATTCCATGCACCAGGCCTCTGGCATTAACTGAAGGACCCTCCTGTGGACCACGGCTGACTGAAGTGGACATGCCATTCCCAAAAGAGGTTCAATTGGCCAATAAACATGAGACAAGATCTTCGGCACTGCTAAGTAAAGGGAAAAGGAATACAAGTAAATATTAAATGTAAACTTGACATTCAGAATGGCAAGAGGTGCCAATGAAGACAAGCCCAGGGTTAATGCTGAAGACAAAGCCCGGAGGAGGTCTCCTGTGGCCCAGGACTGGAGGAACCACAGTTCGGGGGCTCACAGTAACAGCAACTATTGTCTCTCGGTCCTGGAAATCAGAAGTTCAACACCAAGGTGCCAGCAGAGCCACGCTCCTTCGGAAACTTGCAGGGGGGCGTCCTTCTGTCCATCTGGTGTTCTTGGCTCGTTCCCGCGTCCTCTGCCTCTGCGATCACGTGGCCACGTGGCCCTCTCCCGACGTGTCTGTGTCTGCCCTCCCCTGTGAGGACCCTGTCATGTGGGAACAGAGCCCATTCCGCGTGACCTCCTGTGCACTAACTCATCCGCTAGGGCTTTCCGAGTCATGTCACCGTCACAGGGGTGAGGCGTTGGGATTTCAAAAGATCTTTTTAGGGGCCGCGTCTCCACCCATAATACAGGCCACGAAAGGGCGTAAGCCAGGATGTTAACACGGAACAACACAGGTCAGGAGAAACGGGCCGTCTCGGTGGCAGCAGCCTGGGCAGAGGACTAGCGGGAGCCAGGGAGCACGTTTCATTGATGCCGAGATGCTGAGGCCCAGCTTGCAGAGGGCGGAGCAGGGGCCGGAAGGAGGGAGGGGCCGCCCACCAAACTGTTGATTTCAATGAACAACAGTTAAGTTTGCTGACAGGAGGTGGAGGTTGGGACATTAAATTCAGTTCTGACACGTGGATAAATGAAAGTTTCGTGTTTTCAAACTGCTTGGATAACGAAAGTCCCTAGCTATTGTATTATATAGCAGCCACACGGAAAAGGAGCATGTTATAAACAGGCAGGTCAGAGACCAATAGCATCACGGCAGCTGTTAGATTACATCTTATGAAACCGCCATTATCTGCTCATTTAACGTACAAAAATGGCCACTGGCCAGGCACTCACTCAGTCTACACGGGAGCAGGGCCTCACGCCACAGAATCGGAAGCACTGACGTCACGCCCTGTGTTGGAAAGCTCGGTGACAGAGTCCGAACCCACATCCCACTCTTTGGAAGTGTCTGGCTCTCTCTCTGCAGCCGGCTGGAGCATGGCAAGGCTTTAGATGTGAACGTGGAGGGAGAGGGAAACTCGTTCTGTTCACGGCCTAAGCCTGGGGCCTGCTGCATCCTGGCGGGAGAGGAGGCACCGGACGTGATGGGGGATGACACTGACAGGGTTCCCGTCCAGGGACCCATGGAGCAGCACCCCTCTGTGTGTCCCCCCCCACCCCCCCGGTGGTGGAGACGCTGTGGACCCCACAGATCAGTGCTTTCCCCCAGGATACGGGCTGTTCCGAGAGGTGCCTCCCAGCCAGGGACCACGTGGCCCAGTGCGCACACCGCCTCCTTCCTTCCCGTCTGCGGACCAGGGGGCTTTAGGCTGGAATTTGGAAGAAAACAGAAAGATCGTTTTGTTTATGAACATTGAGGCCTGAGCTGGGGTCCAACCCGAGTTTCCCTGCCGCGTCCTGGCTGGAGGTGGTGCCCAAGTTCAAGTCCCTCTAAGCCACAGAGTAAACCACACGGGGCCTGAGTCGCCCCTGGAGGAGAGCCACCCCGGAGCCACAGGCCGAGCACCTCTGTGGGACGGGCCTGCGTGGGAAGGGAACTCGGTGTTTGCTGAGCCCCAGCGCCATGGGGCTGTTCCGGCAGCATCACCTCGCCCGCCCTGACCCCATACCCTTCAGCATCCCGAAGCCCTATCTGGCGCCTCAGCTCACCACGTCTCCCGGGCCTGGCCTGGCCTGGCCATCTGTTCTCTCTCCTGGGAGCACCTCCTTGCTTTTCGACCCGGAACACCGCCAGCATCCAGGTGAAGCGACACGTGTTCCGCGTCCGACTCCCGCATGCCCTTTGCGGCTCCCTCTCCTCCCCCCGCTGTGCCTGGGCCAGACTCTGCCAGGTCCTGTGGACACAGTCCCCTTCGCCAAAGACCGGGAGCTCCGTCTTCCCCCGTGTGCAGAGCCTCAGCAGGCCTCTCGGCACCTGGCAGCACAGGAGCCGGAGCCGCCTGAGAGGAGGGGCGGGGAGGGCTCTGAGCATCCCTCAGGCCCGGGAGGGGGTGCAGGTGGTCCGAATGGACCAGAGGGCTCCCTCCTGCTGTCTGTCCGGGCGGGGCTGAGCTACTCCGGGGCCCAGGACGTGCTGGAAGGAAAAGGAGGAGTGACAAGCAGGCCCTGAGAGCGTGTCTTTTGTGCCCACCTGAGGCTGAGGACAGTCGGGTCCTCTCATGCTCGGAATGTGTGTTTTCCATGGCTGCTGGCCGCGCTGTGTGTGTGCTCAGCTTGAAAGACAATAAACTGATGAACAAAACAGATCCAGAGACAAGGGATCATGGGACAGACTGTGGAACCTCAGAGGGAAGATGGGGGAGGAGAGGGAAGAGACCAACCAAAGACCTTGTCTGCACATATGTATAACCCATGGCCCAGACAGGGTGGTGAGGGCCTGGCTGGGGGGGGGCGGAGTGTAGGTTAGAGGAGGTCAATGGGGGGGAGGGGACTATATAATACTTTCACAATAAAGATTAAAAAAACTACAGGGGAAGAAAGAAAAAGAAAGGAAGGGACAGAGGGAGGGAGGGAGGAAAGGAAAGGAAAGGAAAGGAAAGGAAAGGAAAGGAAAGGAAAGGAAGAAAAGAAAGGAGGAAAGTCAGACAATGGAAACGTAGGCGTATCTCAGAGTTCGGCCAGAGACTTCTTTGGGTTCCTCTGCTTCTGTGCACAGTTTGGAAAACTGTTTCAGAGTACACCAGGAAATAAAACGAAAGTGCCACCGGGAGAAGTGCTTTCATAAGAGCGTTTATTGCCTCTGCCTGGGCTCCCAGCACAGC
>NC_140508.1:86669574-86949574 GCF_964339955.1 Pipistrellus hanaki
CATCAGTGGGTCATGAAATAGCATTTGTTTTAAAAGTTATACCAGTGTTAAGTAGCCAGGAGTCTCCTCCCTACTCTGTCCCTCTCATAATATATGGCATGTGTTTTAGTTTCTTCATTCTTTCCCTAGTCTCCTCTTCCTTGTCTCAATTATATCACTGCTTAGAGAGCAGGTAAGAGCCGGAAACAGAGAGGTGATCAGGGGATGGAGAGGGCCACAGAGGTGCCCTGGCTCTCTATTTCCATTGCTTCTGGAAGCTTTGCCTCGTGGGATGAAGGCATCAGTGAGGCCAAAGGCTTTCTCCTGACCTGTCCTCGGAGGGATTCTTTTTGTCTCCTACAGAACACACAAGGGTAAAACCCCTTCTCATCAAAATGTGGCCTTTCTCAGCCATCTCAGGACAGCTGAGGTGGTTTGCAGAGGCATAGTATGCAGAATTTGGAAATGGGGCCCACTAAGCACTTCCCACACCTGATACAATGCTTGGGTACAATGCTTATAAGTTTGACATATATAATACTACTTCCTGACATCTAACCTGTTTCCCCCCTCATTTTACATTAAAAATTATAACCCAACTAGAGGCCCGGTGCACAAAATTTGTGCACTTAGGGGGGTCTCTCAGTCCAGCCTATGCCCTCTCACAGTCCAGGAGTCCTTGGGGGATGTCCAACTGACAGCTTAGGTCCGCTCCCCCAGTGTCCTTAGTTGGACATCCTTACCGCTGCCATGGAGGTGGGAGAGGCTCCTGCCACTGCTGCTGCACTCACCAGCTGTGAGCCTGGCCTCTGGCTGAGTGGTAATTCCCCTCTGGGAGAGCACTGACCACCAGAGGACAGCTGCTGTGTTGAGTGTTTGCTCCCTGGTGGTCAGTGTGCATTATAGCAACCCATTGTTCTGCTGTTCAGTCAATTTGCATGTTAGCCTTTTATTATATAAGATGTAAAAAATTACAATATAATGCTTTTAAGAATAATGAAATGATGTAAAATATTGTAAGGAACTCATTTGCATAGATAACTTTAGTTCAGGAAAACTAAAGCATGAGAGTTAAAGGGTAAAAATTGTTATCCAAAAAATGTCTACTCAATTATGAACTTATCACCAATCCTATATATATAAGTGCATATGTGTATGTGCTTGTATATTTAATATACATATTTCAACACAACCTAGTAATTGGATACTAGTAATTTAAAACTATGTATAAATGAATAGTTGTAACTAGTATCTTCTTATAGCTTAATTTATGTTAATATACAACTAAGATGCATGCATTTCCTTCATATGTTTATATCACTTTGTCTATGATTTTATTGCTCATCTCTTTAATTTGTGCCTGTTTGTGTTTATTCCCACCTCGTTGTGAGAAAACTCTTCACAAATGTTCACTCTTCTGTAGCAAAACTAAACAATTTTATATTAGCAAGTTGTAAAGTCAGGAAAAATACTGTAAAAATTAGGGATAATGTTACAACATTTTACTTTGAAGTCCCATTGATAATATTATAGGAAAAGTACCTAACACCGTTCACTTTAACACCCACTGCCCACTGGGCGCTAATTAATTCCATCTATCAGTACCCTTATTATTACTGGACTGGGCAGGAAGAGTTAAGTAGCCTTCATAGTTCTCCAGCAAATAATTTTGATACTGAAATAATGAAAATAATTAGGTGTTTATGGACAATGAGATCATTGATAGGAAATAAAATAAATTCAATGAATTTTATGTAAATCCATTTGGGTGGTTTCTTGTTACAAACAGTGCAAGTTCCTATTGAAATTCTAAACAGCGACATTTCCTGAACAATGTCCAAGGTTGGGTATTCCCACTGCATACTGTGCCAGAGCTACATAGCAAGACAAATATGTTTGCTTTAAATTTCATATATTTTCTGTGATAACAATTAGATATAAAATTTTTAAGTGGTTTTCTTTTACCTTACCTCTGTCCTCACTGGTTCTCAATATAGTTGATCAGATGTATTTATAATTTGTATCTCATGTCATACCCAGGACAACATGCATATGTATTCACTTAACCAGTTGCATTGCTATACAAATTAGACATAGTACTTTTGTAAATATTAGCGGTATTTTCAATATCAACACCTAAAACAATGTTAACCATTTCTTAACCTAGAAGAATGTAATAATATTACGCATATTTCCTCTCCATAGTCTACACTTGCTTCAAAATCAAAATGCCAGTTGTTGTGTGTACCAACACATTTTGCCCCTCTAGGATTTGGGTTGAGCTTTTGAAATAATTAGTGTGTTTCCACTGGTGGCTTTTACTATCTAATTTTACATATTTCACCCAGGCACCTCGCATTTAAAGATTAAACACAAGTTGCAAATCCGAAAGCATGCCATCTAAATTAAAAATGCCAACAACCATGCATTAAATATCAAATTTAAATCTGCTGTGCACAGAAACATTAAACACTTACCACAGACTGTGAGAGAATCCGTTTCTAATGGGGACTTTATGTCCGTCCCTGAGGAGCCCTCTCAGGGCACAGCTGACTGTCATTTTCCGTTGATTTCATTAGCGCTTAAGTTACAGTGCAAAGCACACCCCCTCAGGTGCTCTGAGAGTCGGTGATTTACATACACTTAGTGTAAAGATTTCGCTTTGGTTGTTGTAAGAGTGATTTAATAGCTGAGTGAAGATTTGTTTTGTCTCCCTCAATCTACTTATTGAAACATAAATATTAACTTTTAATAAAATAGCACTTAATGCATCATCTCCAATCCATTAAAGTGAAATAGATGATGTGGTCAGCTAACCATCAGCATGCCAGGATAATACCCTACTGCAGTCTTCTTTTTGTCTGAAGCATTTGGCCATGTTCGATTGAGTGTACATTTTTATGAATTATAGGCACTTCACTTACGGGGTAGGCGAGAGGGAGGCAGCTGGCCCCCTTGCTAAAGGAAGCAGTGTTGTCAGAGTTAGAGAGATGTCTCACCCCGCTGTCTGATCTCAAGGACAGTTTTCTGTCCTCCGGGTTTTAAAAATGGACTCATAATAACAATACTAAATAATAATAAATGCTGCTTGGAACTTTGGCTTCAAACACGGTTCCATTTTTCTGATATGTGTTTTTCTGTTCTAGGAAATATTAAAGATGGAAAAAAGCAAGTTGACCGCTGCTCACTGGATGCTATTGTGTTTGATGTGGGTTCCGGAAAAATACAAACTTTGCTCTTGACACCAAGACATCGCTCTTTGTTCCAGATGGAAATGGGCATCTGCATAGAGCATAGGCACGTCTGTGAATGGCGCAGGCCAGACAAGCAACCAAGTCAGTGAGGGCTACGTGGTGGGGGGTGGACAGGCAATGCTAGGCTTTGAGCTTATAAGGAAATTGAAAGCATGAAGAGCTGATAGCAGATATTTTCAAATATCCTCATAGCTGCTATCAACCCTATCCCTAACCCTAACCTAATCCTAACCCTAACCCTAACCCTAACCCTAACCCTAACCCTAACCCTAACCCTAACCCTAACCTTGGTTGTAAGAACTCATATTTGCAGAATCCATGTTGCAGGGACTCAATGAGAAAACTGTTGAATATGCTTTGAAAAATATAAAGTTACATCTTCTAAGTCCAATTTCGAGGAAAAATATTAGGTGCTTTATTTTCTGAGGAATTGATATTTTCACCACGTTATTTACTCTGGCAGCAAGGTATCTTTTGTCTTGTACAGTTCTTCAAACTAAAATAAATGTTTAAAAAATCCATTAGTAATGCTCAGGCAAGAGAAATAGAATCGTAAAAGTTCCTTCTGCTTTAAGTAGGCCATCCTCGCTGTGTTTTCAACACAGAACAGGGACTAGACCAGAACCCTGAAGACAGTACATAAAAAATAGCTCCTGGAATCAGATCCACTAAGCCCTACAAAATGGTTTCTACATTTTTACTCTCAGATAAAGTGGTTGATTTGGCCCAACCTGCTTTTCTTTCCATCTTTGATTCCAACACACGCCCACACCACCAAATGTGGGAGTGCATTTAGTTAAGCTTTCTCTTACCCAGGAAATGGGGCCAATATTTGACTAACCTTCTCCTACCATACTTAGTTACATTCTGATTTAAGCTTTTCACAGGGCTGGCATTTATTATATCTGTGCTTGTTTACAGCTTCAAATCAAATTCTTGGAGTGAAATCGTATTTCTGCGGGAATTATTAACCAAGAGAAACTGTAAGCAAACACTTAAAATAAAGACAACTTGACTCTAAAATGTAGGATATTGAAGTTCCATTAAGAATTTGCTTGAAGATGTTTATGTGAAGTTGCAAAGACTCTTTTAACTTCTTCCAATTAACCCATCAGTTTAATGGGCTAATGTAATTCAAATTTTTACATCACGCTAATTCATTCATACACATGTCCCCAATTTCCCCCAAATTATTTCAGAATGGCACGTGCGTCGGAAGTCACGCTGGTGTCCCCCACCTGGGGAAGCTGGACTGTGGCGAGGGAGCAGGGGGGCCCCAGTCCCAGGGGCCGGTTAGTGTAACTGAAACAGCCTTGGGGGAGGGGAGGTGTCTTCTGTGCTGTCGTGTTGTCTGGGAAATTCTGATCAGGAACAGCCAACTGCTGCGGCTGTTTGTTTAGTTTGAACTGTCTTGGCTCCAAGTGTAGACAGATGTGCCTACCTGTCAGCAATTTTCTCTCTCTCTCTCTTTTTTTTTTTTTTGCATATAAGATTGATCGGCTCCAGACTAATTGAATTTGCCTTTAAAGGGAAGCTTATTGATACCAGGGAGAATATTGATGAATGTTTATTGACATCCCACTTCATCATGTAGCCCAGCTATGCTTCGGGGCACCCTGGACAAGCACCTTTATGTCTACCTTATAGGAGAGGAATGGTTAACTGGGCCTCGGATGAACTGGAGTTTAAACTGGGAGAGAAAATGTTGCTTGATATGACTATGAAAAGAGTCAGTGCCTCAGGGAAGGTAGGGGACAGCGAGGGTGAGGGAGAGAGATCAACCAAAGGACTTATATGCATGCATATGAGCCTAATCAATGGACACAGACATCAGGGGGGTGGGGCATGAGTGGGGAGTGAGGAGTAATGGGGGAATAAGGACACATATGTAAAGAAATAGTAATAATAATTAAAAAATTAAAAAATTAAAAAAGAAAAAAGAAATTGTGAGGTAACCAGAAAAAAATAAGAGTTAGTGCCCAAATACCACAATCTAACAACCAGTCATACAGTTTTAAGCTCTTTGTTTTTCCTGTAAAAACAAACACATTCTAGTCTATTGTTCCTTCGCTTGTGATGTAGAATAAGAAGCCGTTGACATCGGGGTCAGGAAGATTTGCTCTTGTGTTTTTCCCCAAGAATTTTCTGATGCCAGCTCTTTTATTGGGTTCACTGATCCACTTTCAGTTAACCTTCACCCAGGGGTGGAGGAGGGGTCAGGGGAGTGGAAAGAGGAATCAGGAGGAAGAGGGGCAGAGGCAATGTGGAACGAGGGCTGTGAAAGGCATGTTCCCATGGTGCCATGGCGTTGGTTCTGCGGGGGCATATATGTTAAAGATAGCAGCATCTTACACTGTAAATATGTGCAGCTTGCTCTATGTTAATAAATGTCAATGAAACTGTCAAACCAAAAAGTCATTTAAAAAAGTACAAATCTGTAAGCATAAATACCTTTCTGTGTATGAGGTGGGATTCTGCCTGCTTTGGGAATTGTTGACTAAGGCCAGTTAGAGCCACCATAGGACCCAGCAACCCTCTCCTGAGCATATACCCAGAAAACTAAAAAAACATGCACGTCAGAGATATATGACCCCTATGTTCACTGTAGCATTGTTCAAGCTGGCCAAGACCTGGAGACAACCAAGGTGTCCTTCAGTGGAGGACCGGACAGAGAGATGTGGGCCATACACACACTGGAGTGTGACAGCCAGAAGGAAAAGAAGAGATACTGCTGTTGGCCATGACATGGATGGACCTTGAGAACATGATGCAAGTGGAATAAGCCAGGCAGAAGAAGCTAGGAACCATATGATTTCATGCGTTTGTGGGATAGGAAACAGAAACTCATGAGCACAAACTGTGGGGTGGCAGTTGCCAGACGGGAAAGGGTGGGGAGAAGAGGACCTAATGTAAGGTGACAGGAAAGGATTTGACTTTGGGTGATGGGCACAGACCTTGTCACATAGAACTCCACACCCGAAACTTAGAGGTTCCTATAAACAAACGTCACTCCAATAAGTCTCATACACAAAATAAAATAAATAATTTTAAAAGGAAGATAAATACAAAGGAATGTCTTCTATGCCACAATACTCTAAGTCAGTGGTCAGCAAACTCATTAGTAAACAGAGCCAAATACCTACAGTAGAAGGATGGACATTTCTTTGGAGAGCCACATTTTTAAAACTTAAACTTCTTCTAACGCCACTTCTTCAACCTAGACTCGCCCAGGCCGTAGCGTTTTGTGGAAGAGCCACACTCAAGGGGCCAAAGAGCCACATGTGGCGGGAGAGCTGCAGTTCACCGACCACTGCTCCAAGAAATCAAGTTGGATATGAAAATCCTTTTTAAATGGCTTCTCAGCTCACATCTGTCCTGTGAGCCCGAGGTCACTGGTCCTAGCGGACATGTTCAAGGCAGGGCGCCCTCAGGAGTCTGTTTGCCCAGGATGCCGTGCTGAGCTCTCCAAGGAGGGAAAGCACGCACACGTATCCCTTACTCAGTCACTCACAGGTGTGAGCAACATGTATGGAGTGCATTCCCTGTAAGGAACAGAGCCAGCATATGGGTGTGCAGGCACATAGAGGCCTTGGGTAAACCGTTAGTCATTGAATGAGTGAATTAATGGGCATTTTTCTGGCACTTCTGATCAGAGGTTAGAATAATGATCAAGTGTTCTGCTATCTTGGAATAAATATTTTTAAAAATGATCATTTGACAGAATAGGTAATAAGATAGAAATGTTCTTATCTTGGTTTCTCTTACTGTTTATTTAGAGCATTTGAAATCTCTCACATTTGGTGCTTGAATCTGTTATTAGCATGTAAACCCATGCCATGCTTTTGTAGCATAAAAAAAAAATCTACCACGGAGAAATTCTAAACATAAATTCCTTCTCCTTACTGAGAACAAGTCTGCTCTAAGAACTAGATAATGGGCCTCTTTGAAGCAATACATTTTCCTTTTTGGTGTCTTTGTTTATCATCATGGAAAGAAGTTTCAACAATGAATGGCAGTATTTTAGAGAAAGATATGAATTAAAAATAAAGAGACTGCATGACATAAATACCTAATTGTGCACACCTTTTAGAAAGTAGAGTCCATAAATCACATTATTAAAAATAAATGTGTTCTGTCTTTTTACATTGTATATGATTAGGCCAATCTGTATTTAACATCTAAATGGATATATTAAATAAATCTCAAAAATAAAATATAATAATGATTAATTTATCATTATGGTTTAAACTGATTAGCTATGGTATGCTACCAAACCATAATTTCCAGCACACAGTCTTAATTATGGCAGCTTTATAGAAAGTACTGAAGTCTAGAGATTAAGCCCTCCAGTTTTATTTCTGTTTGGGGGGGTTAAGATTGTTTTATCTATTTTTCACAATCCTTTGAATTTCTATGCACATTTCAGAGCCAGCTTCTGAATTTCTATTGTGTGCAAAGGGCCTTCTGAGACAGTTATTGAGTTTGTATTGATCCCATAGATCATTCTATCAGAACAGCCACAGAGAGATTCAAACATAAAACTGAAAATAAAGAAAATAAAATTGGAATATTTAGAAACGCTGAGCATTAACTGAAATACATTTATTTTCACTTTGAATACACTTAAAATTTTACTGCGGTTCACTTTTCAGAGAGTGGAATGCACAGAGTGGCGAGTGCAGTTAAGTGAGTGTGACAGATGTGTCTATCCATCCACCCAACCACAGCCCAGACGCTGAGCAGGCCCTCCTGCTGAGGCTCCGGAGGCTCTCCCCCAGGCAGTCCCTGACCTCCAGCCACAGTCAGTCTGAGGCAACCACTCTACCGACTTCCATCAGGATGCTTTCACTGCCGAACAGTTTTATGTAAATGGACTCATGTAATGTTTCTGTCTGTGTCTTAGTCAGCGTATGCTGCAGGAACAAAATGCCATCCATAATGCCATCCATATGCTGGGTGTCTTAAACAAGAGAAAATTGCTCCTCGTAGTTCTGGAAGCTGGGATTCTAAGATCAGGGTGCCAGCATGGTCAAGATGGGGTACAGCTCCCTTTCTGTTTGTGGATGCTCCCCTTCTCACAGTGTGGCTTTTCCTTGGCCCACGCATGAGAGCACCAGGAGAGAGAGGGGAGAGGAGAGAGGGGAGAGGAGAGGAGAGGAGAGGAGAGGAGAGGAGAGGAGAGGAGAGGAGAGGAGAGGAGAGGAGAGGAGAGGAGAAAGAGAGAGAGAGAGAGAGAGAGAGAGAGAGAGAGAGAGAGAGAGAGAGAGAGAGGGAATCTTTGTTTCCACCCTTCTGTTGTCATTGCCTTAGCCAGGTCTTTTTATTTTTAAGTGCGCAATGCAGTAATTTTTAGTAAATGTAGAGAAATGCACTACCATCACAATTAAACTTTGGAAAGTCCATTACCCAGGAAAGACCCCTTATGTGCCTGTTCTTATAATACCTTCCGGAAGGACGCACTAGTCATTTCCTCCAACTCCTGTTCCCTCCCAAAGGCTCCATCACAAACATCATGGCACTGAACGTTGGGGCTTCAGCCCATTAACTAAGGTGAGTGGACACACATATTCAGTGAATAACAGTCTCTTCATCTCCTTCCTTCTTTCCTTCCTTCCTTCCTTCCTTCCTTCCTTCCTTCCTTCCTTCCTTCCTTCCTTCCTTCCAGCTCTCTCCCTCCCCTCCTCCTCTTCCTCCTCCTCCTCCTCCTCCTTCTTTTCTTCTTAGCATATTTTTTACACTCATCCATGTTATTGTGTACCTCTAGGATGTTCATTTTTATTGCTGACTAATATTTCTCTGTATAAAGATTTCATGATTGGTTGATCTTTTTTTCCTACTGATTACTGAGTGATCAGCTCTCCTGAGGGGGCCAGTTTCCCAATCCTACACTTAACGTGATTAATTCCACCTGAGCATCCTGTGCTGCGTGGTGGAGCATGCGTATTTTAGTTTCCCCTAGAAAGTGTCTGATTTTCTTCTGATATGCGGTATATTTTCTAGTGGCATTCTTCTGTCCTGTGGAGAACTGTTTGCAGACTTCATAGGGGGTGTATCTAAAAAGTGCTTTCCTGCACAAGCTAAGCGCGGCTCCTTCAAACACCCAGCTGAACACCCACTGATGCATCCTTCTCCCCCTCCCCATGTCCCGCCTCCTGCTCCAGTCCACAGGAGCCTGAGAGCCCTGCTGTCTATGGCCCCAGGCACCGTTTTTTGTTTGTTTGTTTGTTTGTTTTTGCCAAGGCCAAGAGCATCTCATTCTATCTATCCACAGGTAAGAATTTGACTCAAAATTCAAAGGGGCCCACGGCCTACTTTTGGAGCTTCCTCTTTGGGGTTTACCCTCCTTTAAAGTATCTTACCTGGACCGTTCCAATCCCTGCAGGCACCCTGCCCTCTGCCCTCTGCCCTCTGCCCTCTGCCCTCTGCCCTCTGCCCTCTGCCTGGCGAGACCCAGCTCTCTGTTCCGGTTCCACTCCCGTGCTGAAGTGCATGAAGCGCCCCCGGCAGACAGAGGCAGCAGACAGAGGCAGAGGGCAGCTGCTTCATGCTCTCCTTCCCTCAAGCATCGCAGCCCGGTCCTCTTACTGCTAACGCCTGCAAATAGACATCTTATACATTTTTAAACCCTTCAAACCTCTTCACAGAGGAACAGGAAGTCTTATGCCAGTCACTCAGTTATGCCTGGGACTGCAATTCTACATTAAGTTTTTTCTTTTTTTTAATTACGAATCTCCAAAGTTTTCATCATTATCTTTCTCTATTAAAATTCAGATTTTAAAAGTTTATTTTTTTAACTCTTTGGCAAGGTAGAAGTAATTTAAAATGTGAAGGAATATCGTAAGCTTTATAATGGAAAATACTGTCTCCAATCATTTTCAATTCCGTAACTTAAAACCACGCAGCTGTTTTAGCTTTTGACTTCCTTAAAACTTTTGGTTTCAAACATCCAGAGAAACAGGATTGACACTAAAAATAATAATCCATCTGTGTACAGCATTCTAACATTCACAGGGTGTAATACTTTAATGGCATAATGAGTAAAAATTATGAAATAATAAAATATAGTATAAACTAGAGGCCCAGTGCATGAATTCATGCACCAGTGGGGCCCCTCTGCCTGGCCTGTGGGATCAGGCTGAAACCAGCTCTCTGACATCCACTGGGGGGTCCCAGATTGCGAGAGGTCACAGGTCATGCAAAGGGACCCCACCACTGCACGATCAGGGCCAGGGAGGGACACAGGAGGTTGGCCAGCCAGGGAGGGACTGTGGGGGAGCTCCAGGGTGTGTCCCGCCCATCCTGCTCAGTCCCAATCTGCAGGACCCCAGCAGGAAGCTAATCTACCAGTTGGAGAGTCTGCCCTCTGGTGGTCAGTGCACATCATAGCAAGCATTTGAGTGTCCTTAGCATATCATTAGCATATTACACTTTCATTGGTTGAACGGATGATGGGACCCTTAGCATGTTAGGTTTTTATTATAGAGCACATGTGTCAAACACAAGGCCCGCGGGCCAAATCCAGCCCGCCAGGCCTTGCAATGTGGCCCGCACCGCACTGTCATCACTGCACACCGCTGTCAGTTTATGACATTGTCAGTTTATGACTGTTCAGTAAACCATTCAGCCCGTGATTTAGGCTGGATTTTAGATTTTGGCCCCTTCTCTGATTGAGTTCGACACCCCTATTATAGAGGATAGGCAACTATACTGAAGTCAATATTTTAATTGACTGAAAAGTTGAATAAGTTAATAACTGTCACAATTCCCACATAGCAAGTTGACTCTGTGACACAGGAAAATGCACACAATAATGCTGAGTTAACTGGCTCCTTTTCAAGTGATCACAGCCAACCAGGTCTCATCAGGACAGGCAAATGGTTCTATTAATACCATCCCTGACTTACTATTTCACAGGCCATGGCTGTGGGGTCACTGAGCATTCTGGTCTAATGAGGAAGGCTGTCTCCCTGTGGCGTTTCTCCCCCTGAGAAGTTAAAGTTTTTTGACAATTTTAGAAAGTCCCGAGGGCAGTTCCTCAAGGACTGAGAGCCCGGGACCTGGGCAGCTCTCTGGCAGAGAAACACTCGGATCTTGTACAATGCTTTGTGTTCCTAGGCCAAAATAACCATGTAATTATTTTGTAATTATAAAGCAATCATTTGCTGGAAACTAGGGGTTTTTCATTTTTCATGGTTCCAAGTACAACTGCCATATAATTTGTAAGAAAGAAATAGCTGTGCAATTAAGCTGTATTAGTGCAGTAATTACCAAATCTGCCGGGCTTGTTTGTGTCTCGTGACATAGGGGTTCCCACACCTGCCAACTGCACATTGCACAGCGGCTCCGTGTGCTTCCTCCGGGGAGCCTGTCACCCAGAAGGTACTGGGGTCAGCTCTTGTTCCATCGCATTGTTGTGGGAGGTTATCAATGGAGCAGAGTATTCGTCACAGCTGTGTCTCCCTGGTTGCAAATAAATTGCTCCACCAGAGGAAATCAGAGCGGGTTTCGTAGCTGTGAGGAAAAGGCTAGCACCGTGGGAAGAGTAAGAGTGTGAAGCCAGATATGTGTTTGAACTCTGCCGTGCCTACTTTCCCAAAGAACCGTTTGGATACGTGACCCGCTTTTCTTCATCTGTACACTAGGATGCATACATTTGTACATCCCAGGGGTGCTGCCAGACTAGGTAAGAAATACGTACACAGGACCTGATTCATGCAGTGGGTATTCATTTTCCAAATATCCCTGTGCCAGGCACTTGGGAAGCAGCGATGAGAAAAACAGACATAATGCCTACCCCCAGCATGCTTAGAGTCCCATAGAACACATGAGCTCTAATTGAATCGTCACACGTGTATGTGTGATAATTCGGTTAGCTATCTTAACTCGAAAGAGAGCTGTGTGGTGACATAAAATCCTGCACCTAAATGTTCACGGCAGCGTTATTTATCAGGGCCCACACCGGGACAGGCCCGAGGCCCTGTGGCAGGTGAATGCGCAGCAAACGGAATGCCCTTGTGTCTCTCAGCAGCAAACACCCCCAGACAACAAGCAGGAACAGTGTGATACATGTCACAACCTGGATGAAATCTCCAAGGAGTGGTGCTGAGTGAAAGAGTCAGTCCCAACATATTACAATACATACGGTATGATTCCACTTACATGTTCTTGAAATGACAAAGTTTTAGACATTAGAGGCATTTTGTGGCTGCCAGTGGATAGGCTGTGTTGAAAAAAGGCCCCACAAAGGATCCTTGTAGTGACAGAAACAGTCAGTATCTCATCAATGGTGGTGAGCACATGAGCCCACACAGGTAGCAAACTGTATAAGAACATGCACAAATAATGCAAGTGAAACGTGGGACCAGGTGGGGAATTGAAATTTCAGGGGACCCACTTTGTAAGGGCCATGATGTCTAATTGTTATGCTGTGTGCCTGAAACGAATCTATACTAATAAAAGGGTAATATGCTAATTAGACTGGGTCTACATGATATCTTCTGGATGTCCTACTCCCTTCTGAACAGAGCTGCAGCAGTGGGGGCTCAGGCAGAGGCGGTGAGGGGCAATCAGGCTGGCAGGGGAACAAACAGTTAGGGGCAGGGTCAAGCTGGCAGTTGGCCATCCCCTGAGGGGTCCCAGTTTGGAGAGGGTGCAGGCCGGGCTGAGGGAAAAACCCTCCTCCCCGCCTCCGCAGGACGCCTTGTATGAAGGCCACCACCGCCTGTGAACGCCCTCTACCCGTGTACACACACAGGGCAGTGCAGCTCCGGAGCATGACAATCCGCTATGGCCAGACCAAATGCCTCCATGGGTAATGATCAATTCACAACAATGATCGGTCTCACTTAGTTTAGCAATGGTCACCGTAAATGATTTTAAAAAGAAAATGTGTATCTTGCAACTTTGGCTAAACAGTTGGAAAACGTTATAAAAAGATAAGCTGCATTCCAATAGGGTTGTGTTTCTTAAATATGTTTATTCAGTTCTCCTTCCTACGTACAAATGATTAGGGAAAAAATGACTCATTTAAATTTTAGAGATTCATTTTTAAACACCCCCCATGGTGTTAAGTCGTGTGTGTGTGTGTGTGTGTGTGTGTGTGTGTGTTGGCATAACTGGCAGAATGAAGTTTCTCATAATTTATTGAAATTCACTTAGTGCTCCGTCAGCCATCACAATTTATGGCAGTATTGTCCAGGCGAGCCAGCATACAATCATAGGATACCTGATAATAAATTACCGAGTCAGCCAAGAAAGGAAAATCCTCAACTGTCCAGGAAAATTAGATTGTTTTAAGGTATTAACGTAAAACTGTGCCTATATTTCATCATTTCTCAGCCGAGAGCAACCTGAAATTGCCACGGACAAGAGAATAGGAGAGATTCCATGGCCTGTGCAGGCCGGCGGCCGGCCCCTCCTACAAGCCTGGAAGCCGGATTGAGAGGCAGCTCACCTGAATGCCCATGGGGCCCAGGTCCCGTCAGACCACAGCTGCTCTAAGGCACCCAGCACTGTTTGTGCCTTTGCTACCGGGGTATCTGGAAGGGACCTGTCCTCAAATGCATCTGGGAGGGGTCTGTGCAGCCATCACTGGTGTATTCTGGTTTCTGGAATATCCTTTTCCAAATGTGAACTACAGCCCGGCCAGTGTGGCTCAGTGGTTGAACATCAACCCAGGAACCGAGATGTCCTCGATTCAATTCCCAGTCAGGGCACAGGCCTGGGTTGCTGGCTCCATCCCCAACAGGGGCCATGCAGGAGGGAGTTGATCGATGTTTCTCTCTTAATAATGTTTTTCTCTCTACCCCTCCCCCTCCCTCTCTGTTTAAAAATCAACAAAAACATTTAAAACATGAGCTTCAAGCGGAAGAAGAGAACTCTGCCAAGGAGAAAAACTTGACTAGTTCAAAACTAAAAGGAAACCCCCGTTCTTTACCGTATTAAAGGACATGGGAAGGCCGAATCGCTATCACACGGAGCGTCCATCGGAGGTCACGTGGGTGCAAGAGGCTCTCAGCCTAACACCATTCACTTGTCTCCATGGTCTTCCCCTCACGTGCTCTTTGCCTGGACTGTGACGAGTCCCACAATTCAAACAACAAAAGTCACGACAGGAAACACAGAGGGAAATCTGGATGGGACGTTTAGAGAGGGGTGAGGGCTCAGCCGGCAGTCACTATGGCATCCTGACAAGGCTGCTTGGTCCCCGTCCTGAGTGGCATGGGCTGTGCATGTGGGAGCTCACGTATGTGCTTGCAGACAAGTGCCGGCCCCATCTGAGTGGCACTTCCAAAGCGGCAGCAAGTTCACGCATTTCTGAAAAAATCCTTACGTGGGACCTTACTGTACCATTAACAACAAAACTGATTTCCAGGGTAAAAGCATCTGAGAAACAGGTGTCAGGTATCAGTTTTAAAACTGACAAGAGTCCTGACCAATTTGGCTCAGTGGATAGAGCATCGGCCTGCAAACTGAGGGGTCCTGGGTTCTATTCCAGTCAAGGGCATGTACCTTGGTTGCAGGCACATCCCCAGTAGGGGGTGTGCAAGAGGCAGCTGATCGATGTTTCTAACTCTCTTATCCTTCTCCCTTCCTCTCTGCAAAAATTCAATAAAATATATTAAAAAACAGCAACAACAACAAACTACTTGTCAATTCTGGTGATGGAATCCATGGCCTGCTATGAGGTTTAAAAAAAAAAAAACTGACAAGAAAGCGGTAGTTTCTGGGAAGAGGACATGGATCTCAATTCATCAAAATGTCACTCAGAGACCAGGAAGGCCTCCCATCGGAAGCAGGCATCAGAGAGGGCGTTTCCCGGGGAAGGGCTTGCTCACTGCAGGGGCCATGCCCACCTGCCCCATGTCCTCTTAACACCCACCCTGCCACCATGCGCCCTTTGCTGACCGCAGCAGCCATACACTCTTTCTCCTCCCACATGGCGCCCTGCATGCTGTGCCAGGGCCCCAGGGCCGGCTCTCTGCCCGCATGCCTGCCTCCTCTGCACACAGCGATGCATAACACATCCTCCCTGCCTTTTCCTTGCCGCTCCTATGGGTGTGAGAAGCAGATTGTGCCTCTGAGGGAAGTGGCTGAGGAAAATGCACAAGTGCATCTGCATTGTGTGAGGAGCGTGGTGCACAGCTTCATCACATCTAGGTGGGGACCTGGGTGCACCCTCCCTCCCTCCCCTGCTCAGGTCCTGTTTGTCTTTCATCGTGAGCACAGACAGCGAGGAGCGGAGCTGTGCCAGCTGGCACACGCAGCACAGTGATGGGCGGGTGTTGCTGAACATGGTCTGCCCTTTTTTGCAGCGAATTTTACATATTCCCAGCTGGCTTGGTGGAAGATGCACGTGAAGACGTTTTTCACATGTGTCTGGATATTCGACTTGGGGTAGGAAGAACCCTTGTTTGAGACACGTTTTCCCTAATCTGAGAGCTTTGGTCAGATCCATTGTGATCCATTGTGTTCCTGTTCCATGCTCGGCAATGGGAACAGCAGGACCGAAAGGGAAGCCTGGGTCATAGGAGCAGGGAAGCGGGAACAGCAATGCTGACCGAGGTATCAGATGTACTGCAGTCTTCACTCCTTGTCATACAAGCAAGGGAGGGGTCATTCCCCCCCTGCTGCCCGATGCCCACAGCATGCGCTTCTCCCTTTTCCCTAAACAGCATCTCGGGAAGATCTCATCCTTTTATCACCACTTTTGCTTCCCAAGATCAACCCTACTGAGCAGTTTCACCTCATCTGGCTGGGGAAGCGAGGGTCCTGGTATTTGGGGGCCAAGAGGAGGGAACTTGTTTAATCATAGAAAAGAGAGGGGTCAGGCTGGTGGTTGCAGAGGCAGCTGACACGCAAAGGCACCAAGAAAAGCATGGGGCCAGGATGGGGGGGTTGTGGGTCTTAGATAAACGCTCACTGTGCTGTTCTCTGTACATTTGGTTTCCTTTGCCTTCTCTTCACAATGTGAATTTTAGGCACAGTTGCTTTGTTCTCCTGAAACTTAAATACAGGATTAAAAAAAAAAAGTATTAAACAATGGTTTTCAAATTGCAGGTTAGTTTTGCAGTCTCTCTCTCTCTCTCTCTCTCTCTCTCTCTCTCTCTCTCTCAGGAGACTTTTCAAACATTTATTTTGCTAACACCACATCTCCAGGAATTGCTGATAGCACAGATATGCTGTACTTGACATTTTGGAGGGCCACAAATTATTATATTGTTTGCTTTGCCCCAGCAACCCACTTTAGCCCTGTGAGGGCAGTATCAATCCTATAAAGAGCAGCATTTTTCCCAGACAAGCCTGAAAAAGGAAAGAAAGTGTTAGGGTGTATCTCACAGTATGACAGAGGTACTGTTTTGTGAAAATTTTTTCATAAGATTATATAATTCTGTGTATGTGTCTGTAGTCACAATATAAAGTGCACTTTTTACTCGAGTCCTCAATAAAACCTTGAGAGTCCCTCTTGTAGCAGATACTGCTGGACAGAGAACAGGCATTACAGGCAAACACATACACAATCACACACAGACACCCAAGGTTACCCTGTACATAAGAAAACATTTTCCCAACTTACTTTTCAAGGCAGTTCCCTGGGTTGGGTCACTAAAGGATGACGTTATAGTGTTAATAGCAGTTAATTCCTATCCTTTATCCCTTTAATTCCAAATCACCCCTCTGTGGGCCTTGCTGGGAAAAAGAAAGGATCCATTGCTTAGCCAAGGTCTTAGTAGCACTGTCTTTTCTCATAAATTTATCGCTGTCAGCAAGGTCTCAGTTAAATTATTAATCAAAGTTCCTTTTGTCTCTTAGTATTTTTTCATGCAGAAAGGTTATTTATTCTCCTTCATCTATTAGCAATTGACATGAGTATTAGGTAACTTGATTTTATCATGGTTACAGTGTCAGAAGCTGGACCACTTACCATACAGGAGGAGTTGTTGCTGATCATAATTTTATAATGATTGGGCTGCAATAGTGTTTCAGAAAATTTGAAAGATTGGTGCAAATTGTGTTGCTCACCCTCTTCATCAAAATATAAATGGTAACTATTGAAATATTAATATTATTTTCAAAATATCTTTCTTCTAAATTTTTAAAGTATATATTAAATCAAAGAGAAACATTGATTATAATAAATATTAAAAACTAGAGGCCAGGTGCATGAAATTCGGGTCCCTAGGTTGGTCTCTGATTGAAGTGTGAGCACCTGGGATGGAAGGGCAGGTCCCAGCTGACCTCTGGGCCCTCGGCAGCATCTGGGCCTTCAGGCCCCCGCCTGAGTCACGGTGCCGGAGTCCCCAGGCAGAGTTGCAGTGAGCACAGCTGGACCCCACGAACCAGGGTGCAGCGTGGGCCTCTGGGCTGCCCAGAGGCAGGGCAGCCAGAAGCAGGGCAGCCAGCACGCTCTCTCCTGCTTCCTTCTTTGTGGGACATTTCTGTAAAGGCTGAGGGGGGAGGAGATTTCAAAGGCCTCTGTTCACCAAATGCTTTGAGAAGTTCTGCACATGCCCAGCTCGGACCAGCACTGATCTCTCTCCATGTCACCCACTTGCAAAATAAAACCCTTTGATGATTGCACGCCCTCCCCACTCATCCCAAGGCAGAGAGGAAGACTTAGTCAGCTCTGCCTGGCTCCTGGCTCCCTTCAGCATCGCAGCCCAGACACAGCTCCCCTCCGATGGGAGTTCTGATTTCCCTTTTGTTAGACGGAGCCTCTTTTAGGGCTCCAGACATGAGTCTACCACTTCCACCCACATGCAAGGCAGCCTTTAATTACAGGAAGCTTGGTCAGCGCAGAGCAGACTGCCGAGGCCTAGGGAATTCCCAAACAGGTCTCATTCCTGGTCCAAGAGATAAGATAAAGGAAGCACTCCCAGCTTGCGGCTTCTTCTGATGGAGCTTTCGGGGATGGAAGGGCACTTTAAAAAATTAACTCTCCATCCCGTTCTTCACCACAGGAACTGCTTGCCTTCTGATATGATAGCCTCCCTGCATTCGGTACTACGTGATCCTGGGAGGAATTCCAGACATTCTGTATCAGAAGATTATGGTTCCATTCCAGTTTTGCCATGTAACTGCTGGGAGGAACATGCTCAATTTCCCAACCTATAGAAGGAGCATAAGAGGACCAGTCCTCTCTACTAAAAAAGGTTTTTTTCAGAGATAACACGGAATGTAAAACCAACTAACACAATGGACGGGAAATATGAAACAAACAAACAAAACAACTATACTCTGACTAGAGGCCCAGTGCATGAAATTTATGCCTGGGAAAGGTGGTTCCCTCAGCTCTCCATGCACCCTCTCCAATCCAAGACCCCTTGGAGGATGTCCAACTACCTCTTACAATCCGGACCACTGGCTCCTAACTGCACACCTGCCTGCCTGCCTGATCGCCCCTAACCACCTCTGCCTGCCTGATTTACCCTACCTCTGCCTGCCTGCCTGATCACCCCTAACTGTTCCCCTACTGGCCTGATCACCCCTAACTACCTCTGCCTCAGCCCTACTGGGACCTGGGCTTCCCTCCCTCTGGCCAGCAGCAGGCACCTAGGACCTGGGTTTCCCTTGCAGCCTTGGCTTCATCTGGAAGGTCATCTGGAAGGACATACCGTCTAATTAGCATATTACGCCTTTATTATTATAGAATAACCGCATAAACAGAGGCACATTGGGTGCCATCGCTATGGCTTCTAAAGATGTGCTCCCTCCTTCCAGGCACAGTGTCAGTTAGCCCAGATTATTTCTAACTTTAGAAATAACGTCATTTCTCCAACTTTCTTTAATCTTCTACATTTTATCCCCAACATTTAATATTTTATACTTTTGTTTGCTTTTCTTTTTCCTGCTCCTGGCAGAGAAAGAAAACTGCCTCATGGTGTTTACATAATAAAAGCCTCTCTCCTCCCAAAAAAGAGAGGGGGTGTGATGGTAATCACGCATCCACCCAGGCCTGTTGACTCTCAAGATGCATAAAAAAGGCTACTGAGGGGTGGAACGTTTGCAACATTGAACTTGGATTAAAAGCAGTTGAACCTGGCCCTTTTTTCCTCTCTTATGTACTATCCAGATTTCTCTTATATCGAATACAGCACCTGCCTGCATTGGCTTTCTCACCTGTAGTCTCAATGATATTATCCATTTATGAGTTTTGTTGTGAGGGCTTAGTGTAAGCACCCACCATCTGTTTAACACTATTACCAATATCATTATTATATCAATAAGGAGGAGCTTAAAAGGTAATAATAGAAAAAGCATTTTTATTACATTTTCCTTCCATATTCAGCAGCAGTTCTCTCCTTTACTTATTCTTGTTTTGAGGGTACCCATTACCCTACTGCCTCTATTTAATTAGTCACAAAATCCTTTTGGTGCTGTTCGCGAGTTTCTCTCCAGTCTATTTTCATTTTCTTTGCTCTACTTGGGTCTTTCTAGTTTCAATTTAATTTCTTTTTTTTTTTTTTCATTAACTCTTGAAAGAGCCTCAACACTCCTCCCCATCTGATTCCCTTTGGCAACTGTTTTCTTTGGAAAGCATAACTAACCACATTACTCCTGTGCTTAGCATCCATTTATTAATGATCTGTCACTTACATCGTTACATTCTAAAACCTTTATCATGGCTTTCAAGCTCTTGGTTTCCTATTTTCAACCTGTTTTTATTCTGCATATTTACAAGAACTTGACTTTTCCAGGAAACTAGATTGCTTGCCATTTCCCAGACCAACCCCTCCTTCCATTCATACTTCCGCTCCTGTCATCCCTTCCTCAGGATCCCTTCCTCCTCTTTTCCTTGTCTTTCATGATACTGTTTACAACTCAAGTAGAGCACAAATGCCAGCTTCCCCATAAACCTGGCCAGTCCCTGAGAAAGAGAGAGAAAGAGAGAGAGAGAGAAAGATGGAGAGAAGCAGAGAGGGAGGATCCCTCTCTAATTCCCCTGCACACACACAATATTTTACTTAAATCACTATGATTACATTGCCAATATTTTCTTCATATCACATGTACATACACATGCATATATATATATATATATATATATATATATATATATATACACACACACACACTGAATGGCCAGATTATTATGACCACCTTAAGTTTGTAGGCAAATGAGCCATACACTGCATCATATGAGATATGGAAGCCGAAGGCCTGTTCGAACACCTTTGCTGTCTGCAGTCACCAAGATAAAATGTCTCCAATTCGCACAGGAACACAAGGATTGGACAGTCGAGCATTGGAAAAAAGTCATGTGGTCCGATGAATCATGTTTCCAATTGCATCATGCAGATGGCAGAGTGAGAATTTGGCAGAAACAGCATGAAAGCATGCACCCCAATGCATGAACACAACCCTTCAAGCTGATGGGGGTGGTGTTATGGTTTGGGGCATGTTTTCCTGACACGATTTGGGTCCTTTAATTCATGTGGAACAACGTCTGAATAGTACAACACACCTAAGTATCATTGCTGATCAAGTTAATCCTGTCATGTTGATGGCGTATCCCAATGGAGATGGCTTCTTCCAAGAAGACAATGTGCCATGCCACGGTGCTCCTATTAAGCAGAGGTGGTTTCAAGAACATGAGGGAGACTTTACCTTGCTTAGGTGGCCCCCACCCCACAATCACCAGATCTCAATCCAGTTGAACATTTGTGGGACGAAGTCAAAAACCATCAGGCAGCTGGCTCCACAACCATCAAACCTCCCAGAACTGGACAGTGCTGTTCATCAGGAATAATGTCAGATTCCTCGCAACACCTTTCAGCATCACATGGAGTCAATGCCAAGAAGAATCACCGCAGTATTGAAGGTATAAGGTTGCCCAACAAAGTACTGATGGTGCGATAATAATAATCTGGATACTGAGAATATATACAGATATATCGTTCTAGATCTCATCTCTCTAAAAGCCAGATAAAAAGAATAAATTATCTATTTTATCTTCCAACACCACAGTGTCCTGAATAGACAATCATTAAATTTACATTGAAAGATGACAGTCACATTGTTTAGTTTCAAACACAAGGAATGAAAGAATTTTCCTTTGTTCAAAGACATTTACCTGAATGTGGCCTCCTAGCAAAGAATGTATATTGCTGCACCCTTTCATCTCCTAATCAAAACGCCTTTCCCTTGATATCTCTTTGTAACACTCGTCATCAGACAATCGGATGAACTGACTTGTCAACTTTGGTAGTGAGTGCTAACAATTGAAATAAAATTAATACATTGGAGCACAATGACCCCCTCAAACGTGGAAACTCTGAGAGAACAGAGTCTGCAAAAAGCAGCTTTCGGGGCCCAAGCGTGGCAGGCCACTGAGCTCTCTGCTTCTGTGTACAATCGAGGAGAAGAAGGAATCTCTCCCCGGAGAAAACCTGGGCGACATCAGTTGTCAGTACACAGAGAGACACCCAGGATCTTCTAAAAGTGAGGCTGACTATTAGGAAGCCTGTCACTGCTCTCACCATCTAGAGATGGGCCCAGGAGAGCCAGTGACATGGCATTTGGATACAGAGGGGAACTCTGGCCCCAGGCAGCGGGGCGTCCCTTTTCTCAGGTCCACCAGCCACACTGAGATCCAGATCAAAGGTGTTTGCCAATGAGCTCGCTCTCTTTCCACCCAGGTTTGCTGCTGCAATGGTGAGCTCTTCCCCCTGTGAGGGCTGCCCTAGCAGATCTGCCTCTTGAATGAAGGGCAGCAGCAGCATCTCAAACATAAAACGTAGCTGAGCCCGGATGCCTTGGTTTCAACCCCTCGGGGAGCTGAGTGGATGTTTCCAGGCAGATGTGGAGTCGCACATTCAGTCATTCCGGAGGCTTCTGAGGCCTTTCTGTTCACTAAGGCCACCAGCCCGTTTTCGCAAGAGCCTGCCCCAGGGCAGGCCCGTCTCCACGGACAGGCCTCTAGACCCTGGTGGAGAGTCAGCACCTGGACCTGCACTTGAAACTCAATGAGGCGTGAAGGAAGCAAAGGCTGACAGTCCCACCCAAACACTCTAGCGGTCCAGCCTGGAGGCCTGGGATGGGTTTCAAGTAGATGAAAGAAAGCCGATCCCTCTCTCACTAAAAGAAATCAGCAAATGAAGGAAAGCCACCATCCAGAGACGGTGCATGGAAAACCTGGAAAGGGAGATGCTTTCCCTGGGCTGAAGCCTGCATTATAGGGTAGCCAGGGAGAGCCCGAGAGCAGAGAGAGGGGGACTAGGAACCATGTCACTACAGGTCCCCAAGGGTGTGCCAGGATGAACTAAAAAAGGGGGTCAGGGAACTCCTGTGCACACATCATTACAGAGCACTTGTCAGACTGGAGGCGACCATGTGAGCACGAGGGAAGTTCTAATCCTTCCTTCCTCAGAGGACTCGCCCTGGGTGGGCCGCAGCTGGCAGGGGCTGCCCGCAAAGGGGTGGATGGAGCCATCAGCACACCGTGCGGCCAGGATGAGGAACCGCCTGGACCAGGGTTGGCATGATGTGCTCCTTCTTCGTTTTTATAGTTTTCCCAACGTGCAAATCCCTTTTGTTTGTAGATAGAAATAAAACCTTAAAAAGGAGCTGGCATCTCACAGTCCTTAGACACCTGCCGGGACCGCTAGGCAGAGTTCTGTCTAGGAATTTATATAACAGCAACCTTCATGTCTGAGCACAAGACAGCTGCAGCCATGACGTCCTCCCTGGGCTCCTGGCATCTGGCTGTCTTCAGAAAATTGCCCCAAAATATTCCCCAAAACCTAAGAGTTGAGTCATTTAAGTAATATCCTGGCTTTAGTCTATAGAAAACTAAGGTCTTAATTGAGAATACACACACACACACACACACACACACACACACACACACACACACACACACTTAGCTAGTGCCAGAACAATCAAACTTAGAAGTATCTTTTTTGTTCTATGTCATGAGAACACCTATTGTAAGAGTTGTCATTTTATTTTATTTTATTTTTTTAAATATATTTTATTGATTTTTTACAGAGAGGAAGGGAGAGAGATAGAGAGCTAGAAACGTCAGTGAGAGAGAAACATCGACCAGCTGCCTCTTGCACACATCCTACCGGGGACTTACCCGCAACCAAGGCACATACCCTTAACCGGAATCGAACCCGGAGACCGATTCTCTATCCACTGAGCCAAACCGGCTTCGGCAAGAGTTGTCATTTTAAATGATTAAGTGACTTTAAGTGACAGATTTTCCTGAACTGACCTGTGTTGTATGTGCTGGGTCATCATACTAGTCACCTCACTATATCTCAAACACAAAAGGGAAAATAGGACCCATTTTTCTCCCCCGATCCCCCCTGAGCTCCCAGGGCCCTGCAGAGTGTGATCTGGGTGGCTGACTTCACCCCTCAAACCTGAAGACACACCCACACTCCGGAGTGGGAGCGGAGAGCCAGGCGCGTTCTCACAGGGTTTCCTTTCTCCCACCGGCCCCATGCTGGGAGCGCGTCATTGTCACAGGTCCATGTATCCTGTCCTGCACCTGCCCGTTTCCTCCCTCACAAACCTCAAACTGCCCCCAGGGCCCTCCTTTAAAAATAGCAAAACACAGGGCCTTTGATGTCATGGATGACCACTGCCCTGGGCAGTCTGAATAAGCTAACTTTCCAAATTTGGTCACTAACTCTTCTAAATCTGAGTCAGTCTAGAAGCGGATCTACAAGATAAATACACAAACCATCCAAATGCTGTAAAATGAAAGCGCATGGTCAGTGATGTGAAATGCATTTAACACAACGTCGATGGCACTGCCTGTTTGTATGGCTCCTTTTACACAAACACGGTGTTTAAGAAACCGGACAGAGATGAGCAGTAAGAAGTACAGTAAACATGGACCTAGTAAAACGGGTGAATATTGAACAGAAAACGAAAACGTCTGAGAAGATTATGCACATTTGCTGACAATGTGCCTATTTGCTTAGTTTGTTATTTAACAGGTGAGCAGAGTCCATGCAGTCCACGCCCAAGTTACAGGCTGGAAACATCCTAACTTATTTAGAGCTGAGGGCTCCAGGCCCCTCAGGCGTGCACACACACACACACACACACACACCGCCACCGCAGCCTGCAGGCGGTGTCCTAGCCCCTGTCGTGGGTAGAGAGAAGCCTGGCCTGGAGCAGCAGACATACCAGCTTGTGGTTGTCACCTCCCGGGTGGGAACAGATGGGGAGTGTGAACAAAAGCCTTGTATAGTGTAGCTCTGGAATAACGTTCATTAAATTGTGTACAGTAAACTTCACTAGTGCAGAGCCTAATTTAAGAATTTGTGGTTCATACAATACAAAATTATCTTCCCTAAAAGTCTTACAAGTATAATAAATCGATTGTCATTTCTGTATGTGTTGTTAATATCTCAATAAAAGAAGTCTCTTCATTCTGCTGGGAACATAATTAAGTCTCCTCCTACGTGTTCAGTACGCCCATCCTCTTTCTAGATAACTCTGCTATTTCTTCAAATATCAACTCCATTCTGCTCTGTCTGAAAAGACCTCCTTAAAAACTCCATTCCAGAGTCCCCGAGAGTCCTCCTGGCTCTTCCTTTCTATTCCTCATTGGGTCTAAGGCCCCCTCTGGGGCTCCACCTGCAATCGCACCCAGCACACAGCCCTGTCAGACCTGGACGGCAGCCCTGCTCTCCGAGCCCCTCCCTGTGCCTGGAACACAGCGTGGGCTTCTTGTGGGTCCTCTCGGTTCCTCCTCTGCTCCTCAGAGCCGGAGTCACCGTTTAAGACGCTAGACCACGTCACCCGGGAAGGCTGACCACATCTCCTTGCTGTTCCCACACGGCTGTGTGACAGGCTCTCCCTGGATGGCACCTCTTTTGTTCACTGTTTCTCTGATCATGGACATTTTGCCCGTTTTTCTTCCAAGAAAAACAGAGGCTTTGGTCTATTTTGTTTACTGCCATGTACCTGAAAGGGGAGGGGGCACACATAGCAATAAAATAATGTTACTTATTTTTTTTTTTTTAAAGTAAGTAGATCACTATTCTTGTCTCTCAGGGCCAGAGCGCTACCCCAGCGTTGGCTGTGATGGTTTGTTTATTGTTTGTTTTCCCTCCACTCAATGCGGAGGTCAGTGCCAGGAGGTCACCGACCATTTATGTTGTGTCTGCTCTGTATCCCCAATGCCTAGCACATGCCAGACCCATCCTATGTATAATATACATTCATTTATTAAATGAAATAATGAGAGGAAAATATCATCCTCTTTTATTACCTCCCAGTGTGTTCCTAATAGATCAAATTTAAAATATTTCTTTAGGTAGAAAGTACTCTCCATGATCTCTCTGGAATATCTCCAGAATGCAATCCACATTTGAAATGATCTGTCTTGCATAAGAACCTAAAAGATACTTGGGTTATCTGTTATCTGTTTTGCTTAAGTGCTTTGCTTTATTGAAAAGATCAGTGATAAGATTAAACATATCATTGGGAATTCTCTGTTCTCTCTGCCTTGAGCCACTCACTGAGGAAAGGCGGCAGCCATATTGCAGAGACACTCAACCATCTCTGTGTCACTTCCACTTCGCGTCTTTCCAGCGTGTGATTGAGTAATAGTTCCCAATCCCTTTGAGGTTAGCCTTGTGACTTGTTTGGCCCAATGGACAGAACTGCGAAGTGAAGATAGACGTTCCTTCCACCCAAGTGCCTATGTGACCACAGAAAGCCAGAGCCCCCTCCCCCATGCTCCTCATGTGCACAGGTGGAGGGAGCAAGATAGAAGCCTTTGTTGGCTTTATCCCGAGGACTGAGAGTTGTTGTTATTGCGTCAAACCCAGACGTTCTGACTGATGAAGTTCAACTGCATGAACATCTTTCACACGGGGGAAGATGTAAGGCACAGTAGGACAGGAGAAGGCTGACAGCAGGTTCCAAAACATCTAAAAGTGGATCTGAGGGGGCCACGGCACTCTGAGGACGAAGGAAGCCGCTTGACTGCACTCATCTGCCCACATCCCTGCACGCACCTCTGGAAGAGCTGGCGGTTCCTCTGCTAGCCAGAGCATTCCCCCAGGAGTGCTGCACCACACACAGAGGGTCCGTCTTAATGGGAACAACAGGGCGCAGGCACCAGTTGCCAAATAGAAGTCTCCCGGTCTTTCTGACACGAAGCAGGCTCTGTCACATTGAACAGAGGTAGACACAGCATCCTGACCATTTGCACGCACGCGTCATTGTGAGAGGGAGATCCTGTTCTGGTTGCCAACGTTGCTGGTTTTTGTCAGCATGTGAAGCATCTGGCTCCATGAACTAACTACCTCGCCTCCCTCAAAGATTTAATTAAGCAAATCGCATGCCACGGCCCTCTTTCTATCTGCTTGATTAGTGTGCAGTGAAAAAATTATTGTTGTCAAGCCTCACGGTGATTTATGTTTTCCAGGGTCTGTAGAGAATGTTGTTTCCCCGTATTCAGTGTCTTTGCTGGTGGGGGTGGGGTGTGCATTGGTGAACAGAAACGAAGCGCTCTCGTGCTTAGCGACCCCAGTGATTTCCATCTTGCTGGAAGGCAGAGCGTCCTCGTCCTGTTTGTCACTAGCGAAAATGGGCCAGTGGGTTTCAGTAATGCCCACATTCTTTTGTTTTTCCTTTATTCCAGAGACACCACATGTTGAAAATAAGTGCACGTCTGAACATCTATGACTTAGGCTGTGTGACTCGGGGGATGCTACTTAGCCTTCAGTTTCACCAGCTGTAAAATAAGAATGAGAGCTCTCACCTTCTAAGGCTGTGGTGAGGAATATATAGATCACCTGGGACATGCCCAGTAGAGTGCCTAGCATATTGTACTTAATAAATATTAACTTGTATTCTCTTATATTCATTATTTCCCTGGAGGAAATGTGTTAATCATATGTGTTATACTTCTGATAAAGATACAGTAGAAAATAAGGAAGAGTAGATTGAGACTATTAGTACCTGTATCTCCTGTTTATTGTTTTTTCAAAAAGAAAAGAAAATGTGCACACTCTGATGTGCTGTGTAAATAGGTACACACGATATACATGGATTTACCTTAAAATAGCCCTCTAATGCCAACAAGAACATACCTGAGGCCAGGGACAATATTTTTTCATATTTGTATACCCTGCCTCTATCTTATACTACATATATGGTAAAATAACTCTTTATTGAAAACGAGTAAATGGATAACTTTTCTTATCTTAAATTCCTACTGTGCATAGGACCTTCATGACTTCCATCGCACTCTAAAGATATTTTCACAATTAGTTGTTCACCATATTTAAATTTGGTAAAATACCAATCCCTTGGCCTCACCCTGCCCAGATGGATAGAGGGTGCCTGGCATAGGAGGCAGGAATGGATCCAATTTATAAGTTCCCCGGCAGAGTCCTACTACAATAGTCCCCCCTGATCTGCAGGTATACATCCCACGATCCTCAGTGGGTGCCTGAACCCACAGTTAGCACTGAGCCCTATACATTCTATCTTTTCCCCTATACACACCTATGATAAAGTTACATTTATAAATTACGCACAGTACGAGAATAATAACAATAACTGATAATAAAACAGGACAATTATAACACATTGATAATAAACGTGATGTGAATGTGGCATCCCTGGGTAAAATAGGGGTTACCTGAACACAAGCCCTGGATGCCTCACACAGATGTGCACAGAGCCGGTCACTAAGTGGTTAACCAGTGGGGAGCATCCACAGCTTGGAGATGCTGGGCAGAAAGATGAGTCACATCCCTGGTGGGACGGAGCAGGATGGAGCCATTTTATCATGCTACTCAGAATGGTACCCAGTTTAAAACTCTCAAGTTGTTTATTTCTAGAATGTTCCATGAAAGCTTTCAGATTGATTGACCTCAGGGGACTGAAACCACGGAAAGTGAACACTGCAGAAAAGGGGGAAGGGGCCTCTGTGTTGGTTGGGTTCAGGGTACATTCTTCTCAGGTCTCTTTCAACTCAACACTGTACGAGGCTGGCTTAGCTGAATATCAACTCACAAGATCTGTTAGGTTTTAGACGTGAACAGCTGGTTATATCAGAAATCTGCCCTTCTCCCTCTATAACTTTCTATCCCAACAGTTTCTTAGATCAAGTTGGGGTAGGCAACTTCGGTCTCTTGGGCATGCTTTAGGTATTTTTTTCTTCAATCAAGCCACTTCAGGGTAGAGCTTAGACTCTACCTAAGGAGCTCTGTACAAACTCTCTGTGGCTAAAAATAGTTCTAAAACTACAGCAGAAAGGAGGACCATTTCAGTAGTAAAAAGGTTACTTAGATGATTCAAGTCACCAACGGTTTATTCCTTCACCGAAAAATAATAATAAATGCACAGATTCAGACATTTGCCAAGTTTCAGCATTTGAAAGGTTGTAATTTACAAAGCAGATATTCCCACAGACACATGATTCATAACAACATGCTGCTATGAATCACAGCAATCTGCAACCGAATCCCTTGTTGCCCCAGCTTAGAGTTATTTACCTTTCTGAACTAAAATAATCAATCAAATTGGCACAGGGTAGGGGGCAGAGTGGTATAAGTTACACATTCATAACCAGCAATAAACTATGTCATTGCAGCTGACATAGTTATTAGATTTTTTGACCCAACAGACATCATCCAAGGTCAAACAGCTGGTATGTCAGAATTAAAAGGAGAGGTGAAAACAATTATGTATTATGATCTGCTTTACAATTAGAACAATATTATCTTACATTTATGTAATTCAGAAGAAATGGCATCTGGATAGCAAGTGATAAAATCAACAAGGTGGCCCTAACTGAGTGGTCGGCAAACCCCGTCTTTCGATCCACATGTGGCTCTTTGGCCCCTTGAGGGTGGCTCTTCCACAAAATACCACGGCCTGGGCGAGTCTACGTTGAAGAAGTGGTGTTAGAAGAAGTTTAAGTTTAAAAAATTTGGCTCTCCAAAGAAATTTCAATCATTGTACTGTTGATATTGGCTCTTTTGACTAAGGAGTCTACTGACCACTGCCCTAACCAGTTTGGCTCAGTGGAGAGAGCGTCAGTCTGTGGTCTGAAGGGTCCCAGGTTTGATTCCAGTCAAGGGCATGTACCTTGGTTGTGGGCACATCCCCAGTAAGGGGTGTGCAGGAGGCAGCTGATCGATGTTTCTAACTCTCTATCCCTCTCCCTTACTCTCTGTAAAAAATCAATAATATGTATATATATATACATATATATATATATATATATATATATATATATATATATATTTTAAAAATCAATAAGGTTATACCACCTTCTGTTCAGGCCCCTGTTAGTCTTCTTTATGCAATTACAGATTATAATTATTTTTTTTTTTTGTGTGTGTGTGTGTGTGTGTGTATGCACGCGAGTGTGTTTCCTCATCCCCACTAGCACCGAGCTTCTTGAGGCTAGTGTGACCTTGTTCATTGCTCTGCCTGTGGCCCGGAGCACAGTACTTGGCATGTAAGTACTCCAAAAATGTTTGCTGAAAGAATACCTCTGAGCTTTCCGTGATGCAGCCATGCACCTGGTGCGGAGCTAGGCATGTGGAAATAGAGTATTCTTCCAGTGATTCCGTGAAATAGACACTAGCTTTATTTTTTTTTAAAAGGAAATTATAATTAAACTGGATCTTGTCATTTGTCCCAGAGCTCCTGGCTTCCAGTCCAGTGTACTTCCCACTAAGTCACTCCCCATCCCCCCAGTAAGAACACTTGATATATATATCCTTTGTCTCCAAATCCCAAAGCACTTTTCAAAACACTTTCTCCAATCCTTTTGTATCTGTAATCCATTTCTAACCTGGCAATTAGCAATTGTTCCTGCCAACACCACACCATAAATCTTAAACTGAAACAGATACTACTGTAGTGGCCCTGTTTTAGTGAATCACATGATAACAACAGAATGTATAAATATATTGTACAAGCCCCAGGGAAACAGAACTCTTTGACATTATTAACCAGGTGGCGTTTCACATTAGCCCTGAGGTTTCCAGGGAGGGATTGCTGGACAAAAGCTTTGCTTTGCTGGGTGAGGGGAACAGAAGCCAGGTAGGGTCATGCTGCCTCTGGGTCCCGGCGGGATCCCCTGATTGCCCACCCTCCCAGGCCACACACTGCAGTGAAGTCCCTGACTCCTTAACCCTCCTTAAGATTTCCGCAAACTTCCTGGACCATACTTGCCCTCGTCACCCTTGACTTGAGAAACCAATAAAGGAACATCAATTAGATTTTTAAAAATTGTTATTCAAAGCCCGGCTGGCATGGCTCAGTGGTTGAGCATTGACCTATGAACCAGGAGGTCAAGGTTTGATTCCTGGTCAGGGCACATGCCCAGGTTGCATGCTCCATCCCTAATAGGGAAGTGCAGGAAGCAGACAATCAATGATTCTCTCACCATTGGTATTTTTATCTCTCTACTTCTCTCTGAAATCAATAAAATAAAAATTTTAAAGAGAAGGAATTCCTACCTTTAAAAAATTATTATTCAAAGTTCCTCAACATTTCTAGCAATTTTCTATAGTCCGCTATAAGCTTATCTCACTTCTCTTAACCCTTCTGTTTTTCTCTACTCATAATTCTTGTTCATATCTCATTTAGAGTTTTGCCTTTTGTTGATAGTATTATTTCCTACTCATCCCTCTTCTACCAGCCTGAAGAAACACCAGCAGCAACAGAGATACCAATATTAATATCTAATGTTCAGTTCACATTTATCACGTGCCTGGCATTATGCATAAGGCTTGCAATGAATAAATACTCCCAGTTGCTGTCCTAGTTGTCTGTGAGACAGATACCATTATTAACTCCATCTTATACACAGACTGTACCTTTCCTAGGGCAGGCTACCCCTAACTAATGCTATATCTCAAAGTAATGACCTAAAGTAGGCTGTTCCTACAAGAAATTCTGAGGGCAATTATTAAACATTAATCATTTCTCATCTCACTCTACCCACTGTATTTTTGTTGTTGTTGTTAACCCTCACCTGAGGATATTTTTCCATTGATTTTTAGAGAGAATGGAAGGAAGAGACAGGGAGAAGGAAACATTAATATGAGAGAGACATATGGATTGGTTGCCTCCTGCATGTGGTCCCTTGATTGGAATCAAACCCAGGACTCTTTAGCTGAGAGCCAACACTCTATCCACTGAGCCAAACTGGCTATGGCTCTACCCACTACATTTTGCTAACTAGTCTTGACAAGTCCTGTCAGCCAACAGAGGAAAGATAACTGGCCAGGGGCAACCCATCCAGCACCACCTGACCTACACAGACACAACCCCCTCCCCCGCCCCCCTGCGCACAGGTACAACAGAGAGATCTCTACTCTGGTAACTAGGGCACCTGAAGATTTTAAACATCCTTTTCTCTCTATGAGCCTGCATCCTTCAAGCACTCATTGTTCGACTACACAAAGCTATCAAACTGTCCACAAGATACATTTAAAATTCACAAAGCCATAATTGCTCATATTATTCCTCAATCTTACAATGTTTTTCTTCCCTACAGTTATTGATAGCTTATTTCACTCTTCAAAATTCCGCTTCCATAATACTATATTTTCCTCACATCCCCTCAGAGCCAGCTTACTATTCTTCCTCCGCCGTGCTCCACAATGCCATTGTTCCCTTCCATTGTGCATCTTCGCTGTTTACCAGCACTTCCTCAGTCTCCTCCTGGAGATCATAAGCACCTCACAGACAGCGACAATGCTTTCCTCAGCTCTTTCCCACGTATCGCCAGACTCACAATTCGCACATAACTGTATCTCAAAAGCATTTCATTCATTAAGGACACAATCAGGGTTATCCAGAAGCAGATTTTTTTTTGCGTTGCTGATTTTCACAGACTGCTATTTAGAAACTGCAACAGTTAGGCTGCTCAAAGAGAAAATATTTAGCTCCAACCACCCATGAAATAAACTGGATTCCAAGAAATTGCCTGGACAACCTCAGGTTAGGCGCTGTGTCTATTAATGGAACAAATGAAAGAATTTTCTGCCAAGCTATGCTGAGCACCATTTGTGAAGTGTGCTAAAGCTGAAATCTGAGTCCCTTTCAGTTACTTTCCTTCCTTTGCAATCACATTTCATTTGCTTAAGAATGAGTGCAAATCCAGAAGAATTCAGATCACCTTTCGAGAGAGCAAGGCTGTAGGTAGCTTTTAAAAACTCTGTCCTAAACAGGATCACAGGGCACCACATAAGTAGCAGGTTGGCCTCCAGTATCTGTTTACGGCAGAGATGTTCATCTGAATTTGCCATGCAACTGCCTCCATTACCAGCATATGGGGAAACTATATTTCCCAGCCTCCCTTGCAACTAATCATGTGACCGAGTTCTGGTCCATGGCAGGAGGTGGTGCAACCCTTTCTGGGAGAGCTCTCCTCAACACCCCAGGCCCCCTCCTGCCTTCCTCTGCCGAAGCTCTGGGGACAGAGGCACAGGTAGTGTAATTACAGGCTGGAGAGCGCTCTCTTGTCCTGCCTTAAACACCATGTGACTGAGAGGTAGACTTCCATTGTGCTGTCATTGGAATTTTGGCGTTTATATTGCCAACAGCCTCGCTTTGTGAGCTTTGTAAACAACACCCATACGTCTCAGGAGTGTCATCCCTCCTTGGGAGCTGTTGGCCTCCCTAGAGCAGCCATGAGTGCAGCTGTGGAGTAGCCATAACTCACTGCTTATAAAATCCGAAATCATTTCCACGGCCCGCACTGTCTCTGATGGCTCAGTTCTCTGTGCAGGAGGTTCTCTGCCTTTCTTTTCGGAGTTAATTCCAAAGAACCCCAGGAGGCTTCGCTCCGTGTGTGGGGCCCCAGGGAAAGTGTTCTTGGTCTTCTTTGCTGCATTGGAGGTCCCTGCTATGTGCCGCTAGAACGTTGTGTTTCTCATCATTGCAACGCTTACTTCACGCTGCCCTCACTGTCTTCTGCTTTGCCCCATCCCACTGGACGGAGAGCTCCTTGAAGACAGAGAATGAGGTGTTCATCCCTTTTTGTTTGGTCACAGCCTAGCAAAATGCTGGTTGTGCTGTGTTTGATAAGCCTTTGTGAAAGGAAGAGAAGAAAAGAAAAAATATGCTTAAGCAAAATAGCCCAACACAAAGATGTTCTTTCTAGCCGGCCCTATGGGGAGTGCTTCCCTCTACCCAGCTGTGTTGCATGAGTCCTTACAATAAAAAGGCCGTGTCTCCCCTGCAGGGAAGGAGAGCCTGAACCGCTACCTCCCCGTCTCCCTCTGACATCACTGTCTCAGAATGTGTGTGCGGAGGAGGAAGGGGAAACCATCAGACAGTACACAATGCAGCTCACAGAGACCACGGACACCCACACAGGCGTGGCATGAGGGAACCACCACAGGAAAATGTAGATTCCGCACATTGCTAAAAAAAAAAAAAAAAAAAAGGAAACAACAGACTGGCTAAGTGAAGCACACATGCCATCTTTAACACCACTGGGGTTTGCCCACATCTTTTAAGACGGGGTCAGTCATGAGTGTGAAATGTACAAAGTCCCAAAGTGTGAAGTGAAATGAACGTAGGATTTTTGAGAGAGAATATCTGGATGTAGCTAAGAGAGTTAATCTCTGTGGGCCTCTGTTTCTTCATCTACAAAAGCTACAAAATGCTATAATTTTGTAAAATTTAAAAAATATATTTCGTTGATTTTTTACAGAGAGGAAGAAAGAGGGATACAGAGTTAGAAACATTGATGAGAGAAACATCAATCAATATCCTCCTGCACACCCCCCACTGGGGATGTGCCACAACCAAGGTATATGCCCTTGACCAGAATTGAACCCAGAACCCTTGAGTCCACAGACCGATAATCTATCCACTGAGCCAAATCGGTTAGAGCTAATTTTGTAAAATGTTATTAAACTTTTTTTTTTTTTTTGCATTTAGATTATATGTATTTTTAAAACACTAATTTACAGACCTGCCATGGCTGTGTTTGTGATTATGTTTATAATTTTAGGCAGATTATACATGTTTCCATAATTGGTAAAGACATATTTTTTTGTATGCTAGGCTGCCATTTGTCCTTTGGTTTAGAACACATGTGTCAAACACAAGGCCCGCGGGCCAAATCCAGCCCGCCAGGCCTTGCAATGTGGCCCGCACCGCGCTGTCATCACTGCACTCCGCTGACAGTTTATGACATTGTCAGTTTATGACTGTTCAGTAAACCATTCGGCCCGCGATTTAGGCTGGATTTTAGATTTTGGCCCCTTCTCTGATTGAGTTCGACACCCCTAGTTTAGAATGATGAAACAGTTTCGAAATCATATGTTCAATTGATCATTAAGAGCACAAAACTATGTTTGCATAATATTCAAGGTCATGGTAAATGTGCTCTTCAATTGATTATTAAGGATCCCTGTATTTACCTGTGAAAAGGAAACATCACATCTACAATTCAGGGATTAGGATTAATGCCTTGAAAATACACAAGCAAGCATACTCACAACCACAGATACACATAAGACAGCTGACTGCTATTGAAAGGAGAGTGTCATTGAGGGTAAGAGAATAGAGACAATACTGGAGAAAGGAAACCTACTAAAGATGAAGGAAAAAGAAGAAGGAAGGGGGAGGAGGAAGAAGATGAGGAGGAAAAAGAAGAAGGCCTGAGAGAATATGGAACAATTTAGGATATAGATCAAAACAGAGACAAAAGCCCAGCCGGCATGACTCAGTGATTGAGCATTAACCTAGGAACCAGGAGGTCATGGTTCCATTTCTGGCCAGGGCACATGCCTGGGTTGTTGGCTCCATCGCTAGTTTAAGACATGCAGGAGGCAGCCGATCAATGATTCTCCTTCATCATTGATGTTTATATCTTCCTTTCCCTTCCTCTCTGAAATCAATTAAAAAAATAACTTAAAAAATAGAGGCAAAATAGCTCATGTTTCTAGAGGTGGCACACTGTGCGAACGTGTGGGGTGGGCTGGAAAGGGAACAGAGGAATGGGGAGAGATGGAGGGATCCATGGTTTAGAAAAGAAGGACCCAAACAATAGTCTAGGTTGAAGAGAAATGAGCACTAATAGTGGAACATGCACAACAAAGTTAAACGTGGCTGTGAAGCTTAAAGAATAAAAAAAGCTTTAAAAACCAGGAAACAAAGGGAAAAGGAGGAATGACAACTGCAGTTGCTACCAAGGATGTGGATGTGAGCAGCCGCTGGTCAGCCTCAGTGTGACCTAGACACTTGCTCCGATGGCCCCGGGCAGGGAGAGGCCGGGCTGGCCGGAGCCAGGATGTTGGATTGACCCTGAGAACAGGGCAGCTCTGACCCAGACAGGCCTTTGATGGAGTAGATGCCAGTCCGGGCCCCCTGGGGGAGGCTGGAGAGGAAGCATTCGTGGTTCACCGTGCGAGTTTCTATGATTTCATCGTGACTGTTCATCGCTCCCTGGAGAGCCTGCCCTGTGTCTGGAAGTAACTGATTTCCCATGAAGGTTTATGCTGACATTCCCGTGAAGAATGCTAGGAGAGGGATTTATTCCACCCTCTGTGGGCACTCCCCACGTGACGGCATCCTTTCACCTACATAACAGGTCTGATCGCTCTTTTCTGATGGAGCATTTCCTGTAGCTCAGTCACTGAGTGTCAATTCAACACTAACGAGGAAAATCCATAGTTCCTTTCCCTCTGGGTAACGATGGTAGGCTGTCCTTGCCAAAGCTCTCCCCAGGAGTCCCTGAAAGCGTGCAGGTTCCTGGGCTCACCGTTAGGGTCCTCAATTGGCTCTGCAGCTGGCTCCAGCCAGGGCCTGGCACAGCCCCTTTCACCTGAGAAGCCATGCCATCTTCTAAATGCCTGGGCGCAGGGAACGGAGTGCCATACCCGAAGGACACACATGGAAATCCTGTAGAGTTGCCTGATCTCTCCTTTTGCTCAAAACCAACTCAAAACCAGCTGGTTCAGCAAAGGAAGGCTATAAATAACAGACACCACTTCATCATCCCTCCCTCTCCGTACGGCATCAAATGCCTACCGGCCTGGCTGGGCCAGCCTTATCAGAACGCGAAGGGGTGAAGTAGCCACTAGCTGGCTAATCACAATACTGTCAGATTGCTCCCTCAAACGGCTATAATTCACTGAACAAGGCGGTTATTAAAATCCCAGGCTCTCTGTGCTGTGGCCGGAATGGCAATGGCAGCACCGCCGGCCTTCCTGGCACACAGGAGACACACGGGGAAGGCCTGGGTGGCAGGCACTCCCTCCCGCGCCTGGTCCCTGCAAGCTGCCCTCCAAGAAGCAAAGGATGCATCTCCTGCCCGCGGTGGTGTGACAACGTCTGTGCAGGAAAAAACATCCAGGTCTACTAAAAGCATCGGTAGGAGCTGAGGTCTTAATGTCCTATCAATCACAGCACTGCATTGCACTAAAATCACCTCCCACAATTAAGGAAAGCAACAGCCAAATTGGCTAATTAGCATAAGAACACACAAACACTGCTGTCTCTGAAGTGCCATTATTAAGCATTCTAAATATAGTCATTTCAATGGCAAGATTTGTGAATTATCTTCTCTTTTCTCTAGGTAAATCTTGGCACCCTTGTGACAAATGCTGTAATCCTCACTGGGCAGAAAAGCCCTGAGCGAACACAAAACGCACCTTTTATGAAACCTATGAATCCAGGAGAGAAGCAATTGAATTAGCCTTGACACCCGTGTAGAACACACTCAGGTTGGAAAATTACAATTTAACCAAATGAAACTTCGTTATAATTTAATGAAGAGCAGTTAAAACTAGTTTTGAATTAATCTTTTTTTCTGGATCACAGAAAAAAAATATATACTTATGGAAAACATAAAACTTCGTAACAATGATTAGAAAATTACTTTGTTCTGAAAACAAATTAGTTAGCACACTGCTACCTGGAACCGTAATTTGAAATCACTTAATAATGATAAGCCTCCTTCATTATTATAATGCAGGCAGATTGCAAATGCAATACCAGAGCCTTATGTTCATTCTGCGCTGTTTCCGCTGTGGCAGAGGGGGAATTCTTGTTTATTGAAAAGGTGTGTAAGCTAAATAAAACTGAATGTCCTTATTACAGTGGCAGTTGATTTTCTTTTTTTTCTAAATTGTCCTGTATAGACAATTGATGGATAGAAGATAGATGATAGATAGATGATAGATAGATAGATAGATAGATAGATAGATAGATAGAAAATAGATAGAAATAGTAATTAACTCCTAGATTTGGGAAAGCATCTCTCTTCTAATCTCTCAGTTGGGTCAGAATTAGAACCAAACAGGAACTGGATTGAAGCATCTTCCAGAGAAGGACAATCTCTCTGGTCAGGCTCTAACGAAGGTACACAGACTCTCTGACCCTCCCCTCTTTCACCCCTGCGCACAGCACCACCCACAAACAGGCCCAGGCCTTCTCTGATGCACAGGCTGCCAACCTGTGCCATCAGAACCACCCAGGCTCTGCGGTCATGGGAAAGGGCCCGAAAACTCATTTGAATTTCTCCTAAATAAACTGCCTGCCTTTAACGGATGAAACAGTGGTCACATAACTGCACACTCATGTTCTTTAAAGGACATTCAAACAGTCATTTATAAAGACAAAGGCCAAGACAATTCCTGGCTGCAAAGGTGACCATTCTCCTTCCCTCCCTCTGCAACTCCAGGCAGCGCCAGCGCCAACCCCAGGAGGGGAGGCGCCAATCCAAGATCATCCCAATGATTCTAAAGGTTCCATAGGAGAATACAGCCTGAGGAAAGCCAGGAAGGGTTTGGAAAGATAGACCTAAGCAGAAGATTTTGCCCTGAGTCAGCCAAAGGGATGCGCCTATACTTAGTGGCTTCCTGAGCCTGAGGAGGAGGGTGAGGCTCGGAGCGCCCTCTTCTCTCTGGGTTTCTGACATGGCGTGTTGCTTCAGAGGGACTTCCTGCATCAAGATTTTAGAAATTCCAATTATTGTTCTATTTCTATAGTTACTTATTTCTGAATAGCTGGCCCATGCATAATTTATCATTGTGTATAATCTAAGAAGAATGTCATTCCCTAAAAAATATAGGAGTCCTGTAACCTCAGTATTATTATGTAATGTTATGAATATTACATAATAATGTATTTCCTCCCTGATGTAAAACATATTCCTTATCATACATCAATCCCAATAATGTGCAATAGTCAAACAATGAAATTACCTTAAGTTTTCCTTAATAGAAAATTGATTAAAAATGATAATAAAAATAAAAGAAACAAAACTTACGGTGTTATTACAGGATTTTTTTTTGCCACTATTAAAATGATCATTCAGACAAATATTTATCAATGTACTCAGTTAAGAAACCCAGTTTCAGAACATGGTATGAATCCAGATGTATACTCTATTTCTGTGTGCTTGCATACATGTCAAATTTTGTGAAAAATAAGGAATCCAAATGGATTTGCACTTGACCTTTATTTCCCTCTTCATTTTCTTTCATATTAATTTTTATTTTTACTTTTTCCTTTGGTCAGTCTCCACCTGATTTCTCCCTGTGGCTCTGCTTCCATATTGTAAGCGCACCCCGTAATTGTTTTCCTGTTTAGAGTGAATTTCTCTACCTGTTTTAAAAACTGGGCCGTGGCGCTGGGAGCAGCCGAGCACATCTGGGAAGGGCAGGGGACCTGCCTGAATATGAGCTCTCCCAAGTGAGAATGGAGGCTCATCCATCTTGCTTTCCTGCCTGTCTATTCATCTATGTTAAAGGAATTGCTTAGCAATCGCTTAAAGAAGAGAACTGGGACCAGACATGTCTGTTTTTTACATTGACAAAATATGATTGAAAGTCAAAACGTCAATGGCATTAAAATTTAAAACCAAGATTGCTAGAATTGGATCAGCCTCACAAGGTTTCTATCTTTCGACATCATAGTATCGATCACTTGCTTACCTTCTAGACATCATTTGTTGTATTAGCTTATCAATGCATTGCTAAAAATATTGTCAGTGTGAGGTTTTATTTTGCATGGCAGAAAAAAACACACACACAACACGTTTGCAAAAATGGAAGCATTCAATTACTGAGTTCTATATTAAATAATACGTTCAGGATTCACAAAGTCAAAAATCTTCAATTTAAACAGTCTTCTCTGATCACTGCCTTCTATTATTTAATGTCTACAACACGAGTTATTTTCCTGGCTCACCTGTTCTTTAAAAGCCAGATGTCTAAGGCTCTGCCATTTACCTTCCTTTGTCTCCGAAGCCTAGATCTATCATACTGCCCATCACTCAGTCACTCCCTCATCCTTGTCTGTTGATTCTTTGTCCTTCCATTGTACTCAATTGGCAAAAATCACAGTTCTGGAAAATTCAAATAGTCCAATTTCTCAAGTGTTACATTACGGATGCTGAACAAGCCTAAAGGGAAAAAAATTGCACAACCTTGAAAACAGGAGGCATCACAAATTCATGGTTTCCAGTTCGAGCTGGTCCTTCAGGGCCTCCTATTGGCATTCTGGGACCCAAACACCCTCCCAGGTGTCTTCAATCCTTGATTTCCCTCCTACACCCCCCCCCCCACACACACACACTGTCCCCTTTATTTCATGCTTCCTTCTCGACTATTCTGAATCATCTCCACTCTATTACATCTCCTACTCCATCATTTCTGGGTCTTAAAGCCAACAGTGTAATCCACCTCACAAAGAAAACAGAATTATTAGAAAAAGACTCTATCTCCTCCTCTCGCCTCATTTACCAGTTCTCATGTGTGTATATCCATTATGCTTCCATTTCTTTTGCCAAAACTGTTTTCCTATTTAGAGTGAATTTCTCTACCCATGTTAAAGCTTCTACTGTATTTTCCTCGTTCCTCTGTACAAACCATGCCATGCTACAAATATTCCTTCTTTCTCCTGTTTTAGAAACTTCATCTTTAGTTTCTTCCATTTAGCATTGAAACATGCTTATAAGTCTGATTATTTCATTTTTTCATTCTCTCCCGCAACCTGATGTGTTCTTGCTCTCTCTTCTACTCCCTAGCTGAGGTTCTCAAGAGCACTTCCTATACTCTCTGTGTTTTTATTTACCTCCCATGCACTCCACAGTCTTCTGTACTCCTGCTGCTTACCCACATTTCACTGAAAGCCCATCACTAAGATTATCAATGAACGTGATGCTAAATTTCATGAACAAGTATTTATCTCATGGGACGCATTGCCCCTTGTAGCTGACTCCATGCTTTCTAAATGTCTGCATTTTTTTTTTTTTTGCCTGCTCTCTCTTGCTGCTTTTCACGGGATGTTCTCCATCTACTTACTCCTTAAAGCGTCATGTTTGTCCGAATTTATCTCATCTACTCCAACTCTTCAATTACCAACTGTCTCCTGATAACTCCTAAACCTCTATTTTTTTCCATATCAACACTTCCTAAGTCGTTTCTGATTCATTTGTCACCCTCCCCCCACTTACAGAATTCAGGTGCTTCTCTTAGTAACCACTGTCACAGCCAATGTGTTTTAATTGCATGTTAACTGGCCTGTCACCCAAGTACAACTGTATGCTTCTTAAGGAAGACACAATGTCTGGTTTTTAAATGGTGCTTCCAGTGCCTATTTTAGCACCTGACTCCATGTAGATGTTCTATCAATACTTATTGGGTAACTGATGCTGGCCAGTGGCCCAGAAACATGTACAATAATAGGAAAAAGACTAATGACAATGGGGGTGAGGGGGTTTTAGGCAGCACAGAGAACATGCAAAACGAGATTAAATACAAATCAACAAGTGTTATTGCAAGAGACATATTGACCAGGTCCTGAGAAGTTACCTTGGAAGTACCTTGCTGATTAGAGATTATTTTTTATCAAGACCCTATCATTCCTGTTGACCCTAAGCCACTATTCTCAGCCAGGTGTACAGCTCCAGTGGCTTCTTCTCCACCTACTCCAAACAGTTTTGAAAGGAGGAAAAAAGTACCATCTCCACTTGGTGTATTTTTTTTAATTGACTGGCTAATTGATGAAATAGCTTGGACACATTTTGTTTGCATTTGATTTTGCAAAAAGACCTAGCGCAGTGAGTCTCAATTCTGATCGGTGGCATATGCCCCTTGGTTTGGTAGGCAGGTATGTCAGCATCATCACCAAATGCCTCCTTTCTGGGATACTTGGATCCCATCCATTATCCCTGAGGATCTCTGCCTAGAGAACCAGCGTTAATGAGGAGAAAGTGCTGGACGCCCAACACAGGTGTCCAACTGTTCTGAGTGGTTGATAGTTACTGATTTAAAGCGACATATATTGTGGTCAAGTAGAATGTAATGAATTCTTGTAACAGATAACTTAAATAAATTAGCTGTTCCTCTTCCAAAAAGTATAAATAATAATAGCCTCTAGTTACTATAAAATTCAGATTTTCTAGAAAATCACAATATAGGATATATTTACAGGATTATCAAATTACCAATCAAGAATGTGTATTAGAATTAACTAAAATAAGAAAACCTAAATATGATAAAATTCTTACTATGGGCATTAATCACTATTCTGAGTGATTTTCATATATAAACTCAATATATTTTCAGAACAACTCCATAGATTAGATTTCTCAATTAGCCCATTTTACACACAGAAAGATTAATGTACAGAAAAGTTACTCAAGGACACACCTAATCATTGGTAGAACGAGAATTTGTACCAAGAAATCTGATAACTCTGTGTCCTAACCAGCGCTTTATTCTCCCCTAATTTATATATTAGAAACTGAGTCCAAGAATGTTTAGACAAACTGCACACAAATTTTAATACCTCTGTTATTCATTTTATATATGTTTGTTATTGCACCTATTTTATTGATCATATTGATAATGCTATCAAGTGCTGCTCCTTTCTTTGGGGGATCTTTGGAAGAGGGTTAAAACTATGTAAGTGTAACATGGAACAGAGGTACAGTTTTGAAATCTTTTGAAAACTATGTGGTCAACAATAAGAGGACTTCATGATAGTTCAAGATTATTATAGCCTTTCATAGCCAAGATTGATTAGCCTTTCATTTATGATACAAAGGGTAAGATGACCATTACACAGGAAATGTTTTCACAATTGAGTTCCATAAAACCTGTATCAAGTGTCCTTTTACTAGCCAGGCCTCCGTCCTGGGATGAGTCAAATAAGTTTGATGGAGAGGCCACTTGATAAATAGAAAGGTCAATGTCCTGAACAGCAAGGGGTCAGGCCTTGCTTGAGTCCGCTCACTTATTAGTGGGCTCAGAGATGGCCTAAGCTTTTTTCATGTTGCTTAGTCTTGCCTTCCTTCTGGGTGAAATATGTGAAGCACTAAGTTTGTATGAGAAGACTTAGTACACTTCCGTTTCTCCTCTGTAACAAGAACTTAAGAGGATCGCCATTGGCTTGCTCTACCATCACGTGATATCAACATCCCGGTAGAATTCCATATCTGGTCACAAGACACAATTCCCACTTTCCATACAGAAACATTTGGGGGTAAAGGTAATTTCAAGGCTCCCAAAGACTGGAACTGACACACAGGGATATGGCTTCTTTCACAAAAAGACAGAAAGACAAGGTTTGATCCGCTGAGTGAGTCTGAAGCCCATCCTGTAGAAATTCCCATGGAAATTCCTTCCTTAAAAATCTCTGGAGAGATTTAGCCAGACTGCCTCTGCCTGGAACTCTTTCAAACCTGTGAGTTGGATCCCTGACTCTAGTCCTCAATTCTTGTTGCACTTCAGTCTCATTTGATTCTAGTGGTGATTTCATTTATCCCCTCTTCCCTTGGCGCCCCCATACTGGCCACTTGCTTCAACCTGCATTCTACTTAACTCTGTCCATCAAGCATAGTCTGATCCATATCTAGCTTAACTGAACTTCAAAGCTGGCCACTCTCTGCCAATAATCTATTGCCTGATGCACAACCACAGCGACCTTGCCCATAACACCTGGCCTGGCTGTAGTCTACAACCACACAGCACAGCATTGCAACCCATCTGGGTGTTTGGATGAGTCAGGGGGATAGGGTGGCAAGGCTTAAACATAATGACAATGTTAGTGTGAGGCTGGGCTACAACTCATCAGTTCTTTAGGGACAAAACATGGAATTTCAATATGCATTCATCAATTTGCGTTTCCCTTACTCTTCCTTTTTGAAAGCAATGTGACTCTGCTAGCAGCCATGCTTGTGTGATTGATTGTAACGTGTCGGCAGCTCTTTGGGACCTTCTGGAAAATGAAATCGACCATCTTTGAGTGATAATGTCAGTGGGATAGAATGTGTCACTGGCTAATGGTCTCCTGCTGCTGCATAAATGCCAACACAAGCCAAAGGTATTTGTGGGGAAAAAGTTCAAACTAAGCTAAGATTTTTATATTCAATGCAAAAGAAAAGGAATTTACAGCCAGTTACTGCTGCTATAACATATGCTGGATGTAGAATTGATGGATGTATATAAGCTATGATCATCAAATGATCAATTCTTATATAAATCCAATATTATAATTGGTTTAAAAACTTGAGTTCTTGGCCTGGCCAGTGTGGCTCAGTTGGTTGGGCACCAAAAGGTTGCTGGTTTGATTCCTAATCAGGACACATACCGGGGTTATGGGTGGGGGAACATACAAGAGGCAGTCAGTCAATGATGTTTCTTTCTCACATCAATGTTTCTTTCCCTTTCCCTTCCTCTTGGCTATAAAACTCAATAAAATATTTTAAAAAAACAAAACCTAAGTTATGTATTTAAACAAAACCTAAGTCCAACTAGTTTTTCAGAAATAAAACAATTCCCTCAATATTATTTTTAAACATTTAGCCAGATTCTCTTAGATTATATTAGGCACTTTTGAAATCTATATGTTTTTATACACTAGATAGAAGTTTAATAAATAAAACTCAGAGGCTCAGAAACTACACTGTTCAATTTATTCTATAATGCCAAAGTATAAGATATTAATATTTGTGGAACAAATATGAAATAACCTTCCACATACAAAATATAATTTATGTCATGTGTACTGTGTCTTGTGAGAAAACATTCACATATATTGAAAATGTTTAATAGAAATTTTATAATTATGATTCACTGACAAGATATTCCTAGCAAAATACATATGATATATATATCAAATAGTATAGGAAAGTTATTTAATTTTCCTTCCCTGAATTTGGCAAAAATGTCATAGTTTAGTTTTGCATTCTACTACAACCTTTTAAGATTGGATTTTCTCTGTAGGGAAAGCAGTAAATGAAATATAGATCGATAGCATAGACTGTATTGGCCAATGAGGAATAATGTGCAGTCTGGGGAACACCATTTCCTCAGACCACTAGAGGAGAGTAAATTGCCCTGAAATGTGTCAATACAATAGCCCGTTCTGAGTCTTTTGCTGGTGGCAATCATTAAAAAATAAATTGATATAATTTTAACACACACACATATAAATATGTATAGTAAACTATGGAAAAGTGGTTGGTAGAAATAAAAAGCAATATTAATACACTAGAAACCCAGTGCATGAATTCATGCAGCCCCCCTCACCTGCGCTGGTCTTTGGTCATTACAGCTTTAGGGCCACTGGGTTTTTACAATATAGATAGATACCCACACTACTGAGATAACTTATTTTAAAACACAAACTGATCAATGTTTCTCAACTGATCAATGTTTCTCAACTGATCAGTGTTTCTCCCTCGTTCTTCCTCTACCTCTAAAAATCGATAAAAACACATTTTTTTAAAAAGGAGAGGAGTTCCTAAGTAATAAAAAATAATAGTTTAAAAATTTCCCAAACATGGAATAAATAAAAACATTTCTTTAAAACACCACATAAGCATTAAGACATAATTTACCCTTCCATTTTTAAACTTTAGTGAAAAAAATCAGTTAGTATACTCATTTAAAAATATAAAAATCCTACCTATTTTTAGGCAAAGAGCAAAAGAATCTGTTCAAACAGTCCATCGCCTATTTTTGTCTGAGCTGAGCTTCCCTGTTACATAACGGGAGGTGAGCCGGGTAGATCCCCAGCCTCTGCTGACCCTTCTGTTGCTCTTGCTTTACTTTTCTACCACCCACGTGCTGGTGCACCTGCTCTCAGTATCGGACCTCATGGGAATACACGCTTTATTATTTGATTCATTATTGCTTTGTTCTCATGAAAGGCTATTGGCATAAGAAAATGTATTCAGAGTCTAGATCAAAATAGTGTATTGATCACGGGCCTCCAGAGGGAGAGAAGACACTCAGGGTTATAATCCACCTGATGTGAATTCTACTGATAACTCATGGTTTTAATATGAAAACACCTTCTGCCAAAACCGGTTTGGCTCAGTGGATAGAGCATCAGCCTGCGGACTGAAAGGTTCCAGGTTCGATTCCGTTCAAGGGCATGTAGCTTCGTTGTGGGCACATCCCCAGTGGGGGGTGTGCAAGAGGCAGCTGATCCATGATTCTCTCTCATTGATGTTTCTAACTGTCTATCCCTCTCCATTCCTCTCTGAAGAAAATCAATAAAATATTTAAAAATATTTTAAGAAAAGACCTTCTTGGTAGATTAACATAGTGAGGTCTATAATTGCTGGTGTGTTTAATATGGTTGTTACATGATTGGCTCAGAGCAGAAATAAAGCAATGTGTCTATGGTTTAGCTGTTTTTCTTTGGGTTTAAAGGAAGTTTTCATACCCAGATCAACCCCACTCACATTATCCCACTCTACTCTTTCTCTTTCATTACCGAAGTGATTTTAATAATCATAAGAGAGACATTCTGGAAGGATACTGTCTTGCTTAATTTACTATGCTAAAATGTTACTCTTCTAAAGCTTGACTGATTATTCATTTGAAATAAAATGTCTAAGTAAATGAAAAGAGTACTTATAATTTGGGGGCCATCATTTATTCATTTTTATGGCACAATGCTCTTACATTATGAATAAGAATGCTCACACGATGTCAAATGTGTGACTGATATCAATGTTTAAAAAATTCTGGAAGAAGATGGAATTTCACTGGCTTTGTGATCTGAATTGTAGGACAAGGTGCTGCAGAGAACCACTGACTTCTTCAAACTAGCAGCTGCATTTAAAATAGTGCCCTCAGAGAATAGATGGCCCTAGGAATGAGATACTCCACTGATGTGTATCGGACGCACACTTAGGTAACAGCTCTGGCACATGGGCCATTTTCACCCGCTGGTGCACGGGCAGGGACGTGAGTGTGAGGTCCCAAGAGGGTAGAAGGCTCTCCAGGGACCTGTGCTGAAGACAGCAGCGATTCATGAATATATATATATATATTAAAGGATCTACAATAGCTAATGAAACTGTTTTCAAGGAGAGAGATGGCAAAAAGGAGGAAAGGAAGGAAAAATGGGATGAAGGAGGAGGACCGGAGGGAGACAGACCATGTACTATACGGTACAGGTAGGATTTGGAGCTAAAATGCTGGGTTTGAAATGTGATTTGTTATTTGACTATGTCCAAGTTATTTAATCTCTAAGACTTCAGTTCACAACCAACTGTGTGTGTGTGTGTGTATGTGTGTGTGTACTGTATATTTACATGTTTTTCCAATTATGTACTGTATATTTACATGTTTTTCCAATTCTACTTCAAAGCCTTTTGTTATAATGACTAATGGAAAAAAGACCACCAGAAGGGCATTCTCTTAGAGAGGAAAATTTTATTTCTAAGCAGAGAATAAAGCTTATTCATAGATTATTCCAATTATATAACCAAAGAAAAGATTCTCCTGTCTGCATTAGCATATCACTAGTGCTACTCTACTAATAACTACCTGAGGTATTAATCAAGATTTGGAGAGAGTTAAATGGAAAGAGGTAACACCTTTTCTTTTCAGTTATGGAGAGAAGGGATGACTGGGAGAAAATTGGAAGAGACAAATATTAACATGTCTACTAATGTCATATAAAAATGAAAATATTTTACGATTTGAAATAACTAGTTATAATAAGGTACTTAAATCAGAGAAGAAATATAACTCAATATCAAGTGGATTGTGCAGAAGAAATCATGACCATAGTGTAAGGTAGTTATTAAAAGCATTAATCAGAGGAATAAAGAAGAATGGAGAAAGAAAACGTTGAAACAGGTGAAGAGAAACAAGAAATAATAATGTTTAGAATTTTCCACTCCCTCTCAATTAAAATGTAGGATGTGGATGCAGTTAATATGGTTGATTATGCTATCATCCATCAACTCTTTACTTCCCCACCTCATGAAGTTTGACCATGTGACTTGTTGAGGCCAACAGAATGTGTGTGCCATGTCCAAGGTAAGGCATTAACAAGTGTGGCATCTTACCATCCCATTCTTTAAGGTGATGAGCTTAATTTCCAAACATGGAGAAGATTTGAGGATTATTTCCATTATATCTATGCTAATAAAAGAGAATCATGCAAATTAATCATCACTCCACTATGCCCCTAGCCAACCAGGAGGGAATATGCAAATTAGAAGATCAAAAGTGGCAGCCTCCCAGCTGCTCCAGGTGCAGAGTGGCCAGGTGGGGCAGGATGCCTGCTATGAGAGGGAGTGGGGGAGGCACTGGAAGGGATCTACAGGAGCGGTACTCCAGCCGGCCACAGCAAAGATGAAGATGGCAGACTCTGGCCTGAGAGAAGACCTGGGTCCCGGGTGCCAGAGGAAAATTGGTGCTGGAAGCCAAGGGAAGGAAGGCCTAGTGCATGAATCTCTTTGTACAACAGGCCCCTAATATATAAAATAATACATAACAAAGTCTGTACCTTTATGTAATCTGGATTAATATATCAATACCATGTCCCAATATAATCAGGTCAGTATCAGACGGGGTACAGGAACTAAGGAACACCCTGGGAGGAGGCTGGGGAAGATCTGATGTGTGAGGAAGAAAAAAAAGGGTCATGAGCACACAATGCTAATGGAACACACCCGTGTCCTGCATGTTTTGGAATGGGTCAGCTCTGCTCCGCTCTGATACGCCGGGCAAGAGAGGAAGCTGTGCATTAGTTATCCGTCACTGTACTGCAAATCACCTCAACTTAATGGCTTGAAACAACAGACATTAATTATCGGAAAGAAAAAAAAAATTGTGCTGGAGAGTCTCCGCTAAGAGAAATGATGACAGCGCAGCTAGAAAGAGGAGGATGACAGTCCCGCTGACACGCTCAGCATTCATTCCTGCTGACCCTCTGCAGTGACCTTGGTGGGCTTACCTCACTGTGTGGTAAGGGGACACGTGGATGGGACTGGCTGGTGTGGTGAGAGGCGGCATCTGTGCTGCTGAGGTTGCGCTCTGGCCATGGCTGCTGTGCCACACCAGCTGGCCACCCACCTCCAGGTCTGGTCTCGGACACACCTCTCACAATGTGTTTTGGGGAGGATCTTCTTTCTCTAAATCCTCCAAGTGGCCCAGGGGATGGGTTTTTCTCTGCTGACTTCCATCTCTGACACCCCCCCCACATACACACACACACACACACACACCCCTACATCAGTGTCATCAGCGTGATTATGGTGAAAAGAAGAGCATTTAAAACCCAGGAATTGCTTCAATGGAGAACTCTCATCATTTGCAACAGCATGGATGGGCCCAGAGAGCATTGTGCTGAGTGAAATAAGCCAGTTGGAGAACGATAAATAGCACACAATCTCACTCATTTGTGGAAAATAAGGAACAACATAAACTGATGAACAAAAACAGATCCAGAGACATAGAAGCATCCAACAGACCTTCAAACCTCAGAGGGAAGACAGGGGAGGGTGGGAGGAGGTAAGAGATCAACCAAAGGACGTGTACGTAGGCCTATGAGCCTGACCAATGGACACAGACAACAGGGGGGTGGGGGCATGTGCTGAGGAGTGGGAGCGGTCAATGGGGCAGAAAGGAAACATATGTAAAACTTTCAACAATATGATTTAAAAAAAAATATTGGGGCAAAAACGAAAAGAAAGAAAAAACGAAAAGAAAGGGTTGCTTGACGGGCAGTGACAGAGCCGGTGTGATTCCTAAGGAACTGGAAATGGCCCTTTCGGAATTCCCCAAATGTCTTCGGCCAGTTTTTCTCATCATAGAGTTTGTCACAGGAGGAACCGAAACTTGGAGCTAACGACTAAAGAATTTTGATGGGAAACAAGCCTGCGCTGAAAGGTACATGATGGTCATTTCAAAAATCGAGGTTTGCTTTTAAGATTAGTGTGGAATAAAAATTTAAAAAAAATAAAAAAAAAACACTTTTGGCAGAAAATATTTAGCCCATATTAGCTTGTAGCTAATATGTAATACACACACACACACACACACACTATTTATATATTAAATAGTAAAAATATTAAATGGATGGTATCAGAAAACAGTAACCTTGCTTATTCTCCCACTCTGAAACTATAATTTTTAATACAATAGCCACAAGGAATTCTATCTCTGTTTTCCACCTTGAGAGTTCATTGCCCTTCTTCACCTCTAAGCGCCTCCTGGGAAGACCCACTCAGGGGTAGACTAGACATAGCCCTCTCTTGGAGAAAGACAGCTGTGGGTTACAAGGCTCAGTTTCCAGAGAGAACAGCAGGCATGGGCAGTGGGTCTGTGCATCATCTTGTTGGGGTTGAGCAATCTCATATAGAAAAATGCAAGGCCCCCTCCCTGTGGGCTAAGAAAGACACAGAGAGAGAAAGGACAGAAGTCCTCATCCCAGGGACACCATGGAGAGACTCCACAGTGTGGAAGCCATTGTGGACATGACTCACACCACACGCTTTGGGCGGATGAAGACATTGCCTTGCCAGCTTTGGGTCAAACATTTAGCACACGCAACCTAGAGCAGACGCCTGCACAGCTGGGAAAGGCTCCATGTCTGACACTGGCAAGAGACCAGGGTGGAATATGCACAATGAATAGGTAGTTTAGCATGACGTTCAAATCCCATGCATCCCAGGCAGGGGACCTTTAAGAACAGAAATAGCCCTGGGGATGCTTCTGTCCTTCAGGTTTGAAATGACGAAGCATTTAGCTCTGGAAAGTGTTCCCTACACAGTGCAGCTCACGAGTGTGAGTCCATTATGTGGGCCTCAAGCAAAGGGTTAATCTGGTCATGAGGCTTCTGTTCACCTGCGGCTGTTTGGTCTGATTTGGCTTTTAATTTACATTCTTTATTGTTGAATTATTACATATGTGTCCTTTCCCCCCACTGACCTCTCCCCAGCCATGCTGCCCCCAGCACATGCCCTTCTGCAGACACCCTGCCCGCCACGGACTATTGGCTGAGGGTGAGGTCCATGTAGCATCTTCCCTGCCTGCCCAGCTTTTGTCAATCTGCATTCCTACCTGGGCCACCACTGCCTTCCAGTCCTCCCCTCTCCCAGTCCTGCTGACCCACATGCTCCCTACAATAGTGGAAGGACTCCAATACAGCTTGGACCAGCCTCAGCTCCGGCCACAGCTCCTGACCGGCCGTGCCCCTGAGCAGAGCTAGATGCGTTTGGCCACGGGGTCTCTTAGATTTGTACATGTCTACTCCACGGATCAAATTGAAAAAGTACAACCCTATGTGATTTCTGGAGGGACACAATCTAATCACATTTTTCCTGAACCAATTATCTTCTCACCAAGGCAGAAATCAGATTCATTGCCAGTGGGCTTATCGTTTTCTGCCCAAAGTTTTTTTTGTTTGTTTTTATTCCACATAAATCTTAAAAGCAAACCTCAATTTTTCTTTGCAGACTCAAGATCCATCGATCATGTGACATCATTTATTACTGACAATGCTATTATATATAAGGACTGGCCCGAAACTAATCACCTGATTGAGAGGCGCGGGCTGGGTTAAGTGGGGTGATAACTCACCCTCGTTGGACCTCTGCATTCCCATTGCGTGAGGCAGGGGTCCTCAAACTTTTTAAAGTGGGGGCCAGATCACGGTCCCTCAGAGAGCTGGAGGGCCGGACTATATGAACTACTAATTCCTACTGTAACACCTCGGCTGCGCTCACTGCCCAAAAAACCTGGCGGGCAGGATCAGACTCCTCTGTGGGCCGCAAGTGGCCCGCGGGCCGTAGTTTGAAGACCCCTGGGAGGTGTGACATGCCATGCGCTTTCTGTAACCAGAAACACAGGGAGGCCCTCTGTGGGTTCCGTTGATGTTTTGAAACAACATTGGCCTAAAAGCTCTTCCTTTAATCAAGTGGTAATTCATTTCCCTTCCCTGGCACAAAACACAGCTGAATTATCTTTGAAATAAGTTGATGATTTCCTTTTATTTCCTCTTTCTACTTGTAAATATAGATTCCACCAGATTATTACCAGGACAACATTGAAGCTACATTAATCTCTTCACCTAGGAAATCATCCTTTCCTGGGAAAATCTGAATTGTATCCCTTACTTCACTGTTGCCTAGTTGTAATATATAAAGGTTGGATATGAATAAACTTTTGCTCTCAATAATTTATTTTATAAATGTTTGTTTGTTTGTTTTTTAGTTTTTATTGAGATATAATTGGCATAGAGCACTCTATAAGATTAAGGTGTGGCCCCAGCTGGTTTAGCTCAGTGGTTAGAGTGTTGGCCTGCAGACTGAAGGGTCCTAGGTTTGATTCCAAACAAGGGCATGTACCTTGGTTGTGGGCACATCCCCAGTGGGGGGTGTGCAGGAGGCAGCTAATCGATATTTCTCTGTCATCAATGTTTCTAACTCTCTATCCCTCTCCCTTCCTCTCTGTAAAAAGTCAATAAAATATATTTTAAAAAGATTAAGGTGTGTGGCATAATGGCTCGATTTACATATATTTTGAAATGATTACCACAATTAATTTAATTAATATACATTTATAAAAAAGACAAATCATATTTTCCTTGTGATGAGAACTTTTAGGATCTAATTTCTTAAAATTTTTAAAATTTGCCATACAGCAGTGTTAACTATAGTCATCATCTTTTACATTACATCCCAGTACTTAATTACATTATAACTGGAAATATGTACATTTGACCACCTTCATTTAAGTCACCCAATAATTTCGTAAGGCCTCAAAAATGTTAATATACACTTTGGATCATATTCAATTAAATACATATATACATATAGAATGAAATTTTGGTTTTATAAGGATTATTCCATCTACAAATCTCAAGACACCGTGGGCAATCAATTCTAAATACATTAAATCACTGTCAAGTGTTTGTTTAGATGCTTTTGAAGAACAAATATTAGATTATTTTCTTAAAAATAAAAAGGGAATTAAGTACCTTTTCATTCAATTGAGGTGCTACCCAATGCCTATTTGCGGCTTACCTGAAACTTAGAACAGTACATGTACCAGTCTAACAATGATGATTTAAAAAATGACCAAATGCCCTAACGGGTTTGGCTCAGTGGATAGAGTGTTGGCCTGCGGACTGAAAGGTCCCAGGTTTGATTCCGGCCAGGGGCATGCACCTTGGTTTCGGGCACATCCCCGGTGGGGAGTGTGCAGAAAGAAGCTATTGATGTTTCTCTATCATCCATGTTTCTAACTCTATCCCTCTCCATTCCACTCTGTAAAAAATCAATAAAATATATATTTAGAAAAATTAACCAGAAAGCGGGGTTTCCCTAAGAGTGCAATATTCAACCAGCCATAATCCTGAACATCAGATGGGTGTGAAGCCATGGAAAACCTCGGGCCTAAAATAAAACCTTCGCCCATCCGTCACCGTCTAAAAATTCCACTCTTTGAGAGTCAATTATTTAACTTAACCCCTAAGATTATTTTAAAAATATTCCTTTTTAAAAATTCAAATTTCTCTGACAGGGATAAAACCTTCTGTCACTTACACTTCAGGGAAAAAATGGTTTTATTTAATTAACACTGCTCACGGTGACAGGAGCAGCGCGGGGCCTGCTCGAGGTCACCCGCTGTCACAGAGGCGCCCGCGGATCAGACAGTGAGAAGCGGCAGAGAGGGTGCAGATAGACTTGGCTGGCTTCACTGTTCCCCCGTGATGTCCTATGCAGCCGAGTCTGTCTCTGCGGGGAGATCACATGCTATCACTTGTCTCTTGTCTCAGCCTATTTTCCTTTCTTACAACTGTGTGCTGCCCTGACTTCTGCGCGAGTTGAGTTTTCAATGTGGCCCAAGCCTCGAGCCGCACCAATTGGATTTGAAGATCAGCTTTGCTCCCTGAAGATGATCAGGTTTTGAACAAACTTTTCAGCCTCCCTGAGCTTCAATTTCCTCCGGGAAAACGAGTCAGCCTCTCTGGATTGTTGTGAGGATTACAAAAGAGGGTGCCTCTCCGCAGAGAGCCCAGCTCATAGATGGTGTTGGTGAGCTGTAGTCATGACTGGGTTTATCAGGGTCACAGACAGAGAGGAGAGCAGGACCGTGGCCTGTGAAATAAAATAAAGAGGCCCAAGAGGCCCTGGAGAGGAGCAGGAGTCTATAAATTAGACTTGCTCCCGGTGTTGGTCTTGTCTAGGATCCCTCTCAGCAGAGAAAATGCCCTTCACCTGGCTTTCTTTCCATATCCAAGGGCACCCTGAAAACTTCGAATGAGAGAGCATTAAAGAGGCTGCCCCCACCAGACATGCAAGCTCATGGACCCATCGGAACTGAATCTGTACTGAGATAGCTGTACAGGGTGTTTTTCTCCCAATTCTCTTCTCTTCACCTTGGAGACCATTGTTCCAGACTATCAATCCTCAACACCTATCTCTCCCATCACCAACACAAGTACAGTCTAAACACCACTTAAAAATCACTTTTTAATATCATTCCAGAACAAATATGATGACTGAATTATTAGAAGACAAATAAGAACAGCATATCAAAATAAAGGCCTCCCTTGCATTCAATTTCTAGGAAAATCATTTCATCCAAATATAAGGACACCCTGACTTAAAGAAATCATTATTAACTTGTGTTCCTATGGACTTGGACATCTAAAGACAGATTCTGCTTGAAACAAATATTTAATTATTCCTATTAACTTAAAAATATCAGTTAAGCCACAGAATAATGACTTGTAATCATGCTATTATTTTTATACCTCTGTTTCTTCCACATGGATACAAATGAAAAATGTTTAATAATTTCCACCGAGATATTCTTTTCAAAAGAGGGGTATTCCAAGAATCAACGTCCTAAGAACAATTTGGAAATAAAACTCACAAAAGCAGTAAGCTATGTGGACCGCATGAAGGTGGTGCAGTCTGGTTGGGGAGACCATGACACATAAATCCACAATGAGAGCTTCCTCCCGAGGTGGACAGCCGCGTAGAGGCCCAGGAAGTATCTATTTCACAGGAAGACTGACATCGTGCATATGATCACACATATATGGACATTAATTGAGGTCACTATTACTTTTCCCCTTGGGGTTTATAACAGCTTATTTCCCTTCTTCCTGTCTATGCTCATTTACTTCCATCTTCACATCATGACTCAACTAATTTTCCAAATAATGCATCTCCAGTAATTGTGTTTCCTGTTCAAAAAACCTTGAGTGTCATCCACAGAGCATCACTTCACTCTACCGCCCTGGTTTCAAATACTCAAATGCACTCAGCTATCAAGCCAATTTCAATGACCTATTTGTCTTCATTTGGCCCAACCCCACCCTAGGAGTCACTCACTCTCCAACTCCCACTTCCACTGAGTAACGCTGAATGGGAAGATAGCACAGAAAAGTAATTACTGGTGTGGTTTCTGGGGTTGACACAGTTGAGATCAAATAGAGGTTCCACCGGATTTGTCTTCTTTTCACCCTGGAGACAAAATTACACAAAAGACTCTAGCACTTGCGAAAAACATACATTTTGATAAGTGATAAACTCTGTAGCTATGTAGCTGACAGAAAATCTATTTATAAGATTGTGGGGAGGATAAATTAGCTGTTTCATTCATAGTTCTTAGGATAGTGCCTGCCACATAGTAAATTTCCTATATGTACATGTCAACTGTTAATAATGTTATTATTATTTTAATTATTTATTGTGAAGTCCCTGCCCCAAATCTTCTTCATTTATAACCCCAAAATTTACTCTTCCTGACATGTGTGCCTGCATCATGAGAGGTAGAGAAGGAAGCGTGATCATCAGATTGAAGAGTTCCAACTTCTTGCTTCCTGGTGAGTAACTCAGTTTTCTGGTAAAAGAAGGCCATAAGCAAACCCATGATCATTGAACCCGTACTTAGAGCCATGTATGAAGTGTATCAGAACAGGGAGAGATGAGGTGAAGGCATACCACTTAAGAGGTCATTAGGACACTGCATAAAAGGCGATTTATGTCTGTTGGAAGTGAGGCAAAGAGAATATAATTCCTATGTTCTAAGCTTCAATAGAAACAATATGAGAAGATAAGGTGATGGGTGTGTGTTTCAGGAGCCTCCAATATTAATAATAGAAATGCATAGCCAGCGATTACAAACAGGGTTCTAAATCGTGAGAAAGTAATCACTGCTAAAGGCAAAATGACACATGCACATATACTTTGAGACAATAAAATTAAACAAACTCATTGAAAGAACACAGCGTCTCGCTGTTGAAAATATTTCAAGGCACCGGTTAAAAGAATGCCATATATCACTGAGAGGTTATAAAAATAAACAGAAGAGCAAAGTGTCCCAGAAGACAAGAGGAAGGAGATGGTTAAGAAGGTACTGCAGAGGCATGTTCCCTCTTACTGGGCCCACAGCCCTCCTCCAGGCCGCACAGCTAAATGTCACCATGGAAATGAATTCTAGACGATGGAACCTGAGCAACCGGGTACAGGCCACTTCCACACCTGGGTCAGCCTATGAGCATCAATCTGTGAACCAGCAAGTCACAGTTTGATTCCCAGTCAGGGCACAAGCCCAGGATGCAGGCTCCATCCCAATTGTGAGGTTTGCAGGAGGCAGCTGATCAATGATTCTCTCTCATCATTGATGTTTCTATCTCTCTCCCCGTCCTTTCCTTTCTCTGAAGTCAATAAAGATATATTAAAAAAATAAAGTGGAAATCTGACCCAAACCCCCACCTGGAACCCCCAAAGGCTCATGACAAGAGTGAGACTTAAGCCTCCAGAGTGTTTAGCTGCCACTGAATTGTGGGTTTTCTGTGTCACAACAGTGAGCCTTCCTTAAGTACCATTGAGAAGCCATGTGTAAGTCCTGAGGATGAGGACTGGGAGGCCTGGCAACTTAATATCCTTCAGAGAGCAGTTCTGGGAGAGGGATGAGAAGAACCCATATATTTTTAATTTTTAAAATATATTTTATTGATTTTTTACAGAGAGGAAGGGAAAGGGATAGAGAGTTAGAAACATTGATTAGCTACCTCCTGCACACTCCCCACTGGGTATGTGCCCACAACCAAGATACAGGCTCTTGACCAGAATTGAACTTGAGACCCTTGAGTCCACAGGCTAACTCTCTATCCTGAGCCAACTGGTCAGGGCAGAAACCCATGTTTCTTAAAGCAGCGTTTTTCAACCGCTGTTCCGCGGCACACTAGTGTGGTGTGCAGTAGGTGCAGACAAGACAAGAATTTTATAATTTTTCACTATTTTGTTTACTTAATATTTCATAATAAAGTAATTATAAAATACTTTCTTTGTGTTTATTTGATTCCTATTCAAGAGAATTACTTTATATATAGTCAATATAGGCACAGAGTTAAATTTTTTAACATTTTCTAATGGTGGTGTGCCTCGTGATTTTTTTCATGAAACAAGTGTGCCTTTGCCCAAAAAAGGCTGAAAAACACTGTCTTAAAGAATGACCTGGAAATATAGAAATGAGAGCAATAAGTGAAATTTTTGGAAAGAAGGGTAAATTGCACACTGAACAAAATTTAAGAGATCCCTCAAGGGTTCCTGGTCTGTGTAAGGGCACAGGCTGGACTGAGGGACCTCCCAAGTGCATGAATTTTTATGCACTGGACCTCTAGTATATAAATATTAGGCAGGAGAAACAGTCAATTAGATGGAGAGATTGAAAATACAAGAGGAATAGACTGACCAAGCAAGACCACAAGCTTCTTTTTATTTTATTTTATTATTTGTTAATCCTCACCAGAGGATGTTCTTCCATTGATTTTTAGGGAGAGTGCAAGAGAGAGGGAAAGTCAGAGGCAAACATCGATTGGTTGCCTCCTACTGGAGCCCTGACCAGGATCCAGGCCTGGGAGGAGCCAGCAATGAGGTACCTGCCCTTGACCAGGATCGAACTTGGAACCATTAGGTCTGCAGGCCAAGGCTCTATCCACTGAGTAAAACCTGGTAGGGGTAGCCTCTTTTTAAAATGTTTTGTTGTTAATTCTCACCTGAGGATATTTTTCCACTGATTTTTTTATAGATAGTTGAAGGGCGAGCGAGAGACACAGAGAGAAATATCAATGTGAGAGAGACACATCAATTGGTTGCCTCCCACACATGCCCCAAATGTGGCCAGGGATGTGCCTGCAACCTAGGTATGTGCCCTTGACTGGAATCAAACCCGGGACCCTTCATCCACAGGCCCATACTCTCTCCACTGAGCCAAACTGGCTAGGGCCACGTAGCCTCTTAAAGGAAGCAGTGTCTTTCTTATTCTTTAATAAGCAGGAAGGAGATAATTTAGGGAGAGAATGAATAAAGGATTGGATCAAAAAACTATGGTACATCTACACGATGGAATACTATGCTGCCATAAAAAAGAAGGAATTCTCATCATTTGCAGCAACCTGGATAGAATTAGAGAACACCATGCTGAGTGAAAGAAGCCAGTCAATGAAAGAGAAATACCACATGACCTCATTCATTTATGAATATTAAAGAACATTATAAACTGATGAACCAAAAGACAGATATAAAGACAGTAAAGCAACAAGCAGATTGTCAAATTACAGCGGGAAGTGTAGGGAGATCTGGGGGAGATAAGAGATCAACCGAAGGACTTATATACATGCATATAAATACAACCAATGGACACAAAACTCTGGGGAGAGAGGGTATGTATGGGAGGGGAGGGCAATGTTAAAATATTTCCACAGATAATAAATTAATAAAAAATAAAAATAAAAGAAAGATTAGGAAAGTGTCAGGATCCACCACATGATGAATAAGTGGTGTAGATGCTCAAGTCAACCTCCTGCGCAGAAATGCCAAGCAGCCTGCAGCTTCTAGGAAGGGGGGGTGGGGGGGGAGGAAGGCTCTGTGAGAAGAGAGAGTCTACAGAGAGAAGCCTTGGATGGCACTGTGGATACTCTGAAGGTTGCAAAGACAATGCAGACCTGCTGTCCCTCCGAAAGTGACGTTAATGAAAATCCATGGACAGAGCACAATTTGACAAACATCAGCTTTGGGAATTCTTAGTATTTCTTGAGTACCAACCATATGTTAGTAGTACAGAGATGACTGGGGAAGAAAACCAGCACGTAAGTAAGCAAAGAAATCATTCCAGAGTGTAAGTGCTATGAATAAAGTTAAAACACTCCGAGGGTCTGAATGGGGACAGGTAATCTTTCAGTTTACTCACAATCCTGTATCCGAGCTGTTTTATTTATAAATTGGTAAATTATGAGAAATGATAAGTGATGCTGCAATTATTTCAATGATTCTTCCAAAGTTATGGCATTTTTGCCATCAATAATAATTTCTGACATCATCTTTATAATATATTAAATTTCAATTAGACCAAGTTCAAACCTTCACAGTTTCAGAAAATAAATTTGCTAAAAAAAAAAAAATAGTTTTGCCATATGTATCTTGATAAAGTATCTTGATAATACCTTATTTAGGTACTATTTTATTCAAACAAGTTGACAATTTTATTTTGAGCTTTGTTTTTGATAACATGTATTAAAATAATATGCATGCACACCATGCATATATAAGTATGAGTGTATATAAGTTAATAGTTAATAGTGAATAAACATCATGTAATAACATTGCTTTGACTGTTATTTAACGTTTTTTGTTTATCTTGGTGAAAAAACTTCTTTCAAGAATGTGTAATAACTAACTCACTTCCAAGTACCTTGCTGTCAATGTATGTGAGTTTCTGAGAAAATTCTTTAAAAAGTCAGTTTCATAATATATTTTTATTTCATTGCTGAAGTGATAAGAGATAAGTCACAACAAAGACAGACAGTAAGAAATGAACAATATTCTATGTGTGACTGATTTCCTTTTATCTCTCAAAGCATGGTTTTTTCTTATCTGCTCTGAAGCTTTAGTCAAATGGCGAGTAATATAAAGTGTTTATGATTTTCTGAATTGGAGTTACAGATTCTTGACCAATCTGATGCAGGCCAGATCCTTGTCACAGTTCTTCATTGTAATGAAAAGAAAAAGACTTTTGAAGATGCTCAGATACTTACTTCTTTTTAATAACAACAGAGAGGTTGAAAAAATATTTATCTCCCAAACATAACCATGAATTCACAGATAGTATTTATTTTCAGAAAAGAATAGAGGACATTACAAAGGGGTACTCTGATATTCAATGGGATAAAATAATAAGCTATTTTAAGAATATCTCCCATTGTAATCATACCCAGTTTTCCAAACTAATAAGTAAAAAATTGAATATATGAATAGCTTTATCTGTTCTTTTCTTTTTTTCTACAAAAATATTCTCCTTGATTTTGAAATACTGTATTTGAACAAAGTAATAACTCTTATAAAACCAAAATGTCATACTATATTTATATTGAATTGCATATGAGGCCCAGTGCATGAATTTTCATGCACTGGAGGGAGAGGGGTCCTTCAGCCTGGCCTGCACCCTAAATAAGGTGGGGGAATGTCTTATTGCAACCCCTTTAACTGTAGGGCCAAAACAGAACTTGAACTGGGGATAATCATATACACTAAGCTTTTTCATCATTTCCCCTATTTACTGATTGTTATCCTCACTGATGTTTATAATTGAAGTTAAAAGGTATTTTATCAACTGCTCAGTGTACTAGCTTATTTAATTATATGTGAGAAAGTCTGTTCAGATCCCCTCATGGCATGCTCTGTGTGATGATTTGGTTTCATAAATATGAGAACCATGTCATGTAGATTGAGAAAAATTATATGATCACAAAGATACATGAGGGGCAGAAAGCCCTGGACACACGGGGCAGTTATAAAACCCACTATTCTCAGTCTCATTCTAATTGTGTACCTACTTCTATAATCTGAAATTATACTCCTGTTCCCAACAGGGCAATCCACCTGGAATATTCTCAAGTAGAAATTACGGAAAGATACATCCTGTTTCCCTTAGAGACAGGAATTATTTATTATTTATTATTATTTTAGAGAATGGAATTTAGAGTGCGGAGTAATTGGACTAGGCTGTTTTATAAATGGGATCCCGTTGGGTCAAATCAGGTAACCTTAATAGAAATTCTTCACCAAAGAATAGCCTAGGCCCATGGTCGGCAAACCGTGGCTCGCGAGCCACATGCAGCTCTTTGGCCCCTTGAGTGTGGCTTTTCCACAGCCTGGGCGAGTCTATTTGGAAGAAGTGGCGTTAGAAGAAGTTAAATTTTTAAAAATGTGGCTCTCAGAAGAAATTTCAATCACTGTACTGTTGATATTTGGTTCTATGGATTAAGGAGTTTGCCGACCACTGGCCTAGGCTGATCCCTCTGAATAAGACGGACCCCATGGACAGCACAGATGTTGGCCAATATGCCCAACGTGGGCAGTGACAGCAATACAAAGGACAGGCCTTCCTTAGGAGGAGGAGGAGTAGGAGGAGGAGGAGGAGGAGGAGGAGGAGGAGGAGGAGGAGGAGGAAGAGGAGAAGGAGGAGGAGGAGGAGGAAGAGGAGGAGGAGATATTAGACCCCTCACACCCAGTGGGCTCAGGCCCAAGCAGGCTCCTCTAGCATAGGGTGCATTCTGTGCCTCTAAACACTGACCAGCACAGAGAAACGGATGTCTTACCGCAATTAGTTATGAAGAGCACATGTCAGATGTAACTCTTCCTCCTAAAAATTGAAGGCTCAAAACAAAACAATGGCTGCTCTCTTCTGATTTCCTGCAGCTTCCAAAACAGGCACGTTTTCCCCCCGAATAAAAGTATTTCCAACCCCTAAGCCAGACATCGCCCTGGGGTGGGCAGGGTCACCAAGATGTCAGGGTGCTGCCGGCTGCCCCTCTCCGCCTTCTTCAGATGCTCAGAGAGTAATTTGCCACCAGAGCAGCTGACAAGCACTCATTTACCGAACAATGATTTTCTACGTTCGTGATTTATCATGTTATGCAATGTCACTAATTAGATAAAATTGTGATTTACAAGAATAGAAATCCCTGTCGGCTAATAATCACTGTCATTGGTTCGAGTAGTTGGAGGGGAAAGGAGCATTTCCCACACAAATGCACCCAGACGTTAGAGAGGATGGAGAGGAAAACCGGACCACGTCTGATGTCTGTTCTCACCATCCTCCTGTAAACGGCAGCAGGAAGGACTGGTTCATAAACAAAAGGCTGCAGGAACAGCAAGACAGAGAAAAGCGGCCTGCCCAGGGGTCAGCAGGGAGAGCATCAACACGGTGAAGAGGAAGGTAGGATGTAGACAAACAAAAATAATAAAACAAAGGGTGTCTTGAACAGCCAATTCAGAAAAGGAATGGTGCTGGAAACCAATCATTGTCACTAATAGAGAAATGTGAAAAGGGAATCCGGAAGGCTGGTCAACCTTAATTGCTCTGAATGGTCAGAGTTAATCACTCATAGTTTAGTTGAGACATTGGTAGTTAAAGCAACCCCTACCTGTTAATCATATGTAAATTCTTGCTGATTGGCTTCTATTGGAATTTGCTGCCTAAAGGATGTGGGTGCTTCTCATAGCCTCAATAAAAGGGAAAGCAAGGCCAGAGCAGTGGTAGTCCCACCTGGCCCCCCATTTACCAAATTAGTTATTTTCTAGCCTCTCTTCATTTTGCATGCAGCCTTCTCCAGAACCTGAACCCTAAACAGGAGCCCTGAACCATGTGGGACGTGAAAGGGGCTCCCAGAGATGGGACTGGTGCCCTACGTAAGAGAGTTTTCATATGTATGCTTCATCACCTGGGGAAGCATGAGTACACTAGCACTGAGGCTGGCGTGCTGAGAATGCTATTGTATAAAGCAATACAAAAAGATGTCTAATGAATTTTAAAGCCCAAACCGGTTTGTCTCAGTGGATAGAGCATCAGCCTGTGGACTGAAAGGTCATGGGTTCGATTCCAGTCAAGGGCATATACCTTGGTTGCGGGCAACCCCCCGTAAGGGGTGTGCAAGAGGCAGCTGATCAATGATTCTCTCTCATCAATGTTTCTAACTCTATCCCTCTCTCTTCCTTTCTGCAAAAAATCAATAAAATATATTAAATAAATAAATAAATAAATGCATTTTAAAGACCAAGTGCAAAGTTATGATTGGTAAGTTATCAAAAGAGCCTTTCTTAGTTCATTTTATATAAATTTAAAAGGTGAAAAGGCATTACCTATTTCTTCTAAACAGTTAGAAATAGGCTTTTTAAAAAATACTTCTTATATTAAACTTTGTGTCTAGGAACATTTCCTGAATAATAAACTCCAAATTCATGACAAGCAGATCGGTATATAGGTCAGGGCAGGTGGAATTATTGAAATGAGCCAAAATATTATATTATCAAATCAGTTTGATTCTTCAGGGATGGATTCTTTATGTATATAGTGCCATTTTTAATGAAATAAATGGTAATTTTATCAATGAGTCATATTTTACGGGAACCTTCGTATGCTGCCCAAACAGACCTGAGCTTTATATTGCTATTTCTTACTCTTTTAAGGCCATGGCTTTTCAATGTGTTTAGTTTGGTATAATTCAAACATCCACTCATTGGAGATCTTCCCCAGCTCAAAAAAAAACAACAAAAAAAAAACACATGTATTTACCATTTATATTCTCTATTAGTATCCAGAAAACATTCTTTTCAAATCAAAAAAATTTTCCAAGCTCCATATGCTGCAAACATTCTGATAGTCTTCTTTTCCTTCAAAGAGAGCTGCATTACTCATTTAGTGAAGTATTTTAAAATAGGGATTTTCACAATATTTGTAATTTATCCTGTTTCGTTTATTTTAATAAACATTTATAAAATACTAGAGGCCAGGTGCAGGAATCTGTGCACAGGGGATGTCCAGCCAGCCCTCCCTGATGGGGGCTGATTGGGGCTGGGCCCACAGAGGGGTGGGGAGGAGCTGCAGGCAGATCAGTGTGGGGGGCAATCGAGGGTGGGGCCTGCCAGGGGGAGGGGCCATGGGTGGCTGGGGGGAGGGGCAGCAGGTGGTTGGGGAGGCAATCAGGGCCCCAATCAGGCTGATTGGCCACCACAGTGCATGTAATAACGACCAGTCATTCCAGTTGTTCTGTTGTTCTGGTCACTTGGCTTTTATACAACTCTGGTCCCAGATGTTGATAATGAGTGTGGCTACACATGTGTGGGCAGAGAGGGTATGTAAGGAAATCTCTGTACCTTCTCAATTTTGCTGTGAACTTACAACTGCTAAAAAAAAAAGTCTTTATTTGAAAAAATCCACACTGGTGTACAGATTATCTGTCCAAGTCTCTCTTTTATTTCATCTATACTTCAATTTATTTGGGAAAGAGTGTCATACTTTAAAAAGATAACTTTAGAAGAGATAGAAAGATCCATGAACTGAAATATTAAAAATGTCTCAGAACAAAAACATATTTAAAAAGGAGTTCTAGAAACATGCTTAACAAATGGGTAATAAACCACGTGTTATTAGCAAGTGATAAACCTCTAAAATGAACCGTATTGTCCTGAGCTTAAAACATGGGAGAACTTCTAAACACTCAGCATTCCCACTCTTTGACTGCAATGTCATACAATGAGAAATTCATTATAGTGTAATGTTCAACACATTCCTGAGATATAAAAATTATCTCCAAGTTAAAACAGCCATGCTGCTGTCCAGCCGACAGTAGAGTTTATAAAGGGTTTCAGAGGGGCACTGTGGGGGTCTGTAATCGTCTCCATCTTCACAGTAGCGCCGCGTATTGCCTTGGGAGACTATCCTGTTTGAAAATCTAACCAACTGAGAACATTTACAATTAACCAGATAAGTGCACTTCCTCATCCAGAAGCTCACTGTCTCTCAGGAAGACCTCAATAACAGCTCTTAATGGATGGCCCATTACAATTCCTTATAACTCACAACAAAAGTATACCAATACCAAAATTGGGGACATCTTAAGATAATGCTTATTTGGCCAAAACAGGTTTGGCTCAGTGGATAGAGCGTCGACCTGCAGACTGAAGGGTCCCAGGTTCGATTCCGATCAAGGGCATGTACTTTGGTTGCGGGCACATCCCCAGCAGGAGGTGTGCAAGAGGCAGCTGATTGATGATTCTCTCTCACGATGTTTCTAAGTCTCTATCCCTCTCCCTTCCTCTATGTAAAAAAAATCAATAAAATATATTTACAAAAAAAAAAAAAGATGCTTATTTGGATATGCCAAGTTAGTCAAGACGACACTTACTTGTGTTCCCTGTTAGAGAAGGAGCTGTTTCTGTGTGCATCTGTACGCACTCTAGTGACATTCAAAGCAGAGGAAATGCTTATCATATCATTTCCGGAGCATATTCCAAATTCTAAACTCTGCTTTCTGCATTAATTGCTTGGCTCCATTATGTCACCTTGTTTTTACCTGTAAGAAAGCCATTGTCCTGTTACAACAGACTCCTATAGGAGCGGCTCAACTGGCCTGAGACTCCATTGCTAATAATTAATGGCTGATTGGGATTCAGAGTAAGATCTAGGAGTCCCAGGGCTGTTTTTAACCATTATAAACTTCTGCCTTTCTTCACACACAGAAAAACTAATCATTGTCATGTGTTTGTATATCCTGTTCTACAACAAGATTTTTTTGTTTATTTTATATTAATCATTCTACACATTAGAGACTTGTAAGCTACAGGGAAAATGCAAGTAGATTTGAAACTGTTTCTTTGACATAACTAAGTGTCCTCTGATTAAGAGATGACAGATGGTTTCACAAAATAATCAGCACTTGAAAATGGATTGAACAAATTAAGATCATATCAATCTTGTGTTAATAAACAGGATTGTTTTCATGACAACGCAGCTTCCTTTGAGGTTATATTTTGCCTGTCCTACATCAGCGAGTATTCATACCACCTATTGTTCTTCAAATAGGGGAACACAATGAAAATTACTAGGATGTTATAGATTTGCACTTTGAACATGGAAAGGAGAGATGCCTAACCAGTAATTTGCTGAAGGTCACTCAGTAAGTGATTTGCGTTGAATTACATGTTGATCTGATTCCAGTGTCCGATCTTCTAAAAACAGGAGAGCCTGTCCATTGAAAACACAGATGCACAAAATGGTATCTTTGGGTATTTTTAACTTATTGTTTGATGCTTTATGGGTCTCACATCTGGATAACCATATTATCTGTCATGAAAAATTAGCTGTAATTTTATCAATCACAAGTTGGCAGTTAACCCAGATAGCATTATGTAAATAGCAAACATTTAGCAATCAAAGTACTAGATAAATTGTAAGAACCTAAAATAGACTTAATAAATTGCATTTTGACTTTCAAGGTAATGCCTTGAATCACAGAAAACTAAGATTATATTTTGACCTTTCAGTGAAGCAATTAAAAGAATATAATGTTATTATTATTTTAAAATGCACATAAAGAGGTATTTATTTTACTTCTTATAGGATTTTATACAGCAGAGCTATATTTTCCTCCAGATTATTCACTTTCTGAGCTGTCCTTTATTCATTCACTTTCTGAGCTGTCCTTTATTCAACAACCTTTTTAAAAAATATGTATTTTTATTGATTTTAGAGAGGAAGGGAGACGAGAGATATAAACATCAATGATGACATAGAATCATTGATCGATCAGCTGGATTGGCTGCCTCTCGCACACCCAACACACTGGGGATGGAGCCCACAACCTGGGCTTATGCCCTGACCAAGAATGGAACCTCCTGGTCGATACTCAACCACTGAGCCATGCTGGAGTATGTAACATCCTTTTGATGAAAATCCCCATGCTGTTAGCTTAGACTCTGTTTCCTTACTACTAGAGAGAGTGCCTACAAATCTTGGTGGAAGTCTGATTTGCTCATTTGTGCAGCACCACACAGCACAATAACCTGGCATATGCCCTAACCTGGAATCGAACCATGACCTCCTGGTTTATAGGTTGACATTCAACACTGAGCAACACCAACCAGGCTGGGTTTTATTTTTTAGTCAACTTTGATAAGGCCTGCTTTCAAAAATGTTAAGGCATTAAACTTAAATATATTTTGTTTAACTTCAATTATAATTACTGATGAATTCTGTGAGACAATAGGCTAATAATAGTTGCTCGGCAAGGAGAAGGTGAGGGATGAGGTTACAGCCATTGGGTGTTCAGGCCTTACTGACTCCCCAGTCCTTAACTGGTAACCAGTATGAGCCAACAGACTGGACAAATACTAATAATAATTCACAAGTGAACTGAAATGCCAGGTCAAGCAGATTGTATTTGACTAAAGTTCATATGTTGAATGCAGATGGAGGGTTGACACACATTACCCAGATTTCCAGAACTTATAGTCTGTATGTTCTATGTTTATTCCGTTATATTTAGCCTGTTTTAGTTTCAATTACAATTTCATTTTTTTTTTAAATCAAGAGCCATAAAAAGGGGAAAAGGGGGATATTCTAACTCAATTTCCTCCCATTGCGTCTACAGAAAAGGGGTAGGGCACATTGGTGGAAAGTAATTCACAATAACCTGTTATCCACATCACCCATGCTACGTCCTCTGACTCCAACCAACACGAGATGTAGAGCAGGATGGATTGCACTTCCCGAGGTAGCATCACAGTTAGCAAAACAGTGTTGTATTTTATAATTTAAATGGGGCAGTTATTCTTACCCGTAAATTACATTTCTATTTCATCCAAAGTTGGGAATGAGTATTAGCTAGTGATAAAGGAAGATAATCTAATCCATTTTCTTTTTTAAGAAAAAAAATATCCTTTTTGGAGCATCTTTCCAATATTCACAGTATTTTTTAACAATAAAAGTAGTTTCTTTCACAATATTTTAGTCTATGCGAAGGCTAAATTATGTGATCCTACAAAGAAGCAGTCAGAGAGGTGAATGCACAGTCTAGGGTGAAAGTGGGTGACATCTGTCACTCTAACTACAGCCCAAGGACGGGACAGGTGTGGGGACCTGGTGGGTCTTCCAGCTAAAATTGTTACTGCGTTAATTATTCTAGGGAAGCATGAACCTGTACATGTGGGTATATGAAAGTTTTTGTAAATCTTGTTAAGTGGATGGCACAACTCATCAGAAATAATTCAATATAAATAGTTTGAAATAGATTAATCAGAAAGTTATTACAGAAAATACACTATAATGTAGAAAAACAGAATATCAGATATTTATATAATGTTAGTATATAATTGCTAATGGCACTCCAGGAGCCAAGTATTAAATACCTATTATTAAGTGGTGCAATCACTGTTTGATAAAATAGATTCCAATGACACTAATCAATTGTGTGCATGCTGGATAGATTATTTTAAGGAATGATTAAAAATACACATACTCTGACAGTTCAGTGAAAGGAGAGGTGGTTACATTAAAGTCCTAGAAAAATCTCAACCAAGACAAGCTATTGTGAGATAAAGCTAGAATTCTGGGTTGTTTCATTTGCAACCCCTCCATTTATATTATTTTCAACTGACCTTATAAAGTTGTGAAAATAGAAAATATTATTGTCCAATTATTTTTTCTTAAATATTCCCAACATTACTTACAAAGTTATATTCTATAGCTCTACGTGTTAAAGACCACATGCCACCCATCAATACAGCTCACAGCTGATACACGAAAGCAGGTGTCTTCTCATTGACTTACCGAGTCTCCTTGCTTCCATTTGCAGAGGAATACAAGAAACTGAAATTTTGTTTAAATGAATTTTATATAATTTGAATGATGGATAGTTAATATATCTCATGACTTTGGGCATAAATTAAATATGAATCAAGGAATTTTAGGAAAATATTTTAAGGAGCCAATTTTAATAGACTTACTGGAAAATGCGTCTGATAAAAGGGCATAATAAATTTTACCTCGCTTTTAGTTTTTACTACCTTAAAGGGATTCAATTCTGTCCTATAAATAGTATTGGAAAATTACCTGGTAGATAATATTTAATTTTTAGAATCAGGCAACCATATAGTTTCTCATAATTACTAGGTAGTGACATTGAGCAATAGTATATCTTGCTCAGACTCCATTTCCTCATCAGTAATGTGGGATTGAAATAGAACCTAATTGATGCGCCTATCAAAGAATTATGTGTGCATTATAAATGCCTGGCATGGTGATTGGCACGTGAGCCCCCAGTTAGTATTGCCTAGTCTAGGATTTCCGTGCTGTTGTCTTGGAGTATCTTCTAAAGAGCATGCAAACAACATACGAGCAACATTTAAGAAAAACGCTAAGGGCTGCTCTTTAAACAAACATCATCAGCTTCCTGTGAGGCTGTGTCACGTGGGAACTTCCACAGCTGTACCTTCACTGACTTCATTACTCCCATGTGGACTCCCTACCTCACCTGTGCTGGTGCCTGTCAGACCACAGGGAAATGCATGCATATAACTTCCCTGCACAGCGGTTCCTGTCTTTCCCACATGTCCTTAAAGAGGACAGTCCACACACTTTGTAGAATGGCCTGAGGCTTTCTCGTCATCCTGATGCTCAGAGGTCTCACCTGGGATAGATCGCTCCCCAGGGGCCTTTGCTTGTCTGGAGACACTTTGGCCATCACAGCAGGTGGTGGGGGTGGGCAGGGAGGAGTGATTGACATTTAGTGGGGAGAAGCCAAAGATGCCACTAAACATCTACAGTCTACAGGACAGCCCAGAAAAAAAGGAGTGTCTGGGACAAATGATCAACAGTGCTGAGGCTGAAAAACCCTGTGTGCCATGCCATTCATAAGCAAACTTTATTTTTTAAATATATTGTTATTGACTTCAATAGTGGAAAGGAGAGGGCGAGAGAGAAAGAAACATCAATGGTAAGAGAGAATCATTGATTGGCTGCCTCCTGTATGATCCAGCCTACAAACTGGGCATGTGCTCTGACTTGGAATGGAACCGTGACCTCCTGGTTCATAGGTTGAAGCTCAACCACTGAGTCATGTTGGCCTGGCCAAAAGCAAACTTTCAAAGAGAGTGGGTAAAGGAAACATTACAATGCAATATCACTATAAACATTGATGTAAAGCTGAAAACAAACTATTAGCAAATCAATTTTAAGAATAAATAGAATTAAGAATTCATCACCAAATTGGATTTCTCTCTGGAGACCAAGGTTTCTTTTACTTTAGGAAATAATCAATTTCAAAATTTATAAATAAGTACAAAAATTGTAGAATCTTCGTGCATCCGGCCTCTGGTTTTTAATAGAGCTAAGAGACAGCCAAGAGGAAAAATGGCACAGTGGCTACCTCTAAGCAGGAAGGGAAAAGGATGGAGCAGGAGGGGCAACCCCAACTTCACATGGACAGTGATGTTCCTCTCAGAGTTATTGTGTGTGTGTGTTCACTGTACTCCCGCCATGGTGAATCATTTTTCAGTTCATTGAATGAGTCTGATTCTGAGAGATGTTTTCCACTTGCCCAATAAAGACATAACCACTTTTTTCATGTTATTCCCAATCATTGCTTTCTATATTTTGTGTTGCATTGTTTTGTAAATAGTGACCAATGATGATGTGTGAATCTTTTGGGAAATTATAGTTACTGATGTAAAAAACAACTCTTTGTCTCATTTAATATCATTCTTTAATTTTTCCTTTCTCTAACAGTGATACTTCTATTTTTCAATACTTTTCTTAAGATACGTGATAACGCTGTCTATTATAAACCACATACAGTTAGTTAGACTTTTTCTCAATTGGAGAATCTCCATTTTATAGGAAAAGCGAACGCTTTTACATATATTTCCATCCCTACAATGTCTGATCTCATTTCTGCACCTATAATTGTGTGGCAGTACGTCCGCAGATGATTATTCTGAGATGGTTTTCAAGTTGTTTCTCCAGAACGTGTTGTCAAACTAAGATAAGCTTCCTCATTATGCATTAATTATTATTGTGAACCATCAAGAAGAAAAACATGGAGATTTTCTCATCTTGAAAACACATCTCGAAAGAGAATGGCAGTTTTAATTAACAGCAGAGCCTGAGTGTCAATAATTCTCCAGGAAGTCCTTCAGTCCCAGCAATGAGTGCCACTGAGAGAGCAACTGCCGGTGAGCACTGCTCCCGTCCATTCCCCAGCGCTGGTGCCCATCGGAGGGCTGCCCATGTTGACACCGAAACAGAGGTGCCCAGGAGGCCTCTCAGCCTACCCAGCCTTCCGGAGAAGCCGCTGGCACAGTCACAGGCCCCATTAGCCCGGCAATGTCCCTTATCGTCTGCACCGCGGCGGCCCATATGTTTTAAGGATATTGTCGCTCCCGTGAACCCTCCCGCAGTGTAATGAGTCCTTTATATTCTGAGTCTCAAAGACATGTTTTTCCCCTATAAACATGAGGCTAATCTCGCTGCTCTCTGCAGCTGTATTATAACTGGCAGCATGAATTTTATATTTAATCCTGTGACCCAGTAGTATTAATTAGCATCCCATTTTAATTCGCACATCAGGAAGATACCTGCGCTGTGGAGAGCTTTTCTCCCTTTTGCCTAGGGTGCAAAGGAAGTTGTCCCTCACGCACTAAAATTAAAGCTGGTTTACACTGCAAGGTTCTGTCCGCCTTCCAATGCCACACATGGGTTCCTATATGTACCGTCTATGACCTTGCACCTCTGGAGTTTGTATAGTTCAATGGTAAACTGGGTGCAGAAATCCTGGTGGCACCCTCGTAGCCAGCTAGTCAGCAAAGAGGGGAAGAGGAGGAAGAGGAGCCAGACATGAGGAGCCGGGACATCTGGCAGCTTCACCAGGAAGCTGTAATGGCACCCTCCCCAGGGAGCCTCTGGCCCATTCCCTGCAGACCATGGGGGCAGAGACCGGGCAGATGGGACAGTGGGCACAGGTGCAGTGAAGTGACAGAGGGAAGGTGCTTGCCTGTCAGTCTAACCCAATGGTCGGCAAACTCATTGGTGCATAGAGACAAATATCAACAGGACAACAATTGAAATTTCTTTTGAGAGCCAAATTTTTTAAACTTAAACTTCTTCTAACGCCACTTCTTCAAAATAGACTCACCCAGGCCATAGTATTTTATGGGAGAGCCACGCTCAAGGGGCCAAAGAGCCGAATGTGGCTCGCGAGCCGCAGTTTGCCAACCATGGTGTTAAGAGATTAAGATGAGCGTTTTAATGTTTTAATTAACAGAATGACCAAAAGCTTTCAGTATTAACAAGTGTGGCGTGTTAGTGGAGCAATGCCAGTTACCAGGCGATTGTTTTGAGTCAGGGAACTTGCCAGAAACACCCCACAACTGAATCCATGGGCTGGCTGGCTCCGGGCAGAAGGACTTGTTATTCAAACTCCCGTGGTCAAGCTCTGTGTCGTAGGAACCACCAGGGAGAACACATCCAGTGTCTTACGTGACATATAACATGCGGAATTGCCTGGGGGGGCAGCTTCTTGTCCATAGAGATCACTAACATTAAAAAAAATGTATTTTACCAAATATAACATTCCTTACTGTTGTTTTATTGTTTACGTGATCTTTCTTAATGAGCTATCACACAAATAAATGAAATATTGGGTAATTAATATAACTTCACAAGTACTCTTTTGCAATAATTTTCAGTTCATGTATGCAGAACAATTTTTAATTGGAGATGGGTTTAACTGACTTGATGTTTATAAGAGATGTTAAAAGATAAAGATGATGTGTTGAGGGTAGTTTTTTATTATTTTATAACCTTTTTGCATAATAAAAAGTTCATTACGTTAGTATAACAACTGAAAATGTATGTTAATAAAGACATTGATAAAATGAGAAAAAAGTGTAACATGCAAAGAAAATGTGCTTTTGAGTGCTGACAGACCCATCGTGCCTAGATGATCCCAAGTATTTTAATAGCATTATGAATTCCGGCTGTTATTCAGAGGCATATTAATATTGTCATTAGGAATCACAATCTGACAGTCCCAGGAGAGGAGAGAATTACTCAGACTCACAATTGTAAGAGAAAAAGCTATTGTCATGTTGATATCTACAGCAATATCAAATTGAAATTACTTTTGGAATTATGAGTGATACGTTGTTCACATTTTTAGCAATTAGAATTCCAATGAACTGGTATTAATAATTTAATATTGAAGTAAGAAAGACAATTTATTAATTACTGCCTGAGAATTCAAACTTCAGGTTGAGAGGACTATTAAAAGGAAAAAAATAATAATGGCATTTTTTATATAGGGAAAATAAAATTGATATATTATATAGAAGTGTTTATTCTAAAAGTGTTATTACTATTTTAAGAAGTTTCTCTTCCAATGCTATCAAGATACTTGGATAGTTCAATAATAAGCAAGGTAAAGACTAAACACCAAATGGTTCAGTTATCCTCTGAATATTGGGATTATGAATTAGTTTTATGTTTTACTTTACTTATTTTTGAGAAGTCATCTTTTTTATTTTTCTGTAATGACCACGTATTTTCTTATTAAACATCTTAACAGATTTTTAAATTGCTTTTAGAGACAGAAAAAAGCCATTTGCTTCTGGAATTTTCCCCTTACTTTTATGGTGAGTGTGAAGCTGAGGAAAATGCTCTTCTTAGGACACTGGCCGAGTGGCAATCCCACTTTATGGAGGAATGAAGATGCCAGAAGGGGCCAGGCCTCTGGGAGACCCCTGTCCTTCCACACTACCCAGGTCACAGGTCAATCACAATAACTTTCTATACGTACTAATCTGGGCACAGCTGGTCCTGCTACTGGTACCAGGTACTCACTGAGCTGCTCCAATAACACCACAGACTTCACTGTCCTGCAGCTTTCCAGAGCTGGTCAGCATCCATCTAACCACCCCCAGTCTGCTGTTGCTTCCATCTGACAGTCAGAAAAAGCAACAAAAATGAGGGGTCTGACTATTTTGTCCAGGGACTGGACTGAGCTGGCCTGGAGCACTATTTTCACGTCCAGGGCAGGCGAAGGTTGTAGAGGTCAAAAGCTTTTGTAGTTCTAGGTTTTCACAGCACAATTGTAAATAATAACCAAGAGACAAAGTCAGACATTGTCTCCACAGAGCAAACTACAGGAGGCAAAGGCAATACCATCATGGGGGGCAAGTTTCGGGAGAGAGCAGGAAACGATTGAAAGCAAAGGGCAAAGGGGAAAAGCCAACACATCGGCTATAAAATATGAGAAGTCCTGGGAAGGCATTCTTTCTAAACACAGACTATTGCCAGGGGGAGCACTTCCTGTCTACAGTAGATAGACAGAGGGCTTAGTACAACCCCCCCTCCATCCCTGCTGCTGCCCAAATCTCGTTCAGTGATGTTTTATGTCGGTATGTGGAGCACAACATTTAATTATGCAGAGTTTCAAATGAGTTTTTCACAATCCTCTTAGGGCTCTGTTTATGTTTCTGCAATCCCACTGCACACATCTGATGCGTTTAGGAACAGGTGTGAGCGTAAGAAAATAGATATTGTTTAATAATACAACCTGTACCTCGGAAACAATATTATAATCCCTTGCATAGGCCCTAAGTGTAGCCCTTTGAAACTTCCCAAGTATCCGCTGCATGCCCAGTCCAGCTGGTGTGGCTCACTACTTGATCATTAACCTATGAGCCAGGGAGGTCACGGTTCAATTCCAGGTCAGGGCCTAGGGCCCAGGGCCCAGGCTGTGGGCTCAACCCCCAGTGTGGGCCGTGCAGGAGGCACCAATCCATGATTCTCTCTCATCATTGATGTTTCTCTCTCTCCCCCTCTCCCTTCCTCCTTGAAATCAATAAAAATGTATTTTTAAAATTAAAAAAAAAGAACCAGCTACATGTTGGAAGGTTTTGAGTGAAATATAGGTCCTGAGAATGAAAAAAAAAAAAATCCTCAGCCAACTTACTTCAAGAAAGCAAAGATGGAAGAGGAAGGGGGAAGAATTGAGCAATGGTGTTTGTACACCACTTGGGTATCCATCTGCACATAGCCAGTGTCAAATACTGCGCCCTGCTTCTGCCTTCTCAGAAGGACACTGAGGAAGGAACCCGGTGGGATGGCGAGGCTTGTGCTGGTCGTGGACGCTGTGAAGAATGAGGCTCCTGCTGGCCTTCCCTTTCCTCCACAGGGACTACATCCTGTCTTCTCCCCCACTGTCTTTGCCGCCCCGTTTGTGGCTCTGGGTTACAGAGGGTATAAGCAGCAACATGATGCACCAGCTCTATGCACTGCGACGCCCTTTGTGCGAGGGAGGAAACGGATACTGTGAAACTCCTGCTTGCAACCGACCCTGACTGTCCTGGCAATGCCAGCTCTGGCGCTCTGTCCAGGCTGCAGCGCGCATAAAGAAAGAGGGGGTCTACTTCCCTGCTATTTGTCCATCATGTCATGACGGCCAGTGGGAAGAAAGGCCTCGGGCTTCTCTCCCTGAGACTTTGTAAGTTGCCATTGACTCCATTGTGAGACGGAGACCTGAGCGGGACCGATCGCAGGTAGTCTTCTCTCGGGAGGGTTTTGTGCCTCCCCCTCCTCGTTGGTATAATAACCTCTGATTCTGTCTCATAATGGGAATGAAAGGCGGCAACTCTACGAAATGAGAGCAAATAATTGTATTATTCTGTAAATGAGCCCCTTGAAATGGCCAGGAGCGGATGCTGTAAATCTCTCTGACGGGGATGCAGATTGTGCTTTTATCGGCCCACGTTTGTGAGATGCTGCACTGTGTTACCATTTCCAGGACCCCGCCGAGGGCCGCCATGGCAGTGGTAATCACAGTAATTATCGACGCAGATAGCAAAGATCTTCTAATCAGTCAGCTGTCTCCACGCAACCAGGCTTCGCAAGACTAACAATTGCCGTCTCTTATATTCATGTAAGAATGCAACTCTCAGAATGTAGTCATTACCGAGCCGATGCCATCAGCCTCCGGCTTCTGATGGGCTTGCCATTTATCTCCAGACACGAACGCTCCAATTCATAACGGTGACCTCTGTTCCCTTTGTGCCAAATGCTCGGTGGTTAATTCAAATGTAATTTTGACTAAAAGTCAGTCATGGGGCTTATTAAACGCATAAGAAATCACTCTTCCCAAATACAAGATCCCTGCCGGGAGTTGGAATGTGTGTGACCACATGCCAGAGCTATGTTACCATATGACACAAGCCCACAGGCCTTCCAGTCTTAAGTCCCGGCGAGCTCTTCTTTGGACCGTGTCTCTTTATAACTTCTTCAGCAGTTTTGATTGAATTAGCAGGACAGTTAACCCCAAAATGTTTAAAGAATGCCATTTTAGAGAAAAATCTTAGAGAAAGGTGTTAGCATATCACTAAGCACCTTCTGCCCTTTAAAAACAGGGATCAGAGTAATAAACCCTAGAAACTATAAGCATATATTTAATATTAGCTGATTTTTCATTTTTACAGTGGTTTACTTCTTTTCTGTTTCAATTTCAGAATCCCACCTAACTCTTTTTTAATATATATATATACTTTTTATACATTGATTGATTTCAGAGAAGAAGGGAGAGGGAGAGAGAGATAGAAACATGAAGGATGAGAGAGAATCGTGGATTGGCTGCCTCCTGCACACCCCCTACTGGGGGATCGAGTCCCCAACCTGAGCATGTGCCCCAACCAGGAATCAAACTGTGACCAACTAGTTCATAGGTTAAAGCTCAACCACTAAGCCATGCCAGCCAGGCACCCCATCTGATTCTTAACCAACCTTGTAAGTTAAGCAGGGAAAGATCTTTACTCTGAATTTTCAGGTAAGAAAAATGAGGCGTTAAAAGGTCATAAGGTTTACCCAAGGTCACCAGGGCAGAGGTAGGACAAGTACTGATGGGAAATATCCCATTGAGTTAGCTGCTGTATAGCCGAGGCCCGGTGTGGGGAGGGAAGTAGAGTCTAAGCTCTCTGAATTTAAGCGCAGTATTACTGGATTCTTCAGTATTCACACACCATCTCACCCAGAAGCTCTATGTTGGATTGAAAAACAACATATGTATGTTTTTGTTTGCTTGTTTGTTTGTTTGTTGTTTTGCAGTACCAGGCCTGTAAGAGTCCTCCTTTGGGCTAGCTGATGTCTACCCCGTGCTGTAGAAGGTAGTCTGTGCAATTTTTCTTTGTGTAGCTAATGTGACCAGGTCTACAGGCACCTTGCTTCTCAGTATGAGGCTTCCTCACTGGGAAACCATGTCTCTCTCGTTGAGCTGTGCTGCTCCTGGTCTGGTTAAGATAGAGTGACTTTTGGTGTATAGAGGAGCAATCCCATTGACCACCCTTTTCTCCTGCCACATAACTGCATGGACATGAGGGAGCCACACTGGGTGGGCTGTTGTTTCTATCATCTTCTCTCTTCCACGCTCTCTCTTTACTGTTAAAATGTCTCAAATAGAAGAGGTGCAAGAGGCCATAAATGCACGTCTATCCCACATTTATCTACGTAATTAAAACTACTTGGACTGGGTGCAGGAGAGATATACCGAAGGTGAAGTTTCCATTAGAAAATCTACAACAACTCCGAGGCCAAGAATGACTGCCTGGGAGACAAGTTACAGCGGCCCATCCTTATCTCTGCATCCTCCACTCTCTGCCCCTCTGAGGCTTTCCTGACCCACAGTGGCAGATGGGGGACTTTCAGGGGGATTTATTTGGGTCCACTAATTAACTAATTCTCACTGGGGTGCTAATGATCTCTCGAGAGAAATATTAGACTTTTGACAGAGGTTTTGGAGTTTCCCCCAAGATATGTTTTCCAGTGACAGAATTTGTGGCAATCTGTCGTGAAGCTGTCACAAAAGTTGGGGCACAGGTGGACTTCATCCCACACATAATATCATGGTGGTAGCTCCGAATGTCCCTATAAGATTCATATTCAAATTCTATATTGTTTTGAAACAGAATGTTCTCAAGGCCTGGGAGAGGAAACACATAGGTTCTAGCTGAGTACTGAGTCAAAACCTTATGTCTAACCTATAATTTTCCTTGATGAAAGACTGTCTTCAAAGTTTTAGATCTACGACCTCATCTATTTTTTCTGATATGGATATTTCTGGCTTCCAAATTTTGGAAAAATTAACCCACTTTTTATTTTCTTACCCTTCTGTTATTTTTTATAGGCATCCCAAATAGTTAAAGCAAGTCTTCTTAGAAAGAGGCAGATGTAATGGGGGTGGGGAAGTCTGGAAAGGCCTGAAAAAGAAGAACGAAGTAGGAGGAATCTCAATACCAGATATCAAGCTCTACTACAAAGTCACTGTAATCAATAAGCCTGGTCATGGCACAAGAACAGACATATAGATCAATGGAACAGAACAGAAAACCCAGAAATCAACCCAAGGCATTATGCTCAATTAATATTTGACAAAGGAGACAAAAGCATATAATGGAGTCAAGACAGTCTCTTCAATAAATGGTATTGGGTAAATTGGACAGATACATGAAAAAAAAAAAAAAAGAAACTTGACCACCAACTTACACCATACATAAAAATAAACTTGAAATAGATAAAGGACTTAAGTGTACAGAAAACCAAAAAAATCTTACAGGAAACCAAATATCGAACATATATGGTGGCAATATCTTTACCGATACTGCTCCTAGGACAATGGAAATTAAGGAGAAAATAAACAAGTGGGACTACATCAAAATAAAAAGCTTCTGCACAGCAAAAGAAACCATCAACAAAACAACAAGAAAGCCCACAGCATGGGAGAACATATATGCCAATGTTATCTCCAATAAGGGTTTAATCTCCAAAATTTACAGGGAATTCATGCAAGTTAACAAGAGGAAGATAAGCAATCCAATAAAAAATGGACCAAGGACCTAAATAGACACTTTTCAAAAGAGGACATACAAAAGGCCAAGAGATATATGAAAAATGCTCAAAGTCACTAATCAACCAAGAGATGCAAATCAAAACAACAATGCGGTACCATCTCACACCTGTCAGAATGGCTGTCATCAACAAATCAACAAATGACAAGTGCTGGTGAGGATGTAGGGAAAAAAGGAATCCTTGTGCACTGCTGGTGGGAATGCAGACTGGTGCAGCCACTGTGGAGAACAGTATGCAGTTTCCTCAAAAAATTAAAAATGAAACTCCCATTTGACCCAGTAATCCTACTTCTAGGAATATATCCCAAGGAATCAGAAACACAAATCAGAAAGGATATATGCACCCCGATGTTCATAGCAGCACAATGTACAATAGCTAAGATTTGGAAACAGTCCGAGTGCCCATCAGCAGATGAGTGGATTAAAAAACTGTGGTAGTATCTCTTACCATTTGCAACAGCATGGATGGACCTGGAGAGCATTGTGCTAAGTGAAATAAGCCAGTCGGAGAAAGATAAATATCACATGATCTCACTCATTTGTGGCATATAGTGAACAACATAAACTGATGGGGAGAAAAATAGATCCAGAGACAAAAGCATAGACTGACTATCAAACCTCAGAGGGAAGCAGGGAGTGAGGGAGTAAGAGATCAACCAAGGGACTTGCATGCATGCATATAAGCATAGCCAATAGACACAAACACTGGGGGTTAGCGGGGGTGGGGGCATGTGCTGAGGGGCAGGAGTGGCCAGAGAGAGGTCAATGGGGGAAAAAGGAGACATGTAATACTTTAATCATTAAAGAATTAAAATAATAATATTGTAATTACTATGTATGGGCTGGAGAGGGGGGTACTTGAAATATCAGGGGGATCACTCTCTAATGTATATGATTGTACACCTGAAACTAATACAGAATATTGAATATGAACTATAATTGAAAAAAGACAGAAAACTGTATGTTTTTCATCACAATAAAAAAATTAAATTAAAGACAAAGAAAGGAAGGGCTATGGAAGTCAAATGCCTCTAACACATATGCCCCCCATGTGTACACGCAATTGGACCCCTAGACCAGCAATGCACTTTGCTGTAATATAGGAGCAGCCCAGCACTCCTACCAAAGAGAAGGCTGGTTGCTGGGCCTTGCCTTCAGCCTCATCCCATCGGATCTTCCCAGGGCAGACAACCCAGCAATTACCAGGTATTCGGTAATCATTTGGGGTGCTGTTGTGTGCTAGGTCCTTGAGTTCTAACATATGTACACAGCATATACCTGGCTTTCTACTAGCTTACATCATTTGGTGCTCACACCAAGCTTCCAGAATGAAATATGGAAGTGAATTATGCATCCCATGGTCCCAGATCCTGGACAAGGGGAACTTGGCACAGAAAATATCTAAAATTTCACTGTAAAAAGAACATAAATGAGAAAAACAGGCAGAGAGAATAGGATGAGGAAAAGCGTGGATATGTGAAGTGCATGAAAAGTGCAGTGGCCCCCAAACCTGGAATCCATTAGAATCACCCAGGGAGCTTTTTAAAATTTGTATTTCTGGACTAAAAAAAAAAAAAGTCAGTGAATCAGGAGCTCAGGGAGAAGGGGACTGACAATCCATATTGAATAGTCATTGTCCTGCTAGCCTGCCTTGCTTTGGGGAACCAATGACCTAATTTGGGGGGGATGCATTCACTCTTCCAAGGGTTATTTATTGGCCTTCTCTATGCACCAGCCATGGTTTCAGATGCTTGGAGGAAGCAGACAGCTCCACTGTGTAGCTGACATCCTCGTGGTCCGAGGCAGATGCTACTCTAAGTGCAACCCATGGATTAACTACATTCTTCTGCACCAAAACCTGATCACAGCTTCACTCCCCCTGGGAGGAAAGCTAAGGCACAGGGGCTGTGAGTGATTTATCTCAGGGTACACGACTCGCAGGAGGGGACCAGGATTCCCAGATGCGAGGCCATTCCAGGGCCCTCTTGCGTGGCTGGCTGCAGACGTCACAGAGCTCAGGGTGAAAGGAAAATGCAAGGCCACAGGTTCAAAATGCAGAAACACTGCTGCTAAGATGGTAGAACATTAAGTGGTTTTCCCTTTTCCGTGGTCTCTGTCCCAACGCGTGATGTGGTTATTCACTGTACAGCGTTCCTCTATGAAAGACAAATTAAACTGTGAATGATCACACACTGTTGCCTTTCACCTTTACAGGGCACAATGCCAGTTTTAAATGCAGGTACAACAGCATTGAACTCACAGGGAAGATCACTGAAAAATCACAATTTGTATTTCATCGTTTATACCATCTTATTACCGGAGCAGCAGAAATACTGCACAAAGCAACTCACCTCTTTACTTCTTTTTATTCATTTTAATTTTGATTGAAGTATCCCATATTTGTCCTCATCCTCTCATTACTTTCCCAACCCTCCCTCAACTCATGTCCTCACCCCCCTGTTGTCTGTGTCCACTGGTTAGGCTTTTATGCATGCATACAAGTCCTTTGGTTGATTTCTCCCCCTTATCCACACCCTCCCCTACCTTCCCTCTGAGGACTGACCGTCTAATCGACTGACCATCTCTGGATCTGCTTTTGTTTACTTCTTGATAGACACACGCTGTACCAGTGCTCTCAGATACCTTAGACTGAGGGATGCATAAGGAAGTTCTGAAAGAAAAAGGACCTGGGTGGTCTCGTCTTCCCTCCTACCTCAGGATCCACCCCCTGCATTTACCCTAACACGATGGCAGGTTCTCTTCAACTCGCCTTCCATGCGCTCCCTGTAACTCTCACAACCACGCTGTGAGTCTGTCCTGCTTGTGGTTGGCAGAAGAATGGTCTCCCGAATGCGTTCACACCCCATTCCCCGGGACCTGTGACTGTGGGAGGGTGAGCTAATATTGCAGATAAAGTTAAATTGGTTAATCAGCTGATCTACAAGTAGGAAGATTATTATGGATCATCCAGTGCACCTTAAGTGATTGCAAGGTCCTTAAAAGTGGGAGAGAGGGTGGCAGTGGCTTACTGTGAGGAAGATGAGCCATCCGAGCTGGCGCTGGGGCTGGGAGGGAGCTCTGAGCCACGCCACGTGGGCAGTCTCGGGCAGTGGAAAGGCAAGGATATGGATCAGCCCCTCGAAATTCCAGAAAACAACTCAGACCCGCCTCAGACCTCTGAGCTACCCAACATGCCTCATATCAGTGGCTCTCATTACACTTCTATCGGGTGCTGCTGATACAGGACATTGTTCTTTATAAACAGTAGCTTAATCAATACTTTAAAATAAATTATCACTTTTCAGCAAACCATAGCGTCTCCTGTGAAGTATTGATCACGTAGCTATCTCGCTATTTTACCCATAACTCCCTCCGCCAAGGAAGAGCCACGGGACAGCAGGAACCGTGTGGTGTTTCGGTGAAAATGAGGAACTCAGCTGTCACCTCAGGCAGCTTTCTGGAGGTTCTGCATCCCCGTCTGCCGTTTTCTGAAACTGTGCTCCGAGCAGGGGTCACAGTCACCATTCTCCTCCGAGACCATGTCACCGGCGAGGGGCCTGCACGTCCTGGAGGCTACCAGCACAACTTTCAGTGCTTGCAAATAATAATAATAATATAATAATAATAATAATAATAATAATAAATCAACCAAGAGCTGTTAAGTTTGCTGTGGACCAAGCAATTATTTAAGAAGCTTATCCTTATACCTGACAGCACGGTGGCCCAATTCCTGGGGTAAATGGGATGCAAATCTTTTATAAGCCTGGGCTTTAGGGTGTCCGCTTAGATTTCAGTCCTCGGGGCTCCTGTGCCTCACGCACATTTATTAAGTCCGAGTCCCTTGTCGCACGCCCTGTCATTGCTCCCAGATGGCTCTCATGCCCGCCAGGGCTAGAAGCTACCCCCCAATATTCTCTGCCCAGCTTCCATGTGCAGCGAGGGGGATTTCCAGACTAATTCCCCCTCGGTGTGTCCTTCCCTCGGTGGCACCCATTGCTCTTCCCTCTTCATTGCCTCGCACGGCCTCTCTGCCCCCGCCTTTCACTCCCCACACAGGCCCGGGCGTGTTCCATGTCCAGGAGCTCCTCCTGCACAACTTTGGGGGGGCCTCTGGTCTCCCCTCTCAGGGTGTGTATGACAGCCCCGGCCAGCAGGAACCACAGAGAACCCGTGCTGCTCTTCCCTAAGCCTGCCTCTCTCCCTCTCCCTCTCTCTCTCTCTCTCTCTCTCTCTCTCTCTCTCTCTCTCTCTCTCTCTCTCATTCTCTCTTTCTGTGTGTGTGTGTTTGAAGAATCACAAAACACGCAAGCTCTAAATTGCATTCTAAAGTAACTTGTTTCATCCTCTATAGCTTTGACTTTAGAAATTGATTTTTAAAAAACTCAAATCCTCTTGGCTCATTACCATTTTGTGATGAATTTAGACGAAGCCTGACCCTTTGACCCTGCTGGCTGAAATCTTCCCAATGCAAACATTCTCTTCTGTGGTCCTGATAACCCTCAAACCAGACCCCCTGCCTTCCCCCCCTCGGCCCTCCCATTGCCCTTGGGTTTTCTTACCCCCCCCGCCCCCTCCCTCTGGCAGAGCCACAGTTCACACAGGTAAGTACTTTTACTGAGAAATTCAATCTTTTGGTTCATGTAGGCAAAACGGCATTATTTTTCCCTATAGCTCATCTGAACTTTCCTGTATCAAATTCCCCATTCCTGTTAATTAGAGAGTCTGTTAATTAAGCTTCTTTCCGGATGACAAACATTTCCAGTAACTGTCATTACTAGCATTGGCACCTTTTTATATTTAAAAAATGAGTTCTGTTTCTTTAACAGCAGGTTTTGCAAATTATGTTCCAAGAAGATATTGCATTTCTGTCATTCCAAAACACTAAACACATATGTCATTTATTAGATTTTACGTGACACATAAAGGGTGTCATTTACATTTGTTTCATAATTTATTTCATAAAAGCTTCTACTTCAGACCATAGTCAAGCGCATGCCCTCTTTCCTACCACACTGGTTACCGCAGGGCCTCCGCTCAGGGAAGAAGGGGTGGAAGAGGCGTGGCTGTGAGATTTCTTTCTAATTTCCTCCCCTGACAGGAATCCTTCCGATGCTGGAAACCAGGGGAAGGGATGAAGAGAGGCGGCAAAAAGGTGCCTACTCAACCGAGGCTCTTGCCGAATGCAGGTGTCTCTGGCCTGGCTCTGCTTCTGGCGAATGTAACCTCATGCGGGTTTCTGCTGAGGCGGAGACAGGTCAGCGACAAGGGCAGCCCCCGGAGTGTGGCTGTGTGGCCAGCGGCACAAGCCCCTGTGCTTACAAAGGGCCTTCCACTTGGCTCAGAGTCCTGCCTCTGCCATCCTAACAGTCTCCGTTTTTGAGCAAGTGCCCACATTCTCATTTTGCACTGGGTCTGGGTCTCTGCCTGCTATTCATCTCCACTGGACATCACGCTTTATCAAGGACCATTGTTCTTGACACCCAGGGGGGACAGGTAAGCATGGCCATGAGCTGCTGGCCATCCCTCCCCAAGAGAAGTGGGTATTTTTCTGCCCTTGTGTCAGGGCTGGGCCTGGGGCTTGTTTGGCCAAGAGGATGCGGCTGAGATAAAGATGTAGGACACACAGACGTGGTCACCTCAGACCTCCGCAGTGTGCACGCTCACTGTTTGGAAATGCTGTTCCCAGGTGCAGACACACAGGCTGGTCTCCGGAGAGTGAGCAACTACATGGAAAAAGACACAGCTGACAGTCACAACCCACATGAGACACAGGACTGAGAGCCCCGTTTCTCAACCCACAGACCAGCTCACTGCAGCCACGAGAGTGCCCTCTGACTAGTCAAAACAGTGAGTGATTCTAATGAACAGCGAACACATCCTTTTCCAAGTTGGGTTGTTTCCAATTCTCACTTGCAACTAAATGAAAGAAGAATCCAGGAAAGTTGTCATCTGATAGATTATTAAATACCTGTGGCTGATAGAACCTTAGTATGACTTTTGGCTATAGCCAGTGAGGGATTTAAACAATTTGGGCAGAGCCCTAATAACGGGCCCACATTAACCTGGACAAAATGGTTGCAGTTTTAAGCCTCTAAGTTTGGTAAGATTCTGACATGTCCAACATGTTCTTCAATGTTTCCTTTTACTCTGCAATAGGCTCTTCTCTGCCTTTTTCTTCTTTTCTTTTCTTTCTTTCTTTCTTTTTTTTTTTTTTTTTTTTGCTAGGAAGCCAGTGTCAGATTTTCTTGCTTTTAATAAAATAGTCCTCTTGGTACACCAAATAAAGAGGATTTATTTCCTAGATTTCTTTGCTGACAGCCAAGCATTTTCTGTTGATTTAAAAAAAATGTACAACTTTTGCAGAAATCAAACACGTACAACTGAAAGTGCTCTGGGGACAAAGGGAGAGGTTGGTTAGAACTGAATGCGGATCAGCCAGCTGCTGTGGCTGTTTGATGCCTGTCATATTTAGACCCAGGTGTGGGCTTTCCCTCTCTGAAATCAATAAAAATATTTATTTTTTTAAAAAGAAAGACGGTCAAATTTACACATAACATGATCACTCTATGGTTCCTTTATTTCCCAATGAGATGGAAATCCATGATTTCAAGGTCAGCCTCATATGAAAGAAATATGTGTGAAAATTTGATGCCTAAGAAAGGTGGATACATTAGAAATAATATGTTCTCAAGATACCTAAAGTGCTTTCTTTTCCTCAGTGGAATGCTGGAATGTGTATGTGTCTTTTCGACTAATAGGGTTTGATCTAAGGTACTCGTGGGCTAAACTTGCATTGTATGCTGTTTTCCTAAGACATTCTCCGAAGACATTTTTCTCTAAGACGTTATCTCTTTTCCTAAGACATTATCTGTTCCACACATGCACTTCATGTCCAGTCTCTGTATTAAAATGCAGACCTTCATGCCCTGAAAACCCTCTGCAAAACACAACTGGACTCAAAACTGAAATGCCCCAAAGAGCATCTCTCTGGATCTGACACCAGTGATAGTTGCATTATCATCTCAGCTTTTCAACCCATTATTACTGCTGTGGATTGACACTTAGCCTCCCTTCCTCTAGCAGAAAGTTCAAAATATCATGGAGTCATCATAATAAAGAACAGTTAAACTTTTTTGACTTAAATCTAGGGAAAAGATGTGGGCACAGAAATATCTGTCAAAATACTATTTTTAATTACCCCGTTATATCTCAAGGCTGTTGTGAAAGTGGGAGCAGATAGTTCATAATGTCCTCAAATATCCCTCAAATTTCAAATCTATCGTGATCCCGAGTGTAGCAGGAATAGAAAATAAAACAAATGAGATCACTTAATCCCTACCAAGAAGGAAGGGGAATTAAAAGTGGGAGTGCATTGTTAAAATATTTAGATACTTTACATTCAAAATGTTCTATCTCTGGACCTACACATGTACATTTTTTAATTCTTAAAAATGTTCAGAAAAGTTATTAATCTCAAAAAATAAATATATTTGAACAGAACCAGGAGTTTTATTGCATCTTAATAGTTTGCCAACTTTGGTTTAGACTTTTAAGTTATAAAATGTTACAGGTGCAATTCAAACCTCAGGTAACCCTCCCTCATCAATGCTACTTCTTCCCTCCCCATGAAAACCGTTCCCCTCAATTGTATGGGAACAACCCCTTACTTTTGTTACACTCCTATTATTTAAAAAATAAGCAAAAAAAAGTATTTATTGGGTGCTTACAGAATGATGTTTTCATCTAAGGCAGTACATAAAACATGTAGCTACCCATAAAAATATACATATTTTTAAATATATTTTATTGATTTTTTACAGAGAGGAAGGAAGAGAGATAGTTAGAAATATCGATGAGAGAGAAACATCGATCAACTGCCTCCTGAACACCTGCTACTGGAGTTGTGCCCGCAACTAAGGTACATGCCCTTGACTGGAATCGAACCTGGGATCCCTCAGTCCACAAGCTGATGCTCTATCCACTGAGCCAAACTGGTTTCGGCAAAATGTATTTTAATTAGTTGTCAATATATCAGACATATGATTTTGTATATTCATGTATTTTTTCAACATAATACTTAATGATACCATAAAGATTCTTTTCTTCTTTTACATTTCTCTTTGCACAGATGTGCTTGAGAGGTAATATACCTGGAAGTGGGATCTCTGAGATGAAGAATTTACCGTCTTCCTTTGGCATCTGCAGAGAATTGGCTCCAGGACCCACGAGGACCCCAGGAAGCCAGGAACCCTCAAGTCCCTTCTTTAAAAATGGCATCGTGTTTGCCTATAACCCGTGCCCATTCTCCTGCCCATTTCCAATTACCTCTAGATTCCTTACAACACCTAACTCCATGGGAATGCTATTAAAGCCTCATCATACTGCAAAGTTTAGGGAATAATGACAGGGGGGGGAAAAGTTTGTACGTCTTCAGTACAAACACACAACCATTATAGGCCTAACTGTGTCTATCTACCATGTCAGCAAGTTTTTCCCCCACTATGTTTCATCCTCCATTGGTTGAATCTATGGGTGTAGAATTACAAGGGCCAGCTGCATAGATCTTGAGATCTAACAGACAGACCACAGCTTCTGCTGCCCTGAGGAGATGGAAGAATTCACTCAACAAAGGCTGCATGGGGAGTTCAGCAAGAGTCCCTGCACTTCAGAGGGTCTGCCTAAGTGTAAGCGGTATCTAATGACTATTTTAACTTGCACTTTTCTCATTATTTGCAAGAATCAACAAAGATTATACATAAAATATAGTACCGCCTCATCCAAGTTCCTTGTCTCAAATGCCTTTGCGACTACTTTGCGTTTTCTTTAGATGTGCTTCGTTTTTTTTTAGCATTTGGATGTTCACACCTGGACCTTCAGTGCACCTGCAATTAGTTTTGTGAAGGAAGCTCACCTGGCCTGAGTTCTCACGTGTTCCTTTTTCCCAATGATATCTCAGTCTCTCTCACATTGAAAGTTTCCATGGATGTGGCTGTGCCATTGGCTACTCTTTGATCTCTCTAATCTGTTTGTTAAAGGTACAGGCCTCTGCATCCACACCATGTTGTCTTAACTAGATTCACTTTCTGATGCATCTTCATACCTGGTAGGTTGAGACCCCTGGCTTTATTCTCCCATATTAACTGGCTATCTATTGGCTCCTCCACAGGAAGCTTAGAATCAGCTTATAACATTTACAAAACAACTAGTTCCAATGTTGGCTTGAAACTTCTTCAACTTATAAATCAGCTCTGGGAACTTGATATCTTTACCACAATGAGTCTTCTTATCCCTCAACATGATTTATCCCGTTTTATTTGGCCTTCCTTCATGTCCTGGAAGAGAGCTTTGTCATTTCCTCCATAAGGAGTTTGCACATGGAATATTAGGTTAATACCTGGAATCCTAGATATTTTATTGCTACGGTAGCTTTTCGTTGTCCTGACATATCTGTACTACTTATCTTATGAATTATCTTGGATCATTCACAGACTATCATGTCATCTGCAAGAAAAGACAATTTTGTCTTTTTTCTTGTTAATTCATGTAGCTCTACTCCTTTAGTTTGTTGTATTTTTCTGCCTAAGACTTCCAGAACAATCCTGATTAGTAGTATCAGAGCCTTCTTCTCTTTTTCCTCAGTTTACTGAGAAGGCTTCCCATGTGCCTCCATGAGTTTTATGCGTGCCTAATATTTCTAAAAATAGGTGCTCTTTACCAAATTATGGAAGATGCCTTCCCTCCTGGTGTTCTAAGCCTTATCCTATTTTAAACACCTGTTTTATCTGCGCATGCATCTACCCATGTTATGCCCCCATTCTGTCATTAAGCTTTGCATTAAGTGTGTCATGATGCCAGCTCGCTCCTGAAGCTATCCATGGAGACATCAACCCCAGAATGATAAGCACAGCTCATACATCACAGGAAGAAGTTTAACCCCAGTTATTCATTAGTGGCCACAGAATGAGCCTGCTGCTAATTGACCTGAGGAAAGTACCTGATACATGTAAGTAAATAATTATCCCTATCGTAATGAATGTAGTTTTGTCATCGCCAGTATTATCAGTGCGGTTTTCTGATATATTTTCCTTCAGGAATGTTCCTTTGTTGACTAGTATGTAGAAGCTTCTGAGAAGAAGCAAATGTATTTTTTTTTTTTGCAGCTTACAATTCAAGATAGAAAGTTCTCAAGTAGCAATGACTTAAAACTTAATTCACTAGGCCCACGTTTAATGCATCTCAGTCACCCAAAAGACTTAGAATTAGAAAGTTAGCATCATTTAATAACTATAATTTATTACATAAGTAACTCAAAGAATATAATTACCAGCCATATGAAAGTCTGGTGGAAACAACACACGAGCAGGCTGTCATTTCGGAATTCTCCTTGTGCTCTCATAAACAATAGTGACAGGAGGAGTCTTTTATCTTCGTCAAGCTAAGATGTTAATTTATTTTTTTAATAAAGGGGTAATTTGATTCCCTGGCTTAATAAAGGAATTCAATATTTCAGGTTAATACCATCCTGTAATATTTCTTTTAGGAGCCTCTCTGCAGACTGCAAAAGCAGCTCATTTGAGTAAGCTGAGGATGTGAACACCCTACGGAGCCATCATGTAAGAAGAGGTAATTTCCTTCTGCCCTTTTCCACTATCCTTTTTATTATGGCTTTATGGAATGTTATAATATTCCCAAAGACAGAGAAAGATGCTCCGAATGGCTTGAATTACTGAGCACATAAAGATTCAAAGGTTAGCCTTGAGGGACATATTATATTTCAGGTCAATAATACCTACTAACCTTTCCCATATCTACTGAGTATAAATAAAAGTTCTCTAATACTGAATTTTGCTTGAAATAAAAGTTTCCAGAAAAGTCTGCTTTTGAGGTTAGCAGCTGGGGAGGGAGCTCCCAGGAGGATTTTATGTAAGGAGCACAGGAACATATGGGAAGCCAGCAGTTCCCTGGCCGTGTCTCTGCCTTTAATTTAGAGAAAAGGTGCTGATGGGGCTCTTTGCTCCCCGGGAAACTTCTCAGGATAAATCAGCCTCCAGACGGGTTCTTGTCATCGTTTAAAGTGGTCCATTTTGGAACAGGCTGTTGATAAAATTGCTCATTTTATGAGCTTTTTTTGAAAAATAGGTTTAATAAAAAAGGAATGTTATTGTAGCTCTGATGAGCTAATCTCTTCTCTATTCCAAGAAGCTGGCAAACAAGCAGGGTCCTGACTAACCACACCATGATGTACTGTAGGGAATGGAGGTCATGTCCACCCCTAGAGGTGGCCCTGGGTGCAGGTTATCGATGCTGCCCACAAGGGGCAGCACTGAGCAGGAGAGTAAGAGACTCTACCCCTCTCTTTGGGCACTTGCTCTGGGTCATTGTGAGCCCCACATCCCTCTTTGATCAAGTATGGTTGCTGGGTAAGAGATTTGGAGACACTTATAGTTCTAAGTTTTAACTATGTGTCCACACAAATTCAGCCCATTTTCAGTTTTTAGTGTTCGTACAGGTACTCGTGCTGTCACCAGAGCTCCATGTGCCACGGAAGTGTGTGCAGAGGCCACACACTGGAGCCCATGGGACAGCTCTATCCTGTGATTTGTTTTCGTGCTGCCCATGAGCTAAGAATGTTCTTTTTTTCATTTTTAAAGATCTGTTTAAAATATATATGTGACAGGTCATATGGGGCCCCCAAAGTGCTAAAACATTTACTATCTGGCCATTTCCCAAAAATGCTTGGTCACTCCTGCCAGGTAATAAAAGCTCAGTTACCATCTCGTTTATCTATCTATGCTTATTATAATTTGGCCAACTGGTAATATTTTTGTAAAAGTTCATTTATCTTTCTACTTGTGGCTTTCCTGGTTTGTTCCTCTGTTGGTGAACAAAGCACAGAGTAGACAGTGTACGTTTATTTACTTTGTACTTTTCAGTGTTTTCGGTTCTCCATTAAGAAATGTGTTGGGCTAGAGACAGATGTTTCTAGATGGTCTTCTATAACTTCATACTTCTGTTTTCCATGTTTAAGCCTCGATTCCACCTGGGCATGATATTGGTTTGGGGATAAAGGAGGTCTCGGGATTCAGCTGGGTCTTTTCTCTCCATGGCTAACCAATTGCCCTGCACCTTTTATCAATCTGCAAGACCATCACTCTGTTAAGTCAAGCTCCTATGTCCCATAGGCTAGTTTCTGGACCTTCTGATCAATTACACTGTGGAACATATGCCAGTACCAGAGTCTGCTCACTATTGCTGCTGGTGGGAATGTACGTTAGTACAGTCATGGTGAAACAAGTTTTACGTTATCTTTTAAAGTTAAAAATATGCCTATCATAAAACCCAGCTATTCAATAAGCATATTCTAGGAAAACTCATGTATGTATAAATATGAATGCAGATATAAAAGGAGGCATACACAAAATAATGTTTCTAATGGCATTACTGGTTATGGCAAAAAAAAATAAAAACAAAGTTTTACAACAGAAAAAAAGAAACAATTTTAAAATTGTTGCATAGTATACAATATAGTGAAAGTGAACCAACCACAGCTTCTTGCATCTGTATGGTTGGCAAAATTAATGAAGAATGCACATGGTATGCTCCTGTTTCTATGAAGTATAAACACTAACTGATGCATGCCTATGTGTTTTAAATAAGCATAGAACCAAAGGGATAAAATAAAACCAAGGAAATGAAATAAAAATATGCACCAAGCAAAAGATGGAGGATCATGGCTACCTCTGGGGATGACAGAGGGCTGTGTGTTCTGAGAGAAAACACAGGAATTCCAAGAATGACTAACATTCTATCCTTTAGATCCGTTAGAATGGACTATGAATAAATAAATGGATGACAAGTGAACTCCAGATGGACAGTGTAAACTCAGGCTGAAACATGTCATTCATGAAGCTGAACATGGCTTCTTCCCTCCTTTTTTTAAAGTCTTGGTGGTCAAGCTTTTGGGTTTCAAAGGACAATTTTGTAGGAATACAATCTATAAGCAAAAGAGGGGGAAAGAGAGAAAATGGAACTGTTTTCTTTAGCTGTCACCTATGTATCAGGCAACCTGCCAGAATCTTTCTCATGAGATGCCTAGCTTATCCATCCCAGCCCTGTGAGGGAAGTAGTATGACCCCATGTTTACGTTTGGGAGAAAAGTCTCAGGCCATGCCCATGCCTAGTAGGCCTCACATGCAAGAGGTGGAGCCAGGACCACCAAAACCTGGCACTCTGTGTCTTAGGTTGCGCCCTAACATTATTTTGCAGCCATGTGGACCTGTGGTGGCCACTGGCCATCGGTCGCTCCTGAGCCCTTGAATTGGGGCTAGTTAAAGTTCCCAGCGCACACTGGAGTGCAGACTTAGTCAGAAAAGAAATGGAAACTACCTCACCAATAACCTTTGGTATTGATTGCATGTCGAAATGGTAATTTTAGGATATATCTAATTAAGTAAAAAATATAAAAATTAATGTCTTTGGTTCCCTTTACTTCTGAAAATGTGGGTACTGGAGGATGTTACATTGCTCGTGTAGCTTGCATCCTAGTGCTGTTAGACAGGGCTGGTGCAGACATGTCCGTGGACAGGCAGGACGCATTGGCTTGAAGCAACACTTACGTTCTTTACAGGCTGAGTATCTTGAGAAAATCTTAGATTAACTGAGGGCGAGCACCGTTTTCCTCTAACAAACGTGGATAATAATGTGTGCCCTGCAGTGCCATGTCAGGGCCAGCAGCAGCTCAGGGAAGGCCCTCTCTGGGTCTGGAACACAATGGGCACTTGGGAAGGGTAACAGGGTTACATTAGTGAACTTTATAGAACCTTAAACTCTTTAATCTTTTAAAAATCCGCATGAACCTTTAAGTACTATATTGTGAAGTCTATTGGGCTTCAAAAACTATACTCCCCCCCCCCTCACTTTGCATACCATTGCCATATAAAAAAGATGGATAGCACCTTCAGCATCATGAGCTCAAGAGGAAGCAGAAAATGGGGCATTAACATTTCCAATGAGCAGACTGTTATGCGATGCGGAGCCTCGGAAATGAAAGATGAGAATATAGCAAACCGTGAGTGCGCTTCCAGTGTGTCTTCGCTGATGATGATACACTTTCATCACTACTTCCTGCCCATCACCTGCCACCACACATCACTGTCTGGCATCTTCCCAGGCCTTCCTTTCCGCTTAGTGTATATGCAGAAGCATTCAAGTGGTGCTCATTCTCTGTTACTAATGAAGTACACAGCGATATGTTAGAGACCAATCCAAGTCCACTGAGCAGAACCACATACAAGTCCTGCTGGAAAAAGCCAGTTGGGGTCAGCGCCATTCCTGCTGTTTGTCCTTGAAGTTCAAGATGTATTGTACACACTTCAGCTGTTGTTATGAAAATAACTATACCGTTACAATAAGGAATTAAATTAGTATCATGAGCTCTGACAGTAACCTATATTCTTCTTATCAAGACACTCATAGTAACGCCCAGCCAGGGTGGCTGAGAAAAATGTGAATTGTATTGCTGGCCATTCTGGACTCATTATAGAACATCTTGAGTGGGTACTATGAAATGATTACATGTATACGTCCTTACTTATGTGGTTTGTGTGTTTATTGCTAACCTGTTTCTTTCTTGGGTAATGTATATTTTTGAAAGATGGTACTGGGGGAAATTGTACAGAAATTAGACAGAGACTTGAGTTTGGTAATAATGGCTCTGAGAAACTTTCCAGCTGGTCGTCAGTCTGCACTGATTGCCTTAATTCCTATTATATTTTAGACAACTCAAAATTAGACACTGGTTCTCATTCTTGCCCAAGAATTTATGACAGTCCAGCATCAGGTAGTGTCCACTAAATGTTTCCAGTCCTCTCTAAATGCCAATGTAATTGCCCCTGAGAGCTTTTCAAATTGCAGACAGCACAAATAAAGATATACCTGATAAAATCTGAATAAATAGAAACAGCTACTGTTTTAAAGTTTAAACTATATGTTTGGGCAAGTAGAAGCAACACACCAACATGCTTTTTTTAACGTCACAATAGATAGATATGTTTAAATTATCACTTTTTCTCTTCCCTTGCCATCTTCCTTCTTCTCTATACTTCTTCGTTTCCATACTCCCTAAAAGTGCAACACGGATTTTAATATTTTATTCCAGTCTATTTTTAAAAGCTTCACTGTATATATAAATGTGTAAGCATAGTATAGTGTGAGTGTGGATTTGAACTCACATAAATGAAATGAACAAAGGAATCATTCTTTGAACTCAAATGTTTTCAAATATCCTTGTTCTTGCATCTGGAGTCAGTTCACTGCTATGTAGTGTTCCCTCAGTCATCCATGCTCTTTCCAAGAGAATATATGCATTGTTCCCTATTTTCTTCCCTTGCAAACAACACTGCAATGAACATATTTTCATGTGCTGTCTTGAATATATTGTACCAGAGACTTCTAGGTTAAATACTTATTAAATAAATAAGTAAAGAATGGGAGGGTCATACAACATATACATTGTCTAGATATTACCAAAGACAATTAACCAAACTTAAGCTCCTACCATGTGTATACTTAATTTTTACCAACAGTTACTACTGTCATTTTAATTGTTATCAATATAGTGGTTCTAAAATAACATTCCATTGTCATCAACAATTATGTTTTTGATAGTGGTATTATTAGTACATTTCTTTTTCTTCTTTTGTGTATCTTCTAAATTTTCTTTAATGAGCCTATATCTATTCTTAAAAATTACATAAATTATTTGATCAATCTGTTTTTCTTACTTATATATTGTATTTTCAATTCAATAAGAATTTATTTTAGCATTGTGATGATTGCTATAGACATAGACATACCGGTAACGTGTTTTTTTAAGTTATAGCCCTTACCGTTAAAGAGCTTCTAATCTAGTCGGGCAGACAGGTATGTAACAAGCTCCATTACTGTTTGGTGACCACAAAAATAGAAATGCATGGGGACATAGGAGTAGCAGGGAGCTTGTTAGCACTGAGGCAATTGCAGGGAGGTCATTCTAGAGATGTAACAAAGGCACTCATATTGATTTTCCTTTGAGGATGCCGTAGGCCTCCGAGTAGGATCTAGGTTAACAGACTGGTAAGGCTAGTGATATACAGAGAAGGCTGTGGAATAGTTGTGACACCATCTGAAGGTGAACAGGCAACATGATTCATTCTAAGAAACAGGGTCGGAATACAGGGGTGGGCAGGTTGACTCAGGAAGCCTCCCGCTTCCAGGCCTCACAAATGCCATTAGAGCGAAGTGATACGGGCACGTTCCTGTGGCCATGACACAGAAGCAGGGCAGAGTGGAAGAGGACGCTGGTCATAACAGCTCATGACAAGTTCCCATGCTCCTGGCCTGGAAATCCCCAGGCACACGTTGCATACTCACCGGGCAATAAGAGATGAGAGCCCCTGACACCGGGGATGGGCCAGTGCTTCCTGAGTCATCGGGCACGCTGAAGTCATTGCTTCATTTTTCATCCTCGGTGCCTAACTAATGAGGAAAATGAGTCTCAGAAAACCCCAAATTGTCCAAAATCAGAAATTCAAATATAATTTAATCCAAATGGAAACACAGGACTTTGTGCCCTAAACCCAGTCAGTCTTCATAGAAGTCCTTCCATTTTCCCTCTTCCAAAACTTGCCTCCAGTTGCAAATTTTTCCTCATAAGTATATATATTCAGTAAAGGACTCTTGCGTATCCATTCATCTACGGTGAGCGTTTTGAGAAATATGAACATTGTACAGCTTTAGGGGAACACCCTTATACATATTGTCATCTGCCTTAAGGTTTGAATTTTCCTGGGCACTTTGGAGATTATGGGTATATAACTATAGCTTAGAATTGTAAATGCATTTAATAAAGGTGACATTAGCTGAAAATATTTTAGCCAATAGTTGCAGTCAATTTAAGGAAGGTGAATAGGAGAAAAAAAGTGTCATTTTCCTTTTTCCTTCTAATAAAAATTCAATCTGACTGGAAGATTCATCCATGTATCCATCTGGCAAATACTGTGGAGCCCTGGGTTAAGTATTTACACACATTATCTTTATAATAATTTCCAATAACAACTCTGAGATATTGGTACTATTAACTTTATTATAAGATAATTAAACTGCAGGTATGGAGGCTAAGTAATTTAATCAAGGTTACACATCTCTTAAGGAGTACAACTAATCCCAAAGCTTATTTCTAATTAATTATGCTATACCATACAAATGCGGTTATGTTTTATCAATTATATTCAGATCAATGGATTTGAAAAGCAATAGTTCTTTAGAATAAAAAATGGTATTCAAACAGCTACATTTCCAAAGCATACAATTCTAAATGATCTTGTTAATGGATAGGAAATAATAAATAGTTTTCTTAAGAATCATGTTAGAGACAGTCACTTCCTTTTGAAGACATGACTTTGTATGATTGAGCACGTTTTTGCCAAGTGATCCAATGATTCACTTTACATTCTTCAGAAAGTCAAAGCAATGGTGGCTTCCTAAGGGAAACACAGCAGGACTCACATGGGAGCGTGGTGTAGCTATTACTTTGTGTCTACTTCCAGGCAATCGACCCAACTTGTACACGACAAGATGGAAATATGTTGTACAACTTTGCAGATTTATTGATGGGACTTCTTTGTTCATTTGACATGTTTTACATATGCAGCGTATAATAATTTTCACTTTGAAAAAGAAAACGAAGCCACTGGCTCCTGTAAAAGGTCACCTGTCTATTGATGGGGAAAAGCCCAGCTGGAAGCCAACCTCGGGAATACCCCGGGAGGGGGCACAGCAGCTCAGAGGGCCTCAACAGCAGGCCGGAGGGAGGGGAGGCAGCGGATCCCTTTCCCTGTGTTTGCGGCTGCAGGTCACCCCCACCTAATTGTACTTAAGGCAGAGCATCGTTAAATGTCTGGTGATGTATCCTGCAGACCGCGTCCTCCTGCTAAACATGAAAGGGGAAGCTTATCCTGACGAAGATAGAAAGGGAAGTAATTGAGTCTTAGGTCTGGATTCGCCTCTTGGTGAATAGATTTCCCCTTTGCGACAGCAAAGCGAAATGCTAAGGAAGCACCCAGATAACTGCAGGCCCTGAAGGCTTATCTGCCTTTGCCAGCACCCTTCCCGAATGTTCCCTGTGCTCCGGGTTGAGAATGATAGAACCCTGCAGCTCCTTAGGTAGAAACAGTAAATACGAATTTGGCTCAGTGCACGGTTCTCTATTTTGCTTCTTGGCATTTAAGAAAATTGTTATAAGGATATCAAGTCTGAGATAGACATGCGGCCTACTTTTACGTTGTGATAAGGCTTAACAATTATAAATATGATTCAGCATCCACATCAAATTCCATCTGGGACTTGTGCAGCCATAGTATGTTTTTAAAAGGCCCTTTGTGAGGAAGGAACCGCGGGAGCTAAAGCCGACCCTGCCCTTCATCAACCTCGATAATAAAGCCAAAGCATTTGGACACTCTCAGCAATGTTTTAAGATGACATTAAATTTCCAGAGCTGAAAGTTTGATTTCTGTTTTGTTTTGTTTTGTTTTTAAAGCTTTTTTACTACGCCAATGCTATAGACAAACTAAGTGTATGTATAAAAACATTGACAATCTAAGAAAACTACCAACAAATGTAAACTCAGATGGAGCTATTAGGGCAGTCCTTCATACAAAATTTCTTTCATTTATTGCATATTGGTTATTCTGTGTTTGTGGCAATTTATACAGAGCTACACAGTGCATCCTATCGCAAGTAATGAAGTTGAATAGAAGTCTAGGTCATTGTATTATTGGCATGAAATATAGATACTAAAAGATGAATTTCCAAATTATTTTATTTTTTAATATCTCAGTTGCAACTCTTTTCTATTCCCCTATCTCTTAATCATAACTCTAAAGTACATTTTCTGAGTAGTGTCTCTATTCCAATTCACCTTCAGCTATATTTTTAACATAATAGACTGCTGACACAAAGAGGGCTAGATAGACTACTTTCCAAAATATCCATATTAATGGAGTGTGCCTTGGAATAAGGATACGTGAGTAGAGAAAGAGAAAATTTTAATAAGTAGTGATTTTGCTTTTGTCTGTATAGTAAAATGTTCATGATTCCTTTATATTCATCTTTGAAGATTTTAATAATTATTATAATTCTTGTGTTTTTACAAATAGATATAATTGTCAATATATATTACCTCTTAAAATTTTATTTTAATATCTCTGTAATACAGCAAAACTCTAAGGTGTCAGTTCTAAATGTTGCAACAATAGTAGCAGGAAATTTAAAAACCATTTGACTTTATGGAAGAGGTCTTATAACTTTGCTGTCTAATTAAATATAAATAGAAAGTACTATATATACATATATATATTTTAGAGGCCTGGTGCACAAAATTTGTGCATTTGGCAGGGGGATCCCTCAGCCCGGCCTGCGTTCTCTCCCAGTCTGGGAGCCCTCAGGGGATATCCGACTGATGGCTTAGGCCTGCACCCTGGCAGTCAGGCATCCTTAGAGCTGCCACAGAGGCAGGAGCGGCTCCCACCACTGCCACTGCCTTTGCCAGCTGTGAGCCCAGCTCAGGGCTTCTGGCTGAGCAGTGTCTCCCCTGTGGGAGGAAGCACACTGACCACCAGGAGGAAGCTCCTGCATTGAACGCCTGGCCCCTGGTGGTCATTGTGCATCATAACAACCGATCATTCCACTCTTTGGTCAATTTGCATATTTGCCTTTTATTATATAGAATATATATATGTGTGTGTGTGTGTGTGTGTGTGTGTGTGTGTGTGTGTATATATATATATATATATATATATATATATATATATATATATTGATTTCAGAGAGGAAGGGAGAGGCAGCAAGAGATAGAAACATCAATGAAGAGAAACAATCATGGATTGACTGCCTCCCACATGCCCCTAATGGGGATCGAGCCCACAACCTGGGCCTGTGCCCTGACTGGGAATCATACCACGACCTTCTGGTTCATGGGTCAACACCCAACCACGAGACACACCAGCCGGGCCATAGAAAGTACTCTTAAGCATCAAGAATTGTAGCATATCCTTACGGAAGTGAAAACCAGAGAGCACCATTCCAGATGAAACTGCAGTATATTTTAGGTATTCTAGTCATATAACCATAACATTTCATGAATATGTACGTAACACCTTATGTGAAGTTAGATGCATCTACAAGGCATATCTGTGTATCAGTGACTGGAACCACATCTGTGAGATCCTCCAGGACACTGTAAAATAGATCCATGCTCTGCAATTATTGGCGAGTAGGGCCAGCTCAAGCAAGAGCATAGAGAAGGCAGTTGATTTTTGCTCAACACAATTTTCTTTTATCCTCATTCACTCACACTGCTTTCCATATATTCATTGAATTCTCCATTGAATGATGAAAATGTTCATTTATACATCACCCTCACATATGCATTCATAGTGTGATCATAGAAGACTCTGCTGTGTTATATTATAGAACAACAAATGAGACTTGCTGTGTTTTAACAAATATTTTCAAAATTTTAGGCTGTAGAATAATGAATGTAATTTCCTCATCATAAGCAAGAATGACATAATATTCTGGTGAATTTCCTAAAGGGGGAAAAATCGATAGCAGAGAGAACTCACTGATACAGTGCCTGGATTGCATATAATAGAAGGGACTGATAACCACTATAATAGCCTGGTTATTAAGTACTAGGAAAGGAGTAAAGGGGAGACTAGATAACAGGCCTTCTACTGATACACCTTTGCCGGGAAGCTGCAGTTAACACGCTCCAAATCTGTTCCCCACAGATCACTGGGGGAAGGTCCTGGACAGCAGGCGCATGCCCAGTAAGGTCTGGTTGACATGAGAGGATGCTCACCTGTCAGCCACACCTGGGAGCGAGCCTGTGGCCAGATAGGCCAGGCCACGCAAACTCTGGAAGATGTAACATTTAAACTTCTGAACAAAGGAAGTTTAAACTTGCTGCTTGCCCACCCTCCTGGCTCTCCTGCACAGGGGCACGCTCCCCTGCATTCACCCACATGGCTCACTGCCACATGGGACCCACACAGTAGAATGGTGGACTGAATCTAGCCTGATCCTATGTCGGAAACCCCTCCACCATGGAACAGACACCCTGGACACTGGCTTTGCTTCTAGCTCTACTCAAACTCCAGCTGCGCCTTTTTCAGGCCTGGGGTAAGGGACATGTGCCTGAACAACCTAAGAAATGTAACTCCACAAAAATAAAGCTTTCTACTACAGCTCATCCTGCTGTGATGGCCTCCAGATGTGCTCATTCCGGCAGCACCCCAAGACTCCCATGGAGGAATCCCTCTTGTTTAATCCTCTGATAACAGGGCCATCCTAGGAAGGGGGAAGGGTCATATCTTCCCTTTATTTCCATGAGCTGCCCTCTAAGTTATTTCTTGTCTACATCTTCCTTCCACCTATGCGAAACCTAAGGAAAGGCACTGACTTTTAAGCAGTGCGATGCACATACTTACCTCTATGCCACATTTCTGTCAGATCATAGTTCTGCCCCATTTCATTTCTCAAAAGTTTAAAAAATATTTTGTTTTACCTGAAAATGTCACTTTTAAATTGAATGCTATTGACAGTAATAGAAACAGCAAAGGGATTAGAAATGATAGAGCAACTCTAATCCTATTTCTGAAAACTTCCATTCCCATCATTGGGCAATTCTCAAATCAGTGATACGGTTAAAATGATAATTGCATTTTTTCATGAATATAATCTTTTATGTAAATCAGAAGAATGTAAATCAACAGATCTTATGAAATGTCTAAATAGACAAAGTGTTCTAGACTCTATCATAACAATAGCCATGGTGTACCTCATAAGACAATGATGGAATGAGGAAGAGAATGAGTATGAAGAAAGAAAAAAAGGAAGAGAAAGAAGGACTGGATTAACTTGTTTGGCAGCCATTGCCACGTGAGAAATGATTGACACGTGAGAAATTCCTTCCCTAATTGCTGCATTTGTGCTGGGGAATTCTGGCAGTCAGAAGCTGGTGGTTTTATTGACTTCACAAGTAGGCCAGACAATAACACATACTTGATCAACTTTATTAGTCAAGATGGGCTTGTAGAGTAGCAGAAAGATCACTTGGCTTCAGTCAGAGAGCCTTGTGTTCAAAACCCAGCTCTCTGCTTAGTTTAGACCATTAACTTTTCTGAATTACAATCTTATCCTCCATAAAATACTACTACTAAGAATTCCTCAGATAGCTGTTGCTAAATAGCATCTGTGAAATGCTCAGCCTCATGCTTACTACACAGAAAGCTCTACTAAAAATCCAATGTTACCATCCTTGCTATGTGGGTGTCTATGTGGTCATCTTCATTACTCATGGTAGTTATGTTCTATGAAGTCACCGCAAACACAAAATTAGGGAATACTGGCAGATTGCTCTAAGAGGAAATACAAGATTAGGTTCCTGTGATCCTCTGGTCATACTTTTATCATCCAAACTGCCATTTGCATCATATAACTTCACTTGCCAACATCCTTGTGAAACAAGCCAGTCTCATCAGTGTTAAAAACATGCTTTCTTTCATATATACCGTTCCAGTGTGACACTTAGCAGGTTAATCTCCCTACATTATTCATGATTTCCATATTTTTAATTTTGCCTACTCACTAGAATTTATTCATAACCTGGAAACCAGTCATCGCAGAGCTGGCTTCGGCAGCACATATCCTAAAAGTGGGCCGGTAATTAGCATGGCCCCGGGTAAGGATGACACGCCAGTTCCTGAAGCACTTCGTGTTTTTCATGCCTGAGTTTTGGGTTTGTTTCCTGGAGGCAGTCCATCAATGATCCTCTCTCTCCTCTGTCTCTCTATCTCTGTCTGTCTCTCTATTCTGCTCTCTCAACATATCCTTGGGTGAGGTTTAAACAAAAAATCAGTAACCACAGCTCATTCACTACCATTTGAGGATATGCAAAGAGTGGTGAAAACCTGGGTTACTTGATGTGTACATTCCCAGATAAGGCTGAACAAAGTGACACCCTGGCTTCTTTCAGTTCTTATATTATCAGCAAATGCCCGTTCTGCTGTTTATGTAGTGTCATGTTTTTTTGGCATGCATGCATGCACGCGAGCATGTGTGTGTGTGTGTGTGTGTGTGTGTGTGTGTGTGTGTCTCTGTGTGTGTGTCTGTGTGTGTGTCTGTGTGAGTGTGTGTATGTCTGTGAGTGTATGACTGTGTGAATGTGTGTGTGTCTGTGAGTGTATGTGTGAATGTGTGTGTCTGTGAGTATCTGTGTCTGTGTGTGTGTGTGTGTGAGTGTGTGTGTGTGTGTGTGTGTGATTATGCTATGTAAGATGATCCCAAGCATAAAATGAGCAAATGAAGTGTTACCCAGTGCTCCCAAGCATAACAGGGACATGCCAGGCCTCCTGGAGAAAACGCCTGTGTTAGAAGCTTCCTTTTGACTGCATCTGTCTGTCTGCTTTTATCTGGTCCAATCAGGACCCTAGAAAAACCCATATACATTCAACTGATCTTATAAATTTATAGGAATTTGAGAAAATTTGAATTCACTTAATCTTCTTAAACATTTTATGTAAATGCCATTCTTTCTATTTTATAGGAGCAAAGGAGAATTTGGACTGATATGTTTAAAGTAATATAGTTCACTCTCTCTAAAAATGATTTTTTTGTTATAAATATGAGTGACTTCCCTGCATAAAGCTTGTCTGCAACCAGCAAAGACTTGAAATGTTAGAAGGTAAATGTGTGTTGGTGTGAAAGAAAGTGGAGTTTAATGTTCTGTTTCTATGTGTAGAAATATGTAGCTCTTAATGTTATTTAAATACTTATGTTAAGAAGAAAGAGTCTTTCTTAAAAGTGATAGCACTCCATTTTCAATCACATTTATAAAGCTAGTTTAAAAGTTAATTGAAACTTTTTTTGCCAACCATTGATCTCAATTAATTTTTACAGAGAACATGCAGCCTTGTTCTTTCTGTGCACCTGACAGCTCTTCCTTTCACGTGGGAGAAGTTTCCAAAGGCCACCTTTCCTCATCCCCAGAGTTAATTACTAGGAAGAAAAGTGGGACAAGCTTCAACGAACTTTACCATTTGAACAACACAGTTATGGAAACAGTTGTAATTAACACTGGGTCTATAGTATATCTTAGGTTTCAGTAGTAAGCCACAAAGTTTATCAAAATTTTCTGTTAGTGGAAATAATTTCGAAAAGATTATCTTAAAGTTTTGTTATGAAAATCAACTTATATCACAAGACTGATGCATAAATTAAAATTTTAGTACATTAAGGGGCATTAGAAATAGTTCACCTCACAATAGCATGAGAGCAGAAAGAGAGAGAGAGAGAAAGATGAAATAAAAAGAAAAAGTTTCAGAAGAATGGAAAGGTGGGAGAAATAGAAGGAAAAAGGAAGAAAGAAAATCTAAAAGGTATCTTTCAAAGAAGAAAAAGTATACAACATATTTTATAAGGATAGACAGACATAATTCATAAAGAGTTTAATACATAAATACTTCATGCAGGCCAACAAAAAGATAGAAAAATTACTAAGGTTATAACCTCTAAGATGGCTCCCTATAATCCCATCTTCTGTTATTCATGGCCTTGTATAACCCTTCCCACCTGGGTATGGACTGTACTTAATGACTCTCTTCTAATGAATAAAATATAGCAAAAGTGATAGATGTCAATTCCAAGATAGACTGGAAAAAAATAATGGCTCTGTCTGTGCACTTTCACTCTCTAACTCACTCTAGAGCAATGGTTGACAAACTCATTCGTCAACAGAGCCAAATATCAACAGTACAATGATTGAAATTTATTTGGAGAGCCAAATTTTTAAAACTTAAACTTCTGATGCCACTTCTTCGAATAGACTCGCCCAGACCGTGGTGTTTTGTGGAAGAGCCACACTCAAGGGGCCAAAGAGCCGCATGTGGCTCGCGAGCCACAGTTTGCCAACCAAGGCCCTAGAGGAAGCTGACTCCCATGTGATGAAGCAGCTAGGTGGACATGTGCTCATGGCCAGGGACTGAGGACCCACCACACACAAGTGGGCATGAGTGTGAATCACAGTCAGTCTTTAAGTTAGACTGTGATGAAAACCTGACAGCAACTGATGAGAGACCTCGAGTTAAAACGCCCTTCTATATACCTTGTTCCTAAATGTTTGATTCTGAGAGACACTGTGTTTGTCTTCTTAGCTGTTCAATTTAGGAGTAAGTTAGGCTATAAAGAAGTGACTTACCAAACAGTACAAGTTCTCAATGATTTATGAAAATATTTCAATTTCATTAGTAACTTAATAAAAACAAACCAAAATAGCAATTACCACTTTTATATTTCAAATTGCATAGATAGAATAATTGAAGTTTTCTATTTATTGCATTCCTAAAATAAATAGTGAGGGTTTGTGTCTATGTATATGCTTCTGCATGTGTATTCTGAAAATACAAAAATTATAAATTTGCATTTATTAAATTACCTAAAGGGAAGAGGTCCATGTATGTACATGTGGGTGTGTCTGGGATTGTGTTGTCAGCAATGCACTCTGTTAATAAAAATAACTTAGGATTATTTCAAGATTTACTCATTACACCATACCTCACTTGGATTCTATCTGTTGCATGTGGTAGCCCAAAATAAAAATAAAAATTAAAAGTCTTTGGTTAGAGTTTTATATCTACCTAACACTCTTTAGCTGTACAGACCAGTGTACCTGAGCCTTAGTTCATTTTTATATTGATAGCATATCCACAGTTTTCTGCACAAGTTTGTAAAAGTGGTTGAGATAATGTATGTGAAAATACATTATAAATAGCAAGGTGCTATGCATACATAAAGTATGATTGTCTCGTAAATTCTCCAATTTATTGGTGATTCTAGGACAAAACCATAATCAGTGAAGGCAAGCAATCTGATTTTGCCCTCTGTTTATAAGTTACTGTTCTTGAGGGATTCGAATATCGGGTGAGCAGATAACCCTACAATTCATTAAAGGCACAGGCCCCAGAATCCTAGTCTCACACAACAAGCCTCATCCTGCAAGACTTATCTTTGAGATTTACCCTAGAGACACATATACGTTTATTTGAGAGAGTTATAACTTGACAGGGGAGTCACCCACAGCTGCACATTCGATCCTCACCACAACCCTGGGAGACAAGAACCATTTCCTTCGGCAGGCGAAGCAATGAAGTAGATTAGGGAGGTTGCCAATGTCACATTCCCATGAAAGAGTTAGAACTCAACCTTATGACGTCTAGGACAGTGTACTTGTGATGTTTTTCATAAGAGTGCTTACCATTATAAACAATTGGCAGCAACTCTCTGTCTAAAAATAGTGAATTGTGTAAATAAATTATGATACATCAACAAACTAGAAGATTATGTAGCTATCCAAAATGATCATAAAGAACGGCAGTCAACCATGGGCTTGGTACATTCGTAAGTATTTTATGATCATTGTGCTTATTTCCCCAGAAAGCTAGCAGCAGATCAGAAGAGTGATGAGAGCCCTGGCTGCTGGCATGGCTCAGCTGGTTGAGCACCAAGGGTTCAATTCCCCATGAAGGCACATGCCCAGGCTGAGGGTTTCTGGAGACAAGAGATCATCAAACAAACATCTATGTTTCTCTATCACATAGATGTTCCTCTCTCTCTCTCTCTCTCTCTCTCTCTCTCTCTCTCTCTTCCCCCCTTCCTCTCTCTCAATAAAACCATTTAAAAATTAAATAAAAAGAAACATGAGAATTAAAAAGTCAACTATAACTTTTCATTTTTCTGTCTTTTTTCCACATCTTAGTCTTATTAGAATAACTTTAATATTTATACCCTTAAGTTTCCAAACCCGACATTTTCTCCAAAATGCCTTTTACTAGATAACTTGAAATTTTATGTAAACTACATATTTATTCCACCTGTGCTTTGGCATTTTGAGAGAAAATAATTTGCAGAGGAAGCCTTGCAGGGAATATTTCTCCAAAACAGCACAGTTCCCAGAAAAATCATCTGAAATTAGTCTTCTGAGAAAATGTACGTCAAAAGATAATATTAGGAGAGAAATGCTCACTTTATGGTTAATCAAGTTGTTTCGATAGCTGAATTTAATGTGGATTTCACTGAGGAAACCTAAAATCTTGTTCTTAAATATCTATTATTTCAACTCAGATTATTTTTAGTGGGTCTAAATTTTTGCTAAAAAGGTTATTCTATTCACAGCTAGGTATATTTCTGAATATGTCTAATTAGGAGACACCTCTTCTTTCCACCTTTGTCATCCCTTTCCATACTAAGCGGACCCATTTTCCCACCTAAAAATTCACAATCGACAGTATAAATAGCCATTCACCTTAAAATGGGGTTGACTGGTTGGAATGGATTTCTAGACTAAAGAATAGTGGGAGAGAAGGGCAGGGAGGGGTTGTATCCGCATTCTATATTTATAATATATATTCTATATTCTATGCTCACTTCTTTGTATATCTGTGGCTTTTAAATATCTACTTGGGTGGTGCTATGCAAGAGAAAGGAGGAAGCAAGCGTGGACAGCGTCACGTGTCCTTGAAACAGACATGACGTGACTTTGTGGCTCACATAATAACTGATAGCAGAGAACACTCTGTTTTTTTTAACTAAAATAAGAAAAAGCAAGTCCTCTTAAACGTTCCGAATACAAAGTGTTCACCCAATTAAGAAAGCGCGTTCCCTCCCAGTCCACGGTGCGGTCAGGGGCAGATAATTGCAGATGTCTATGTCAGCCTTGCAAAGAGCTTTCCAGAGTCATTAAGCGTTGCGAAGTTTTGTGCAGCCTGCAAAGTGCGCCTTCACTGCACTGGGGCTTATTAAAACCACTCCTCCCCACCCCAACCCAGTGCAGAGCCTGCATATCATCATTGTCAAGGCCTGGCCACCATGTCACCGTGTGTCCCACCAGATAATGATATCCGCCCCTGCCCCCCTCCCAGAACGTACATTCCCATCAACATCGAAATGAGGGACGTGAGAAGCTCTCTCGGGCACTGACATTTCCCCTAGGATGGTATCAGGATGTATTAAAATAGCCATCTTGTGAATATTTGCTTTTTCATTTTGGACGACATGTGCCATGTAACTGGTGTTACACAAATTTTCATGGGAAGGATCACTTCCTGTTGTCATGCAGATCCAGTGCCCATTTGATAGCAAGCTTCTGTTTCAGTTCTATGTCTGCCTGTTTTGTGTCTTGTCCTTGAAGTTGAACATTTATTTATTTATTTATTTATTTATAAATATATTTTATTGATTTTTTACAGAGAGGAAGGGAGAGGGATAGACAGTTAGAAACATCAATGAGAGAGAAACATCAATCAGCTGCCTCTTGCACATCCCCTACCGTGGATGTGTCCACAACCAAGGTACATGCCCTTGACAGGAATCAAACCTGGAACCCTTCAGTCGGCAGGCTGACACTCTAACCACTGAGCCAAGCAGGTTTCAGCGAACATTTATTTTTCATGGGTTAGCCATACAGAGAACATGCTAGGAAGAAGTCATAAATAAATAAACTAAAGAAACAAACAGCCTGGCTGGCGTGGCTCAGTGGTTGACCATCGACCTAAGAAAAACTCCTCGCCATGGTGGGAACCCTGTAAGGAATGAAGGCATAAAAGACCACGGTAACTATTAAACCTCTCTTTCGAGATTGAAGTCCAAAAAGCCCAGTAAGAAATGGAACATACTTGAATCGAAGGTTTTTCCTCCCACATTTAAGTCCTTTTGTGAAGCTTAATGTTCTCACACTGTTTTGGGAGACCCCATCCAGCAGGAGAAGTCAATGGCCATTAGAGTATAAAAGCAGAACCTCAGATGAGAAGCTGATGATGGGTCACTGAAGCATACATGCACATGGGAAATGGGAAATGCAGTGGGACCTCGTCAGGAGATGGCCCGAGTTGTCACTAAAGTCAGAACACCTATGCACCTGTGATCTCAACTTGTGGTTAGGATCCCTGAAGAGACAAGAGGAAGAGAAAAGGGGGGGGGGAGAGAAAAAATAAAGAAGAAAAGAAAGAAAGGAGGGAGGGAGGAAAAGAGGAAAGAAGGAAAGAATAAAGAGACATCAGGGGTCACTGTGCTGGGTTTTCTTTCCTGTAATAATGTACTTGCCAAAGATAGATGTGCAGGGTATAACTATGGGGTCTCCAAGAGAAAGAGGATGACTTGGAAAGGTGATCTATAGGAATGGAAAATCCAGCCAAGCGTGAATCTCTTATGTGTACATGACAATGTATGTGCAATCAACGCTGACTTTAGCCATTCTTTCATACCCAGTATTGCCTCTGATGTAACTTCTGCCTACTCGTGGGAGCAAAGAGCAGGACTCCAGGACATAGTCTGACATGATTCTAAGCAGAGATCTCACTTCCCTATTCAACTCCCTAAAATTGAAAGTTCTAAATGTGCCAACCCATCAACGTATGTTTTACATGTGTTAGTCCCTCGGATGTAATGAAATTGAGAAGCCTGCCGTTAAAAAGTTAAGTCTTCCAGTGTGGGCATTCAAAGCCCTCTTGTGCTTAAGCTATCCTTAACCTGAAACAGCAAATGATCTCCAAATTCTTGCATATTTAATAAAAATTGCAATTACGTTGGAAAGTTTAATGGTAGTAACCTCTTAATTTAGGAGAAGGGGAAGAAAAGCATTTTCCATTTGAGGATATTAAGAACCATAAACAAAGTTATCAGACTCCTAGAGCAAAAGTGCTGCTTCCGTACGCTGACATAAACTGCCCATAAAATTAGTCATGTGTTACCATGCAACATGCTGTATGCTTTCTGAGAAGACTCTTTGGTAAACTTGATCAAGAACATTAAGTTTGAAAATAAGCAAAAAACATTTAACTTTGCTGGAAAGTCATTAAATAACACATTTATCATCTCCCATCATTTTTTAAAGAGGCCTAATGTGCACATATGGCATGAAAGCCATGCGGATAAAATGGATCCGCTCTTAAATGAACTGGAGGAAATTCACTCGTCCGCTTTCCCCTTTTCAAGGAAGCTACTGGAAAGGACCCTCTCCACCCAGGACTGCTCAGACTACATGAGTGGGAGGTCGTTTAGAAGGCAGCACCATCTGTATTACTCCCTTAAAGATGTGCAGCAGGAAAGTATTCTATTTCATGAGAAATGGCACATCAAACACATAGTTTTCATGTAAACTCTTGAATGGTACCTCATTCAGCATGATTTTTGAGTTCCTGGAGAATATTCTAAAGAACTATTATTTTTTAGATGACACTGAAGCTTCACATTGGCAGACTATAATGTTTGTCAAATAAAATAATAAAGGAAAATCTGAAATGAGTAACTATTTCAAAAATACTAACCTAATACTAAATTTTCGGAATGGAAAGCACACCTCCCATATCACAAGGGCCAACAGCATCATGATTAAAGGAGAGAGGCTGTGGCCTCCTCTGGGATAGCGCTTGGCTCTCACATGCTGGCATTGTCACCAGCTCTTGTTCAACCCGCCTCTGTCTTGTCATTGACTCCTGAGACCCAGGTTATGAGAAGATCACGTCTGTGAGGCAGAGTGACCACTTACCGTAAGGAGTACCAACAAGCAAACAATCAGAAGCTTGGGCTCATAGGAAATGTGTAAGAGCCAGATTCCTGGAGACAGAACAGAGATTGTCAGGGGTAAGGGGAGGTCAATAGGGAGTTAGTGCTTAATAATGACAAGAGCTTCTGCACAGGATGATGAAAAGGATTTAGAAATAGTAGTGATGGCTGCACAACCTTGTGGATGTAATTTACCATCTAATTCTACACTTAAAACATATGTGTATATGCTTAACCCATGGACAGACAATAGTGACATGCTGGCCTGGGGAGGGGCAGGAGCAGGTGGAGGGGGCTAACGGGGTGGGGGGGAGAGAAAAGGTTGACATCTGTAATACTCTCAACAATAAATATACACTTAAAAATAATAATTTACCTAGCAAATTTGAAAAAGGTCCATGATTTATACTTTCTCATGCTTATTTCCTTAGAACATTCTTATGATAGGATCACCATTAAAAACTACATTTCAACCTACAATGTCAGTGGAATGTGTAATATTACATAGTTCCAAAAGAATTTATTTTCTACTCCTTTGCTATGGCAGGTGAACAGCAGTTACAGGTGCATATAAGACACCATCCCTGGCGTGGGAAGTGATGGAACTCTGCGTAATAAGGAAAACCAAGAGTCTGAGAAATACCTGTAGACTTGGCCAGGGCATTCCCAGCTGCACCCCATTTAGCAAATAGAAATACAGATCAGAGCAAGGCCTCTCTGATGCATCTGTTACTTTGGAGTTAAAACTCTACAACCTATCTCTGTAATTACATTCATTTCATTGTGTATTTTAATATACAAACTAGTGGCCCAGTAAACAAAATTCACGCACATTAAAAGAGAATTAATTAGAGGCAATATCTTAATATTGTCAGAGATGAAAGAAAATACATAAAATGTATATGAAAATGTCCCGCTTGTCAGAGTTAGGGGTGTGCAGTGTGGTACCCAGAGTCAAGTACCTGCCCACCTGCATGCACCTCAAAATCGCCCAAGACCCACACCCATCAAGCCCCACAGGGCGGGGGCATGGCCTCAGGTCCCCCAGCCCAGGTGCTGGGGCAGGGGTGCAGCCTCAGGTCCCCCAGCCCAGGTGCTGGGGCAGGGGTGCAGCCTCAGGTCCCCCAGCCCAGGTGCTGGGGCAGGGGTGCAGCCTCAGGCCCCCCAGCCTGGCTTCAGGTCCCCAGGCCCTGGTGTGAGGGTGCAAGGGCATGAGGGTGTGAGGACCATTTGCATATTAGCTCTTTATTATATAGGATGATACCTACCTGCATTTTTATTGCAAAAACGTGTAACATTGGGAAAAGCAAATATTCTTTCCTCTCCAACTACTGTACACTTCCCAAGCCCCTTCTCAGAGGATAGTACTGTCTTCAGCTTGTTGTTTTCTCTTCCATATATCAGGCCATACTTGGGGGTGACTTACAATGTTATGTTTGCTTGATTTATTCTATGAAAAGCTACAAGAAAAGAGAAACCTGTTATATCTTAAAAGCCTGCTACAGATACTAGATGTTTTATACACATTGTCTTCATTAGTACAGCAAAGCTTCAAGGTGTAGATTGTTATTCTCATTTTAAATATGCGGAGGTGAGGAGGAGTTCAAGTACATTTCCTAAGACTTCACAGCTAGTAAGTAACAGAATCAAACCTCCCTGATCTTAAACTCGTGGTTGACTGACCCACAGTAATCTGAAGGGTGTGCTAGAGGAAGTGGTTTATGACCAGGAGCCTGTCAGCCACACTGCGGCCCAAACTGAGTCTGAAGGGTGGGCAGGTCAAAGCGTAGTTATTGCGCTCACACAATAGCTTCACGTCTAGAAGCGTCTCCCGAGGCATTAGCTGTCTCTGTCTGCAGACCGGTTTATGTTGAGCGTAGATTTCTGCAACATTAATAGCGGTGACTATAGCGTGGACATTGCCTATAAATCCAACTTCTTCATCAAGCCAGTGATAAAGAAGATAGAGAGGGCACGCATGGGTGGGAGAAAACAGTTCCATTTTCTATCACCAATAGAGAAAAGAAAACCTAGAGGTGCTTTCCACTTCGCCAGAGGCGGCTGAGGCGTTTAATCCTGCTCGTTTAACTGAGAAGATGGTATCTCATCTGGTCAATGAGAAAAACAACGGGACTAACCCTAATCGATTGCCCCGTGATTCCCAGCTTTGCACCCCTCCCCGCTGCCTGACAGAAGCTCTGACCTCTCTGATGGGGGAACAGAGATCCAGGACATTCCGGGCAGCCAGGTGGGAGCATGAAACGGAAGCAGCCTGCTTGTGATTTTATTTTTTTTTTTAATGAAGTCACTGACTGAACAAGCGCAGCAGGGTCACAAATCAGATTTTTGACAGCAGAGTCATCTTGACGCTCCTGGTTAGAGAAACCATGTAACTAAGACGTGGAACAAAGGGGTCCACTCTATTGGAACAGTGTCCCCAAATGCGCACGCTTCCCCCTGGCGTCCCTGAGCCCTCCCAGGTGGCTCCCGTTAGGAGTGTGTGCCTTCCGCTCACGGCACAGGGAATCCCGAGAGGAGAGGGCGTTAGCCTGCCTGGCCTGGGTCCCTTACACGGGACAAACCTCATCCCTCTCCACCTGCCATGGCCCACCCTTCACTTACCACGCTGAGTGCCTCAAACCGAAACACAAGGTAACAGGTGCTGCTAAACCGAAGGAGAAACGCTGAGGATGCTGGGAAAGCGTGTTAATTAAAAGAAGGAGTGTGTGTTTGTGAATGGCAATTATCCTAAGTAAGTAGCCATAAAGATATTTGCATCCACTTGGAACTTTAGATGGGTGATGACTAATCCAGTGTGATGACTAATCCAGTACCTGATGCTTTAGCTATAATTTGAATACTTACTTTTTAAAATAAACAACAAAACGTGTACCATAAAGGCTTATTTTATAACAATCTATAGAGTTCTATTATTATTATTCAAATGATTATCTTAGAATAGATGTGTTACAGAGAACCGGAGAAAAACCAAGCAATACTTAGGGAGATGGAGTTGCATTTATGACACGCGGGTCCAGAGGAAAATGTCTCTCAAATTCTAGGCCCCAACATGGAGGAACTTTCCCTATTTATATGTTTTTACCTTCTTTGTCTCCCAAATATGGGGTGTTCCGGCCCCCTTTGCAAGTTCTTATAAAGAGCCCCTGTGTGCTGGGCCTTTAGACCTCAGCCAAAGGCCTGGCCTGGTGCCAGCACTGATAACTCTGTCCGGGGAAGGTTTAATGGCCTCTCTGAAGTGGGAGTACTCTCATTTTCCTTATTATTTTAAGCAAGCACGCATCTACAGAAGCCAAAGAGCAGGGTTAACATTTCAAGCAGCAGTTTTTATAGAAGATGGATGCTTCAGATGCTCAAACCATTGTCCCTGGTCCTGACGGCTCACTCTTTAGAGAGTTCTCGTTGTGTGTGCCCTGAGAGGCCCGGAATCGTCTGTCCTCTCTTCAAGGCCCGATGGCGTGGCGTGGGGGAGTGAGCGGAGGGAAAAGCAGGTCTCTATTCTCAGTGCTCCATCCAGACGTCCTCTCTCCACCGCCCGCTGCACACAGTGCAGAGCCCCCCTCCGGCCTTCCTTCGTCCCTCCTGCAGCACAGACGCCCGCTCAGCCTTGTGATGAGCAGAGCCTGGGCGGCCAGGGAAGAGAAGCATCTGAAAAGCTTTCCCGGGGCCGCTGTCTCCCTCACCCAGCCTTTAAACACCTTTTAAAGCGCCGCCTGTGCCTAGGACCTCAACGCCCTGCCTGGCCATTAGCGGAGGGAGCTGGGCTTTGGAAGCTGGTTAAAGGCTGTGATGAGAGGTCCTCCCGCAATAGGCCTCCTCACCTGATGCAGGCTACAGGCCTGCCCACTTCTGGGGCGCCTCTGCTGAGCTCTTCTCAGGGGCCCCTCAGGAAGACTGGCAGCGCCATGCACCAGACACAGCATTCCCCTCTCCTGCAGCTGCAGTGCCAGCCCAGCGCCTATGGACACGCCTCTCTCACTCGCTTGGGTGGACAAACAGCAAACTCCAAAGGTGCCTTCCATTTGACTCATGTAGATCAGGAGCATGCGCAGGAGCATCTTTAAGGCTTTGGACCCAGAAAAAGAAGGCCCTTTCACTCCGGTCACAGCCCCAAGGGCTGCAATCCTCAGGAGGTGCCACATGCACGCCTGGCAGTGCCTGGGCAGAGGGCTCCTCAGAACAGATCCGCCCAGCACCGGCCTGAAAGGGAGGGCACCTCACCCCCTTTAGGCGGAGAAGCAGCGGCTGTAAGGTCTACATTCCCCAGCAAAACCCTCTTCCCAGCCTCTCAGAGGCCCCGGCCACGCCCGTGCCCCTGCAGCCCCTGCATCCGAAACAGCGGCGTTCGCTCTGTCACTGAGGAGGAGGGCCCGTGCCATTCCCGGCTTTGTAGTCCACATGCCGGGCCTGATGCTCTCACGCCCGTTCACGCCCGTGAACTCTGCTACAAGGAGAAGCACACTGAGTGGCCAGATTATTACTATCTCTAAACACATAATAATATGGCCACTCAGTGTCTATCCTATATAATAAAAGGCTAATATGCAAATTGTCCCCTTGACCAGGAATTCAACCAGCAGGCAGGTTGGCCAACCACCCATGTCCCCTCCCCCTGGCCAGACTGGCCAGACCCCACCCATGCATGAATTCATGCACCAGGCTTCTAATATATAGATATAGATATAGATAGATAGATGATATAGATATTGACATAGATATAGATATAGATATAGATATAGATATAGATATAGATATAGATATAGATATAGATATAGATATAGATATAGATATATGTATGTATACACACACACACACACACACACACTGAGTGGCCAGATTTTTATGCACTCAGAGATCATCATAATCTGGCCACTCAGTGAAGATGCAACCAGACCATAGCTGACCCCTGAGCTGAGCAGCCCTGGAAGGAATATTGCAAAGCAACCAGGAAGGCTGCATGCTGTCCCAACCAAGGCTCCCCCCCCCACACACACACACAGTGAAATCCATCACAGAGTCCAGTGCTCTCACAAGACTGTTAGAATCAAACCCAATGGCCATCACTTTCCTTTGCTGGGTCTCCCAGCGCCCCAGGCGATACAGTGCCATCCCCCTCCTGCTCACAGCCCCCAGACCATTTCCCACACTGACTGGCTCATTCCAGAGCTTTCTGGGCCAAGCTGGTTTTCTGGGCCTGCCTGCGGATTGCTGAGCGTCCTCTGCTCCGTGAGGTGATAGGCCAGTGAGCATGCCTGTTAACGTGTCAGAAAGTGAATTTTGCCCTCTGGATGAGAGGGAGCTCAGAGTGAGGAATGCTGAGGCTTTCTTCCTTGTTTGCTTGCTTGTGTGTTTTCCCTGCTATGGCAGACTCATTCCTGACTGCATCGGTAAGCCTGGAACTTTCTCAGTCTCCATGTTTCAGTTTTCATTTATGATTAGATAAAAATTAGTGCTATGTTTTCCTTTCCTACTAATGTAATTGAACAGTGGGCGTTTATGTCCAGCTGGGGGAAAACATCTTATTGGGGAAAAAGTGACATCAATTTTTTCACGACAATTTTTTCAAATCTCAGAATGTGAACTCAATTCATGTCTCCTTCCTCGTTTCCTTTAATATACACGCTCGTACAGCACAGAACTGCCGCCCTGTCCTCTCACAGCTGTGGGCGTAAAACCGCCGGGAACTTAATCATTTGAATGGAAGGATGGAGAGTCCGTCATTCTCAATCACTCCCAGGAGAATCTGCTTAACAGCCGGCTCTCTGCATGGCTTTGATGTTGAAGCATTAAGAGGACCTGCCTACCAGTTTTGAAATGTCACAAAGCGAAGTCCCCCTGGAGAAGGAGCGTCGCGGCCCAGGGCCGGGCTGACCCCTGGCTGAGGCTCCCGGGGCCACGGGGCTTTCTGTGCTTACCAGTTCTCCTGGGACCTGCAGGCTGAGGGGCTTTCTGGGAAATTCCTTCATGGAGCTGAGCCAGCTAGTAATTCCTGACTCTGCTTTGTGAAGTACCTCCACTAAGGGCGGGCACTAACAGGGAAATAAATAGCGCTTAAGACGATTAGATTTTAACAAAACTGGCAAGCTGAAAGTTTATGTAGACAGTCTCCTTACAGGCTTCATCTATTTTCTAAGATAGTAAGCAAATGCAACTTTTAAAACTTTGATTTACAGTTTGTGAACCACGCTCTATGACTTAAGGAAAGTGTTTGGAAATATAAGTATAAGAAAAAATATTACAGATATACATACAATTCAGAATTAAAAGACAGTAGCACTGTTGCCAGCTTATATACTAGCATTGCTAACAGTTTTTCTTTTTATTTAATTTCTTTATTAAGGTATTACATATTTGTCCTCATCCCCCCATTCCCATCCCAACCCCTCTCCACGCATGCTCGCTCCCACCCCCCTGTTGTCTGTGACCACTGGTTAGGCTGTTTTTAAAAAGTAAAAAATAAAGAGATTAAATTTACTCCCATGTAGGATTTTGACTTAAGCATACATGAAAGTCCTTTTTTATCCATGTTCCTACCAACTGAACTCACCGAAAAAACATGAAAATGAAATCCCTCAGGCTGAACTTGACCTTCGAGCCGGAATGTAAGAGAACTGTAAGCAGAGATGGACAGGAGGGGAGAACTAGCACTGCCCTCACCTGAACACCAGCTCCACACCTCAGTGCATCAGCCTGCTGAGCTCTGCCCCCTGCAGGCCGCCCTGGGAATAATGCCTTGCCTAGCTGCTGGGACTGTGGCCCTGCACTCCTCAGTGGCCAGGCCTCCCAGGGCCGCCTCCCCTGAAGGGAGAGGCTTCCATCAAGGTCTCATCTCCTGCCCTGGCAGCCCACGCACTCACCAGTCCCCTCACACCAGCTCAAGGCAGCCTCTTGGCCATGTCAGACCCAAAGCTCTCCCTGGGATCAGCTCAGGTTCCACACCTTCCTCTAGCCAATTCGGCACCTTTCCCTTCCCCTATCTTCCCCTCCCCTACCTTCCCCTTCCTTACCTTCCCCTCCCCTTTCCTTCCCTTCCCTTCCCTTCCACAGCACTTCGGACTAAGCGCCCTGTGGCTGGCTCATCTCTGCCCCTGTCTGTATCCCAGAAACCCAAACTGTAATGCTGACCTGAGGAGTCAGGTAATCAGTGCATAACGTGGAGGCAAGTGAAGACTGTCCCAAAGCACTCAACGTAGAACCAGGACTAAGGGAGCTCACTATTAATAGTTGGCTGAAGATTTGCAACAATACTCCAGAGAGAATATATTGGTAGTTCATACTGCATCCCACTGCAGTGTCACCTCATATTAGGATGTTACAGACAAATAGGAAGGTTTTAATTAAGTATTTAATTGAAAACTCACTATAAAGCATATATAGAGTAAACCTGTTGATTACCTTTTATTTCTCATCATCCTATATAATAAAAGCCTAATATGCAAATCGACAAAATGGCAGAATGACCTGCAGAATGACTGGTCGCTATGAGGTGCACTGACCACCAGGGGGCAGACACTCAATGCAGGAGCTGCCCCCACCCCCCAGACCCCAGGCTGGCCAAGGTGGGTGCCAGTGGGAGCCCCCCAATTGCCTCACTAGTCACCCCAGAGATCAGCCCTGATCCCCAGCCAGGCCTAGAGACTCTACCCATGCACAAATGTCATGCACTGTCTAATTTCATTATCTCTAACTTACTTTAAAACACCCAGTGTAGACAGCAGATGTTGATTTAATATACATCCTAGGGGCTTTAGTTAACATCTGAAGTACACTCATGAGGTACCCACACTGCAGGGGCAATGCATAAGGATTTGAAACCCCCTCCTCATGAGTCCACACTGGGTAGGCCAGAGGCAAGTTAGAACAAGGCTTTACCAACCTCTGTCTGGATGTGTAGAAGGTTTTGTTAACTAGGACACAGCTACTCCAGCATTTTTCATGTGTGTGTTTTTTTTCCAGACACACAGTTCTCCAGAAGCATTAATACTGCTCTTCTCTGCCCTTGATATAAGTTGGAATAAGAATCTGACAAACTCAGCAACCTCATACCTAAATAATACATTAAACATGCACACACACATCCTATTTATCCTGTACCAGTTAATGGAAAACTCTTTTTCCTGTTCTGGAAAGTTAGCAGGAAGCTTTTATGACTTGGTCCACATCCCAGGGCTGGCTCAGGCTGAGTGGGAGTCAAAATTAAGGAGCCTGGGGTCGGTGCGGATCTTACCCAGAGTTTGGTCAAGGAGAGTTGGCAGCTCTTTTGTTTCGATTGGTCAGTTGGTACCAACAGTTAATGTCTCCGTTGTGGGGAAATGTTCTTCCATGACGGAGGGAAAGGCTTTGATTCACAATTATGAGTAAGATAAATGGTCTTGTTTATGAGGAGCAATGCTGTTCTTCTTTCAATGGGACCTATTTCATTTTAAAATTAGATTTACTTTTTTTCCCCCCTCAAAATACTAACGGCTGTCTAAAAAAGTATATTAAATAGAATTACATCATGGTTCTCTGGTACTGATTTTTTTTAAATAAAAATTACTGGATGTTTTGAATGCCCTTGGTCATGAAGAACTGACTCATATCCCAAGAATGAAGAATGATGAGATGTATAGAGGGTCAGAGGAGACCTTATTGTGCTTAGAGAAAGTAGAGCAGTGCTACTTTCAGTATGTTAAAAGTATCAAACTTTAAGAAAGAAAGAAAAAACCCCCACACACAATAGATTCATACTGTTGCAGACCAAAAAGCTACTATGATGGTGGGAAGGTCATAAAAACAAAAGGCTGTTAACATTTTGATAAGACATCATCAATAAGGAACATTTTTCTTAAAGGAAAAATGCCAGGTTCTGTTCTGATACTTGTTAACTGTGGTTATGTGGGCAAGTTCATTCATGCACTCCGAATTTCCATTTTATTTCTTGGGTGGAAAAACGGAAGGTAATAATATATGCCCTACCAACTGCCTATGATTTTTGTCAACATAAAAAGAGATAATGGAATTGAGAGGCTCTTACAAGCCTGTAAAATTGAAATATCAATGCAATGTGTTATTACAGGCACTTAAGAGTGTTTCACCAAAATGTACAAGGAGTGAGTTGATGACACATGATCTTCCATGGTTTTAGTTTGACTGAAATATATTTGCTTCAACCTGTGTTTGAAATCTTAAATAGGAAGGACTGGATGATTGCATCCATTAAGATTTGAATACAGACTTGAATCTTGAAATCTTAGACTTTTTAAAAATGTCAGCTTCTCCTTTCCTAAAACTCATTGTTTCAGAAAATTTGCAGTAAGAAGTCACCTTTGTTAATGAACAAAGATATAATGCAGATCACATTAATTAAAAGTACAGAGGGGCAAACTTTTAAGCTGCTTTAAAAATGATTATTAATGGTTATTAAACTGCTTATTTGAGAAGCTGATAGACTCATGTTTGAGGTAACAGAAAATGTATATCGGTACCTGCCCCTGTGCCTGGCAGAGAGCTCCTAAAATGCTTGTAATTTCCCAAGGGGTAAGAGCATTAGGAGCATCGGTTATTCTAACACTTGACCTTTGACCCCAGCTCCCTGCACAGAGCTCCTGAAACTTTTGTAAATCCCTGGGTGATGGGAGCGCCTTTTGTTCTAATGCGGTGACTCTGTGTGGGCCCTGAATGGCCATGGGATGAGTGCTGGTCACCAGAAAAACCACACTAAGATCAGAAGCTTTGCATTTTCAGCCCCACCCACCACTTTCTTGAGAAGGAAAGAAAGTTGTAAATAGAGCTCATGATAGGTCATGCCTGGGTGAGGAAGCCTCTGCAGAACCCCCAAAGGAGAGGATTAGGGCTCCCTGGCTGGCGGACAGATGGGGTGCGGGAGAGGGGCACCTGAGGATGCACTGGAGCTCCACGTCCCGTACTATCCCCACCCTCCCCTGTCTAACACTGCTTCTGCCGGTGTAGGCTCAGCTAAGACCTGACTGCAGATAAGCAGCCATTTGCTTAGGATTCTAGGAACTAACTTCAAAAGCAGCAGATTCCGACCTTCAGACATTCTGGCTCCTGGAGATTGGCTGACCTTCAACCGGTTATCTGATCAACCCTCTCAGGTCCATTCTTTTGTTCTTTGTGGTTTTCCTCCCTCCCCCCTTCTTACAAAAAGCCCTGCCCATGTCCAGTGGCTAAGATGGCCTTGGTGACATGAGTCCCCCCTCTTCTCAGGCCGCTGGCCTTTGGACAAACCCACTCTCCTTGCACCAGCCCTTGTCTTTCCGTCGCTGGCGTTCAGGAGGCAGGTGGCTAACCTGGGTTCAGTATCCTCCCCACATCCCTTGCTCAACGCCCCTTTTCCTCTGCACCCTTTCACATCCTTTTACAATCAACCAGTAAACATAGCAAATGGTTCTCCTGAGTTCGGTGAGCCACTCTAGCAATTAACAAAACCAAAGTGCCCCCACTGCACCCCTGGCATCGGGCAGAAGCCTAGGGAGCAACCAGAACTCGCCACTGGGGTCTGAGGTGAGGGGTGCAGGCAGTCTGGTGGGACTGAGCCCTCCACCTGCGGCTGTGACACCAAGCCCAGGAGAACGGTGTTCGAATTGAGTGGAGCCATGGGACGCCCAGCTGGTGTGGCAGAGAACTGCTTAGGGAGGACACGCCCACTCATTGGTGACCAGAGGGTCAGGCGTGTTTCATGTGCGAGTAAAGAGAGATTCGTGGGCAGAAAGATGGTAGGTCTCTCCATGTGCAGTGTGCAAGCCTGAGAAAGGAGATTTCACGTGCACACATCATCAGCTTTCCCTCAGTGGCGAACTCCTGCAGAACTAAATAGTATGATATCCCACCAGGAATGAGCATCAGCGAGTCAGGCCACAGAACTTCACATCACCACAAAGGCGCCTCACACTGACCTCCCAGCCACAGTTCCCTCCATCCCTCCCTCAGCCATTCTGGAACCAGAGGCCACCACTGAGGAGCATCTGTGGTTCTAACATTTGACCTTTGACCCCAGTCCCCCTGCCCAGAGCTCCTGAAACTTTGTGATATGGCATCATAAATAAAGAACATTCTTTTGAAGGAAAAAGGCCAGGAGCATTTTTTTTAAAAGAAAAAATATTTATGATGCAGTTCTATATTCTGTTACTTCAAGAATGCTGTACTTGAATATATAAATGATTATCTAATAAATTAAAGATGCAATGTCATAAATTTGGCATTTGGTTCTTTCCAGTTTGGGGCTATTATAAAAAAATAATATAAAATAAAAAAAAAGCTATAAGCATCTGTGAGCGGGTCTGCAGAAACCTGAGGTTTGGTTGCTTTGGGGTAAATTACCACGAATGCACCAGAGGGGTCAGATGGCAGCTGCATGTTAGGGTTTTGTCCCGGTTTCGCTTTTTAACTGCCAGTTATTTTCCAGAGAGGTCCACTGCCCCAGTGATGCCCGACCCCGCTCCTCCCCCTTCTGGTCACCAATGAGTGGGTGTGTCCTCCCTCAAGCAGTTCTCTGCCACATCAGCTGGGCGTCCCATGGCTCCACTCAATTCGAACACCTGGTGCTTCCACTGTGGGCGTTTCAGATAGGCGAGGTATTGTGGTAGCCAGGTAGTGGCGTTAGTTAGTTGTTAGTTAGTTAGTTAATTAGTTAGTGTGTGTTAGTTTGCATTTCCTGATGGCTAGTGATCCTGGTACCTCTGCAGGTGTTTATCTGCACACTTAGATCCTTCTCCAGGAAATTTTTTCTGTCTTTTGCCCATTTCCTCACTGGATTGTTGTTGATTTTCACTGCTGAGTTCTGAGGGTGTTTTTGTTTGTTTGTTTGTTTTGTTTTTAATTCTCACCCAAGGATATGTTTTTGTTGATTTTAGAGAGAGAGGAAGGGGGAGAGAGAGAGAAATACTGATGTGAAAGAGAAGCATCAATTGGTTGCCTGGAGTATGTATCCCAATGGGGATCTAGGTATGTGCCCTGACCAGGAATCGAGAACCACAATCTTTTGGTGGAAGGGACAATGGTCCACACTGAGCCCAGGGCGAGTTTTGAGAGTTTTATCAATTCTACATAACGGCCCATTGTCGGCTATATAGACTGCAAGTATTTCTCTCCTCTGTTGCTTATTTTTTCATCATCTCAAAAGAGCCTTTTTTGGAGCAAATGTTTTCAATTTTAATGAGATTCCTTTTTCTTTCTCTTATGGATTATGGATTCTATTTTTTAAGTCTAAGAAGGCTTTGCTTAATTCTAAATCCTGAAGATTTTCTCCTATATTTAAAAAAAATACTTTAGTTTTGCATTCTACAATTTAATCTGTGACCCACTTTGAGTTAGTTTTGTATAAGGTGACATGTTATATACAATGTCCAGGGATTTCGGTTGCATTTCATGGGGAAATAGGAAATCATATTGATCATCTGCATTATGTCACTGCCTTAAGCAACGTCTTCCACGGCGTCTTTTCTAATCAACGCTGGCAGTTTTAGCAGCCACCTCCACATACAGGCTCTCCAGAGCTGCTGAGGTCAAGCATGAAACCTCCAGAGACAGAGACAGAAACATCAATGATGAGAGAGAATCATTAATGGACTGTCTCCTACACGCCTCACACTGGGGATCAAGTCTGTAACCCCAGCATGTGCCCTGACCGGGAATTGAACCATGACCTCCTGGGTCATACGTCGACACTCAACCACTGAGCTAAGCTGCCTGAGCCCCAGCTTTTCCTTTTTGAGACAATATTAAGACTCTGTCAAGGTGGTGGTCCTTGCTGCAATGAATTTCATAAGCTCAGCTTTGCTTTATGAAGTTTTCTGGAGATCGTTGGGGTAGAAATGCAGACTGTTTATGTCCCTTTGAGCCAGGCTAAGGCAGCTTGTTCTGGTGGGTTGCCTATTCCTTCTTGGCCCCTCCTAACCTGGCCTAACTTCAGCTTTTCTCAGCTGAAGGCTTTCTGTCCTCTTAGGAAAGCCTGTTACATAGGACTTAATAACACCTGGGCTTTTTCCAGGTGGAGATCACCGTTAGCCTACAACAGTGGTCGGCAAACTCATTAGTCAACAGAGCCAAATATCAACAGTACAACGATTAACATTTCTTTTGAGAACCGCATTTTTTAAACTTAAACTACTTCTAATGCCACTTCTTCAAAATAGACTCACCCAGGCCATGATGTTTTGTGAAAGAGCCACACTCAGGGTCCAAAGAGCCGCATATGGCTCCCGAGCCGCAGTTTGCCGACCATGGGCCTACAAGAAGCATTTTGTTTGCTTGGACAAACCTGCAGTGTACAAAGTAACCTTTAGTGTTTGGATACTTCAGGGGGAAATCCAGTCTCCACTCCAAATCAATACAGGAGAAGTATGAGGCTCAATAGTCTCCTTAAAGTCAACTTCACAAGGTTTGGATCAGAAGCCCGCACACAATGTATATCCTTCCTCTTAGAATTTCACAACTCACTGTCTTAAAGGAACTAGTCCTCAAAAGTCAAAGATGTCTTAAAAAGAGTCTTCATAAATCCTTCTGTGAATCCTGACAGATAAACTCTGATCCCCTCAATGCGGGTGAGACCTTCAGGAGTCCTCCACATAACGTAGGCTGCCCAGGTCCTGTGTGTTTTACAGGAAGGCCCATTTCACAACTCTGAGGTTGTAGACAACAGAGTTACAGATCATCTTAGGGCATCCAAAGTATCCACTGTGATACACTTATTATGAAAACCTCATTTCCCCTGATGGCATGCCTCTTCTTCTCCCCAAGTAGCATAGCTTAGTTCTGCCCCCTATAGACCCAGCTAAAGACTGAGTGTCTTACCCTCCCTGGCAGCTGGCTGTGACCACATGCCAAGGATCTAACCAATGGGGTTTTAGCATAAATGATGCACACAATCTCCTTACTCTCTGCAGAGAGGGCATTGCTCATCCATCACCACACTTCTCTTTCTTCTTTCACAAGAACCAGAACACGAGCATGACATGACCCAGTTTTAACCAGTGCCCTGGGGAATGGAAGAACAATGAGATGGAGGGAAATTGGCTCTCCAAAGAACCAGGTCAAACAGAACTTCTCAACTCTGGGCCACTAACCTGTGTGAGGAAAATAAAATCTATACATTTTTTGTCTGTGAGTTACAATAGTCCAATCTACAGACTAACCAACTAATCTCCTATTATACAGAGAATAACTGAGTCTACATCTCAGCAAAGTGCTGGCAAAAGGAGGGTCATTGATGAAAGGAGAGCACTTAGAAATGTCCCACATACGATAAGCACTTAACCCTAATCGGTTTGGCTCAGTGGACAGGGGTCCTCAAACTTTTTAAAGTGGGGGCCAGATCACGGTCCCTCAGAGAGCTGGAGGGCCGGACTATATGAACTACTAATTCCTACTGTAACACCTTGGCTGCGCTCACTGCCCAAAAAACCTGGCGGGCAGGATCAGACTCCCCTGGGGGCTGCATGTGGCCCGCGGGCCGTAGTTTGAAGACCACTGGTAGAGCATCAGCCTGCAGATTGAAGGGTCCCAGGTTCCATTCTGGTCAAGGGCATGTACCTTGGTTGTGGGTGTGCAGGAGGCAGCTGATTGATGTTTCTCATAAATGTTTCTAACTATCATTCTCTCTTCCTCTGTAAAAAAAGAAACCAATAAAATTATTTTTTTTTTAAAAAAGATAAGCACTTAATAAATACAACGTGTCCCCCCAAAAATTATACACACAACAGCTGATAGTTCAACTGATGTTTCTTTCTTTTCAGATTTAACCCTCTGGAATTAATAATTATTCAAAGTTTGCCTACATTTTTGGGTCGCCCTATATTCATTTAAAATAAAATTGCTTGTTACACAGCTTGTAGAAGAGAGAAAATGTGGTTCCAATTTAAGAGACACAGCTGTTCTGACCCTCATTTTCATCATCTATTACATGAGAAGATTTCACTCAACGGTAAAGTGGTTCTCATCCGAAATCTAGAATTCCCATTATTACCACGTGTTGGGAATAGCTTCCGTGTACAGCTACCTACTAGGTTGCCTTTAAATTTATGTTTATTTCCTTCCTTATTTATTTTATTTGGCATTATTTATTTTATAAGATCAAGAACAGAGGATCCACAGTGTGATTGGTTCTTTCTCTAACTCACCTCTGGGGCACTGTCAAATACAAGTTGTGGCAATAATTTTCAACTGACTACATGCTACCAAAAGGGAAAGAAGGAAGAATATTGATGTTGCTTTTCAATTCTATGGAATGCAAGTACTCAATTTGAACATAAACTCAGATTCAGACAAATCTCATAATATCCCATGAAACAGGACAGGTGCCCCAGACAGCAATTTGCTTGGGAATTTTTGCTGAAATAAGAGCAGAATTGGGAGAAGTCTCTTGCGAGGCGTGGAGGGGCGGGTCCAGGCGGGTGGAGTGGGTGGGCCAATGCTGTCGGTGAAGACCCTGACCGACCTGCTGTGGTGCTGAGTGTGCCCCTTCTCAGTAGGAAAGCGGTTGGGCAAAAGCCGGAAGAGCTGCTTCCACAGAGAACTCTTACGACTGGGGACACAGGCGACACCTTGAGGAGAAAAACAAAGCCAGGCCACACGAGGGTCATTTGTTTCGTCAGCTACAAGACTTCTAGGCTAAAGATTGGAGATGGCTGAAAACCTAAAGGTATCAAGCCTTTGTCAAGAACCATAATGGTTCTCAGCTGTTTCATACAGAATGTGCATCTAATTTAGAATAGGGGAGCAGGAAGGTTAGGTTAGGCCAGTGGTCAGCAAACTGCGGCTCACGAGCCACATGTGGCTCTTCCACAAAACACCACGGCCTGGGCGAGTCTATTTTGAAGAAGTGGCGTTAGGAAAAGTTTAAGTTTAAAACATGTGGCTCCCAAAAGACATGTCAATTGTTGTACTGTTGATATTTAGCTCTGTTGACGAATGAGTTTGCCGACCACTGGTTTAGGCTGTGTGAATGCTAAATTTCCGCAAAGTGGTCGGCATGCTAAGTAGGATCATGGCATTCAGCGGTGACTATGATATTGGTTACCCTATTGGAAATACAGGGTGAGGACACCGGAAAGGTGAGTGAGTCAATGCCACTGCAGAGACTGAAGCTGCATGAGGAGCCCCAGAAAGCTCTGAGCTTGGGAGTTGCCTGAAGCTACACCCAGGATTTGCATCATTCTCAGATGTGTCCTTACAGATCAAGATGTCTCGTTGTTCAGCTGCTGGTTCTCCCCTTTGGTTTTGGCAATGGAAAGATATTGATGGGTGCTACAGAGCGTGTCTTAGCAAACAATGTGAAATCAAACACCGATTGGAGTGGAGGCGGGGACAGAGCAGAAAGTGTATTTCTGGGGCAATGAATGTGCATGTGCTCCCGAAAAGTTAACAACTCGGCCTTGAGGGATGAGAGGCCTCACAGCCATTGCATCAGCCCCACGGAATCAGCAGGAAGTTCGGTAGCTTCATCTTTCCTTTATGGCCTCCCTTTGGCAGAAACATTAACATGTGACTTCTCACTTTCCGTTTCTAAGGTTTTATGGCTAAAAATCATACTTCTTTAAAGTTACATTTTTTGTAGCTTCTCATTTCAGTGGATTCACAGCATTGCTATTAACGAGCTCAAGCTTTAAAATGTGCCTTTTAAACCTATGTCTTCAAATTATACCGTCCACGTAGCTAGATCGCATCAGCATAAATAACATTAAAATGTCACAATTTTATGAAATAGACTTACTTTTACCATTGATTGCCTCATAATTAATCATTTTAGTACACGTTTCCCCCACGATTCAAAAGCAGAGCTTCTTGAAGAAACCCTTCCTAAGCCAAAACAGGGTCACGTGGAAAGTCTGCCCCAATTTCTGATGGTTTGCCCTCTGCCCTTTGATTTGTACAGAAGGTCTACATTACTGTACTGTACCAGCTTTCCCCCCATAAAAGTGAAAAACCTCTTTGGATGTCTCTTGGTTAATAAAAACAGGTACTATTTTTGCTTTTTCATAACCGTGAAATGTCATAAAGCAAACTTTTGGAATAATTTTCTATTAGGCCGAGAAAATTATCTCCAGCTGGCTTTGTTGAATCATCCGTCCCTTCCCCCAGAGTATCTTTTGTTCAAACTAACAAATTGCATTTCCGAATGCTCTCCATGCTACTTAATACCCCTCTATGTAATGCTCTGTGGCACTGCAGTACAATTTTTTAAATGACAAAAGGAAAATGCATTTCTTACTATCTTTGTAGAAACACACACACACACACACACACACACACACACACACACACTTAGTCTTCAGTCAACGCAGAGGCTGAGCTAAAGCATTTGGTTTATTCCATGACGAAGCACTGAGAGTGAGCCAGAAAACGCCTATCTATTGGTGCACCTCATGGTCACATGGGTACATTTGAATGTATTTCCTTGTACTTCCAGAATGAATGATGGGAGAGCATCAGATAGCCAGTGATGAGAACAGCCATGGTGGTGGGCCTCCCAGGCCAGCTCAGTCAAAGCCTGGCCAGCCCTCCCCCCTGTCAGAAGGGCTGTACTGGTTGCATGCACAGCAACCCACCTCAGGTGCATCTGCAAAGCAGCAGAGCTGCAGGCCTCTTCCAAACAGCAGAGAAGCCAGGGATTAGTTCCGTTTCGCCACCAGCTGCCCTGAACCGCAGTGGCTTAACCAGCAGTAATCACTCTCCCTCTCTCCCGGGTCCGGGAGCTGGAATTCGGAGGGAGGCTCACTGTCTCTCAGGGATTCCAGCAGAGGCCGGAGGCGCTGCAGCCTCAGGGGACAGGGAACTCCCATATTTGCTTCCCGGGGGGCTCGCCACACGGGCAGCAAGTGATGGGCCTCCTGGCCTGGGACCTCACCTCCCACCTCTTTCCACAGCTGCTGGGCAGGCCTGCCAGTGTGGCCACTGGCTACTCCAGCCTTGGCCTTCAAGCCTCAGCGTCCGCTCAGGCCATGGAGCATCCTAGTCCGCCTCCCTGGACTTTGATCAGCCTCTGCTCCCTCCCACTAGCATTGGGGGTGCGCTTTGGCCCACTCTTGGGACAGGCCTGGCCCCCGCTGCTATGGATGGAGAGCGACTGAGTGTACAAAGGGCCCCAGGCCTGTGGTAACCTTGATTCTATGTCTCGGGTTTGGGCATGAAAGATACTAACCATCTTCTTACTAATCCTTCCTGGCTTTGCTGGGCCCTCCACCTGCGGATCCCTCTCCTGGATCTTTGGGTTTTCATGCCTTATCCTATCTGGTCTTTCCCCAAGATTCCCCCAGGCTAGATTCCTGCCTTTCATGGTTGCCAAATTGGTTCCTACTGTGCATGCCTCCATAGAGGACTAATCCCAGCGCACAGTCTGCTTGTCACAGGAAGCTGGGAAAATTGGTCCTTTCTCCTGCGGGTGGGGTGGGGGGACCAAGGGGGAGTCCTTTTGGTGGGCAAGGTGGCTGTCTCCTGGGGGGCCGGGCAGCTGCAGCATCAGCCTTCATGCCTGGTCCCATTTGCTCCCTTCCTTTGTTAATGACTAACTAGCTGCCTACGCTAACACCTGTCACCGCTAGTCATACGGAAGGGCCTACGCAGGGCATCCATATCAGCAGGAGAGGGTCACTGGGCACGTAACAGAGGCTAGAGGAGGCAGATCATCTAGTTCCTGGTACATTATAATTTTGATGTACTTAACCACAAAAATGTAGGACTGTCCAAAAAGCTAAAAATTCCTACCACATGAATTCCTGTCCATAATTAGAAGAACTACTTCTCTAATGTATATTTTTCCATGCCTTTGACTACAAAGAGAGAGAAAGTGAGAGAGAGAGAGAGAGGGAGAGAGAGAGAATGATATGCCCTAAAAAAGATTACACAATACGATGTTCTGGAACAAACACTTAGATTTTATTTAGAAAAGTAAGATAAAAGCATTATAGAAAGTTGATAATTCTGAAGTCACCCATCATAACACTCTGAACAAAATTCTTCATTTTATGTACTCTCAGTATTTCTTTATGTGCATACATATATTTTACATAGGCACAATAAGAATGCAAATACAATTTATATCAATTCAACTTATATTCCTTTTTTATTTAACATTTACTTAATACTTTTGTATTCCACAATTATTGTTATTCTAGAGGCCCGGTGCATGAAATTCATGCACAGGGGTGGAAGGGGCCCTCAGCCCAGTCTGCACCCTCTGGAAATCCTGGACCTCTGGCTCCTTTAACCGCTCACCTACCTGCCTGCCTGATCACCCCTAACCCTTCTGCCTGATCACCCCTAACTGGCCCCTGCCGCTGTGGCTTCATCCAGAAGAATGTCCAGAATGACATCTGGAAGGTCATTCAGCTATCAGGTCTAATTAGCATATTATGCTTTTATTATTATAGATTAGTTACGTCCATTTCGAATAACACTGGGAAAGCTTGGTGTAGCCATCCATATGCAATAAGGAAATATTTGTACTGATTTAAATTATTAATCACTGAAAATTCATGTGACCACCAAACAACATCACTAACTTCTCCTCTATTAATGGAATTCCTAATGCACAAGAGTTATACAGAAATATTTCAGTGCATCTAAATATGTAGTCTAATAAATAATACCATGATCGTGTTGTAATACAATTTTCGAGAGCTGTTTCTCTTTAATAAGCTTCCTTATTTCCAATTGTTAAAATATTCATTAAATTGGCAATATTTGCTTAATAGTATTCATACATATTCTTATGCAAATTAGCATTTTAAATCTCAGATTTTTTTTTAATTTGCAGAATGATAAACATAAGGGATTCTCAACTTAATTGGGAAGACAAACAGCACATGCTACAGACAAGTGACAGAGACAAGAGGCTCCCACTGTGCCGGCAGGAGGAAGCAGTGTGATGAGGAGGAAACTCCAACCTGCTCTAATTCGGAGCCCAGAGAGCGTTAGGACTGTCTGGGAAGTAACCGTCCTATTCATCCAGAGTGAAAGGAGACGGAAAAGTTAAGAAAGCTAAAATGCAAATGAGATTTGTCTTTTTTTTTTTTTTCCTCAAGCAATTTTCTACCCCATTTCTTAATAACTAAAGCTTCATAAAGCCAAATTGAACATTAAAACATTTTGTACTTCTTATTTATGGAAAGAAGAAAATGTGATTTCAGGCTGCATTTTAAACTTCAGATTATAAAATGATGTTTAAGTTAAGGTACAAATAGATAATCAAACTTGACAATTAGATGTTGGAATTAATGTGATGTTTTGTAATTATTGTTTATGGACTTTTTCCTCCCAATTAACCTGGGATATCCATCCCTGGAAGACTGGTCTTGTATTTCTGTCACCAAAAACACTGTCTATGTGTTACATATTCAAGAAATACTGACAAATTAACTTGTTAAATTGTCTCCTACTCCTAATGGAAGGAGAATCCCAGCTAACTGACTAGAAAACTTGCCACTTCTAAACAACTATTTAGTTCTGTTATCTTCCACATTTTGAATGGTCTGACTTTGGAAACTGACAAGTTTAGCTGTATCTTGTAATTGATTAAACATGATATTTCTAGTATTTTTATAATTACTTAAAATATATAATCACGTCTAATTGTGAAGAAAATACACACACACACACACACACACACACACACATACATGGGTGTATTAAGAACTTACATGAAACAGGACAAAACCACCCTCTCTTCCACATCTTCAACCTCACTTTGATAGCAATCTTTTTCAAAATATTTATGTTTTTAGTTTTTATAGATGGCTGCCTCCATGTCTCTAAATTTAAGTTTTTATTACTTTTCAAAGATTTGTTAACTTTAGACCATATTTATTAATTTTCAATTACGAATGACTGGAGCTTATTATACTGGGTTGCCTCCCTCCTTCTTCCACTTTCTGAGAGTCACATTATCATTTTTAGTGATTCTATTGATAACCTGTGGAATTTTAACTGATAGATTTATACTTCTGTTTCCTGTTTTTGTTTTCTGAGGGGCCTGTAGTGAGCAAAGACCTTGAGGGCGGAGGCTCACCTCCCTCTGATGGAACAGGTAGTATATGACAGCAGTAAGCTAGTCCAGAAAATCAGGTGGCTCATATTTTAAATAATTAGCCACATGGCATAGAGCAAGTAACTTCTATGGCATACAGCAAGTAACACTTTTTTTTTTTTGCCCAAAAATGTTCATTCAAGGCTACTTAAAATTTGTAAAGTATTATTAAATATTTGTGATGAATTTACAAAGTTATAGTGAAAAGCCAAATCCTCTATTTTCATAACACCTGAAGGGTAATATTTTGCTTCAATGCTTGCTGAGGACAGTAGGTTTGAGCAGCATTTAGATGCTAACTGGAAATAGCATTTAGCTCTAGCAGCCACACTGTGGAAACTGGAATTGGCCTAATTCCATGGAAATCACTTATAGTTACTGGTTTTTTAAATTATCTTCTTGGTTATCTATTCCTCATGTGTCTATGTGCCAGATATTGATATGTACCTGAATGCCGAAAGCCAATCATTGTTTTACTAATAGAGAGCTGTGGACAGGGAATTTGGAGGGCTGGTCATCCTTAATTGTTCTAAAGGGTCAGAGCTAATCACTAGATATTGGTATTAGGTCTAGTAATAATTAATGTCGTTTTCTAATACTTTTTTAAATCGAATTTATTTAAACAATACAACAAAATTTAATCAACAATATAGTTGCCGTTGTTTTCTACTACTTGTGCCCAACGCTCAGGAAGCATTTTAATCCCTCTGTTGTAAAATCCTTGTGATTTTGATGCAAAAAACTCGGTCAATGCATTTTTGAGGCATTCTTCATTATTAAATTCTTTTCCAAGAAGAAAGTTTTGCAAAGAATGAAACAAATGGTAATCAGAAGGGGCAATATCAGGAGAATATGCAGGTTGAGGGAGAACTTCCCATTCCAACTGGCGCAGTTTTTCAGCAGTGATTCTTGCAGTATGCGGTCGTGCGTTATCGTGGTGAAGAATTACGCCCTTCCGATTAATCAGCGCGGGTTCTTTTTCTCTTAAAGCTTGGGCTAACCTTTCCAATTGGGCACTATACACTGCACTTGTAATGGTTTGGTTAGATGGTAAAAGTTCATAATGAAGAATTCCTTTAAAATCCCACCAAACACACAACATCACTTTTTTCACATGCAAGTCAGGTTTTGGCGTGGGCTGCGGAGCCTCATTTTTGTCCAATCATTGAGGCCGCCTTTTCAAATTAACATACAGCACCCATTCTTCATCTCCGGTAACAATTTGCTCTAAAAACGGCAAATGGTTTTGACGAGAGAGGAGGGAACTGCAAATTGTGACTCTTTGATTACGGTTGTTGTCAGTCAACTCATGAGGAACCCATTTTCCAAACTTTTGGTCTTTGCCAAGTACATGCAATTGATTGGAAATTATTTTTTTGTGAACAATTTAAAGTTGTCGCAAGCTCTTGTTGGGTAATTTGAGGATTTTGCACCAAAAGAGCTTGAAGAGCTTCTTGATCAAAATTGGACACACGGCCTCGACCACTCTTGTCATCTAACGAAAAATTTCCCTCGCGAAATTTCTCAAACCAACGCTGGCATTTTCTGGCGCTAACTGTATCTTGACCAAGAGCACTACAGATGTTTTTTGCAGCCTCACTTGCTTTTCTGCCTAATTGGAACTCGTAAAGCATGCAGTGCCGAATATGCTCTTCATCCGCCATCTTCTTAGCCCTAGTTTTGCAACAAAAAACAAACCAAACACAAACTTTTTCAAGCAAAACTTGTTAATTGCACTTCACACGTTCTGTAGATACCACATGTTTGAAGGTTATGTCAATACAAGTCAACGCCAAGCAAGATTTTAAACGAATGTTTAAAAACGACATTACTTATTACTAGACCCGATAGTTGAAGCAGCCCCCACTGGTTACTAGTCCTAAATTCACTGATTGGCTTTGATTGGAGTTTCCTGCCCAGGGAATAACGGTACACCCTATCATTCTAATCTTAATAAAAGGAGCGGCAGAGCTAGGAGTAGTTCTCCCATTAGAGTTGAACTGCCGCCTGGCCCCCATTTCCCAAATTAAATCTTTTCTAAAGTCTCTTTTCATTTGAGTGCGGCCTTCCCCAGAACCCGAACCCTGAACCGGAACCCTGAATCACGCGGGACGCTAAAGGAGCTTCCACACTTGGGTCTCAACCTCCTCCAATGACCTCTGTCTCTCCATCATTAGTGAATTTATGTTCATGTCAGATTAGTGAGGAGCACACCATAAGTTTCATTTTGGCATCTCAAAAATGTCCTGGCCAGATTCCCTATAACATGCCAATTAAGCTTATTTTGATGAATATGATTCATCATGTGTAATTTATCGAACATAACTTGGAAACAGATTATTTGCTTTAATGAGTAAAATTGGATGACAGGTCAAACATGAAAAAAAATCTTTATTATCTTTCTTGGAACATTTCTGTCATTTAATAACTGAAGTGCCTAATACAGTTCCAGCCTTTTATTTATTTTATCTTTATTTTTAATCCTCACCCGAGGATATTTTTCCATTGATTTTTAGAGAGAATGGAAGACAGAGAGAAATATCGATGTGAGAGAAAAACATCCATTGCCTCCTGCATGGGCTGGGGAGGAGCCTGCAACTGAGGTACATGTCCTTGACCAGAATCAAACCCAGGACCCTTTGGTCCACAGCCTGATGCTCTATCTGCTGAGTCAAACCGGCTCAGGCCGGCTCTAGCCTTTTAAATGTTAGTCATCTGTGTTGGATCTGGGAGGGGACACACTATAAAATTTCTGCCCCAGATTATTTGCTGCAATTATTATAATGAAGCTTTTGATTTTTATTGTAAGTATATAGGATTCCCACAAAACTAGAAATAGTTTTATAAAAGTCCATCAAAGGGAATCAGCTCATGAGCTGATAGGTACTAATAAGGACCTCCAACTGTGTGACCGCATTAAGCATTTGCTTTTAAAATTTACTGCCCAGGAAAGTCTTTGCATATTTGTTTTAATTGAATGCTATAATGATTTTTCTAAAATCCTCAAGTAGAAAATACTATATTGGAAACATTATATGGCTCTATTTTACGGAGCTTTAAAACATGGGTCGTCTTACCAGCTGTGGATGGGATTTTTCTGGTCTCCTACTTCCAGATGCCCTAATCAGAGTCCACATGTGCCCTCAGAATCATTTCCAGAACCTGACGTCTTCTGCATTTGAAAGAAAATTCATGTGTAAATAGAATTGGAATATTTACAATTCATCTAATTTACCTAATTGTGGTAAAAACTAAAGGAAAACATTGTGAAATTTCTGCTCCAAATTATGCAAAAACTAGATTTGCAAACTCACTCCATGATTTAGTAACTATGTGTCCCTGGCTAAGGTACCTAACCTCGCTGTACGTCAGTTTTTTTCATCTGTAAAGTGGAAATAATAATTATTCCTAACTCATAGAACTCAGATGGTTTTTACAAATTACTTGCTTACCAAATGTCTGACCTTTCTCAGCATATGAAAATAATTATTACTATTATTTCAAATAAAGAATACCTTTTCCTTTATCTTACTGTGTTTATAGATGTTTATTATATTACCTTGGCCTTTTTTATTTCAAAATTATGACTTCAGCAACTTTTCATGAAATCCTAGTTACTGTCCAATATGTGGTCATCCAAACTTTATGCAAAATAATGTTAATTTGGGGAATCACATGTGTCAAAATTTACATAAAACAATATGGGGAATATAATAATGAATACAAAGCTTCTGTCCTCAAGGATAGAAGCAGACTGCTACCCACGTCAGTGGATCTGGGTGGAGGGAGTGGACAGAACTTTCCTTTCGGTGCAGAAATGTGATAAGGGCACAGAGAGGGAAAAGTTAAAATTCCACTGAGCTGATGAGAAAAGGTAGGTGATATTTGAGATGGACCTTGAAGAAGGTGTAAGATTTTAAGAAATAGAGATGAAAGACAGGTCATGAGAATTGATTTTTTTTAAAAAAAAAAAAAAAGAAAAAAAAAAGAAAAGAAAACAGCTAGAAAATACTTAAACTAGAAAACACAGATGTATTGAGTCCAGGAGACTAATCAAATTTGACTTCAGAGATATTTAAAAGGAAAGAATTATCACAGTTACAAGATTAATTAATCATTTTAAACTAGTTTGAGCATCTCTTTATAAAAACTATAAAATTAAAAGGTCTACAAATTACACAAAAACTACCAAACCCTGAAGTCCATATCAGGAACACAGTGCAGTGCAATGGGTGATGTATGTTCAAGTAAATCGCTGCTCAACACGTAAAAGAGTTAAAGCCTGGGTCGTTTCGGACTTGTCGTCTACAGATCACCATATTCCCTGTGAAAACTCAGTCCTTGTATCATTCTTCTATCTTCAACCACAACATCTTTGTTTGGAGAGCACACAGACATCACTTATCCATTACTAATGTTATTATAATATTCACATATAATCCAGCTTTTCTTTTTTCCTTTCTAATTATCTCTCAAGATTCAAAGTAGCTTTCCTTGATGCCAATATCATTACAAACGTCAGCAGGCATAAAGCACGACAATAATTCAATAGATTATCCTAAGCATGGTTACATATACATGGACATATATTTAGACAAGAGAGAAGAGAGTAAGGTGAGAGAAAAACATGGCAGCTGGCAGCTGGCAGTTGGGTTGGCTCCACATCTGGGCCGTGGCTTCTCCTACTAAATTCACACCCTTTCCCAGAAAACTGGCAGCAGAAAAGACTTCTCCGAGACTGTGATGGAGCAAGACAATGACCGAACACTTCACACCCAGGTCTGAGCACCAGTAAAACAGACAATCACAAAACAACAACAACAACAAAAAACAAAATATAGGAATGGTCAAACAGGGTCCTCTTCCAGCTGGAAGCAGTGACTGCTGTGCCCTCAGCCAGCAACTCACTTGGCCCCACCTGCGTCCCACATAAAACTTAGGATGACACCAAGCTGTACAGCTGTCCCCGTTCCTAAAAGCACCCAATTCAGTTTCACTAGACACTCAAAATCCCAGCACAAGGTCTAATGCTATAACGAGTCCCTCCAACACCCCTTTCCTAGTCCCCCATGCTAGACGGTCTTTCCTATTGGAAGAAGTACCGATACACGCAACTTAACTACAGATGTGTTCCCGGTGGCCTTTGTCTGGTATGTAGTAGAGAGATAATGATGACAATGATACATAGGTAGGTAGATATATAGGTAGATGGATAGATAGACACATAGATACATACATGCATGCTTACATATGTATACATACATATTTGTTTTAATCTACTAATTTTAATTAACCACTAAGAGAGAGAGGCCAGGAAATAAATATTTACAGATATTAAGTTCACATCATGTCACTGATGGATGTAAAGATCAAGCTAGAAAGAATGGATAGACCATCCTGAAAGAGAAGGAACATCAACAAAAGTTATAAAAATTAATAGCTTAAGTTTATTTCTCCCAGTATAGTCCATGTATTTATTCTATTACTATTTTAACGGTTGTTTTTCATAAGTCACTTCAACATTCAGGCTATACAGTGGTTTTACACAAAGTATGAGGAGGGTTGGAGGGGGCCTAAGATATGGTGACAGAAGACTCTGGGTGGTAAGTACAGAGTGAATATACAAATGTTTTTTATCATGAAAATAAACACTTGAAACCTATATGATCCTGTTAATCAACGTCACCTCAATAAATTTAATTTCAAAAAAGATATGTGTTAGTATTTTATGAAGAATAGGAGTTATGTGATATTTTTCCTGACAGGAAGCATACCATTACCCCAGTATGAGCTAAGAATGTAGACATAATCCTTTCACTTAGTAACAGCCAAAGGAGCACATAACTTTGAAAGTTGTTTGATCCATGCCAATCATGATAGACAAACATTTTACCTCTCTTTCCATCTACCTACTAGTCAGAGGCAGTACATGTTTGATGATTTAGCAATAGCAATCAATTAACAACTCACATTATACTTTGCAACAAAATTTCTCTGAGCTCTTTTATTTCAAATCTTTTATTTCTTTATTCATCATTCATATTATATTATAAATTGGGTCATCCATTCTAGGTTTGTTAATAGTTTTTGAAATATTAAATTTGAGATTTAAAATCAGTTGCTTATATGCGATACCTAAGTAAAATTCTAGGGTGGGAGGGAGTGATGTTTAAGTCTGAAGTTACATTAAGATAAATGTTAACAATAGGGAAAGTACAGAGTACTTGTGAAAACTGGAAGATGGGCAAAGTCTGAGTTAAAAAAAAAAAAAAAAAAAAAAAGTTATTAGGCCCAGTATGGTTCAGTGGATAGAACATCAGCCTGGAAACCCAGAGGTCCCGGGTTCGATTTCAGTCAAGGGTGCATGCAGTTGTAGGCTCCTCTCCAGCCAGACCTTGGTCAGAGCTCATGCAGGAAGCAAACAATCATTGCGTTTCTCTCACATTGATATTTCTCTCTGTCTCTCCCTCTCTCTTCCACTCTTTCTAAAAATCAATGGAAAAATATTCTTGGGTTAGGACTTTTTTTTAAAAATGTATTTGGACATGGATAGACACTTAGAAACAGGAGTCTAAAAATACATCACCAAATGCCAAATGTTCATGAGTTAGAATAAAGGAAGACAAGAAAAACAATAAAAAATCCACTCACCACAAGTTAGTGCTAAGACCAAGGTTCAATATCCTTACTCCTAATGGGGAATGAGCTGATGGTTATAAGGATTCGAGGGCCAATCAACCACAACAAACCCAGATGAGCTCTTGGCATTTCCAAGGCCTGGTGTTCGGCGATGGAGACAAAGTCAAGGGTTCAAGGAGAGGAGATATATCATTTACCAAGACCATCATTACAATAAGAATGATGCACCAGCCATTCACTGACTAGGTATTTTATTTTTACCGAGGACTTTGTGTCAGAATCCGTTCCAGGGTTAGTTACAGTTAAATCTATAAATACAGATGAAAGGGATTTTGACCATAAGACACAGGAAATACGGCAGCAGAGCATGCACCCCAATAAAATATAATTAGAACCTTTATTAAAATAACTCTTAAAGTTATAAACACATTGAGTGTATGCTATAAAGGTATTCCACTTCAAGTGAAAGCGGTGATTAATCAGTGTGATTGAGAAGTATAAGATTTTACTCATGTCTCCTAATTAACATTACCAGCTTGGATTCATTCAAAGTAAGTTAGTATATTTTATTAATTAAATGCCACGGATCTTTCTCTGTCTCGTGCCTTTTAATAGCAAAAGACATAAATTTGGAAAAGACTAATTAGCTGAGACATCAACATATATCTCAGAAGAATCAACTTACCACTTCATTTTCTCAGCCATATGGCGGCGAGAGCACAGTGGGCATGGCCTCTCCAGCAGGGAGGTCGGAGCTTCATTTATAAATAGATCATTGGAAGCTCGTCCATCTGAGGGTCTATGGTGCTGACAAACCAAGTTTTTCAGAGAAATCTATTTAAAGACCAAAGCGATAAAAGCTATCTTCTTCCAACACCATCTGAGCAGGTCTGGTGAGAGTCTGAAATAAGCAACAATTATATAAAGTATATGTGTGTATGCTTATTTTTATTAACTATATTTTTATTTATTTCAGAGATAAAGGGAGAGAGAGAGAGATAGAAACATTGATGATGATGAGACATGGATCGGCTACCTCCTGCACACGCTTGTTACTGGGGATCAAGCCCGCAACCTGGGCATGTACCCCAACCAGGAATCAAACCATGGGTTGATGTTCAACCACTGAGCATGCTGGCTGGGCTGTGTGTGTCTCTATATGTGTTTCTATTCATATTTGTGAATATTAAAATTATGGAAAACCTAATCTAATTCAATTATGTGTGTATTGAAGTGAATTTCTCAACAACCCAAGTGGTTTTCCAAGAGAGCATTTTCCCTCTTATCTGTGGATGTTCCAAAAATGTATCTCCTCTTTCAGGCTTGCTCATTATCAATCCCTGCTACACATTAGAACCACCCTGAGGATTCTATTAAAAGCTGATACTGGTATTTTTTTCCAAAAATTATGATTATAATCCATGTTTAGGTTAAATGCTGACCTAAATGATAGGTGTGGTACACAACACGTATGTGCCCTGCCACAGGTCATCTTTCAAGAAAAGACTTTGTCCAGTTCAAAGAATCGGGGTCAGCATCCAGCATTCCACTGATACTTCTTTGAGATTCTATCTCACTTTGCCTGAGGCCATGCCCTTCCCACAGCAGCCCACACCAGTGACTGAGTGAGGGGAGCCTCTTAAGGTCCAGCTCTTCTAGGACAACCTGGGACAGACCGGAGGGAAACATTTTCTACAGAGCCTTATGGAGGTGACCAAGATTGTCAAATCTGTATCAGAATTTGACTTCTTTTGCCCAATTCTGTTCCTTCCCCCTACTTCTCACAGAAGGCCGTGTGACAATAGAAGTAGAGTTTGGACTGATGTGTCTTGAAGGTCAACAAGGGGGCCACAAGTCTCCCGGCATGCCTGGAAACTGGACAGGGAACAGAAACGGATTCTCCCCTCACACCCCCAGAGGGAGCCAGCTCTGCCAACATCGCGACTTCAGCCTCGATTTCTACAACTGGAAAGGAGTACATTTGTGCTGTTTTAAGGCGTCCAGTTTGTGGTAATTTGTGGCAGCAACCAAATACAGTCCCCAACCATGTGTAAACACTCTTCCTGCTGAGGAACAATTCCCCATTGTGTGGGGCCTGTGAGAAAGCAAGGCCCGTCTGCCTTCATCAGCTGCAAGAGAGGCATTCCTTCACTGCTCTTTGGGAACCGAAGGCCTGAGGCGCTTAGGATTCTTAATAGTGAACCACAGAGGCTTCCATCAGCTAGAGTGAGCAGACACAAGCTCATTGAAAGCCTGCCAAGAAGCTCACAGAAGACATTGGCAGGAGCTGGCTCAACAACATATAAATCCTGGCTTATAAACCGATGTGCCCGCTGCCCTAGGGAAAACCTAATGCACAGCAGCAGTGACCACACTTGAAACTCCTGAGAACAACCAGCACCTGGGGAAGAGCTCATTGTCTCTCAGGCCTCCCCCTTCCAGGGAAGTCATTTGTCATCACTGAACAGAAATCAATTCCTAGTTGGGTTACTTCATTGTGAGAGCCATACCAGCTGCAGTCTTATCATTTGTCTTCTGTGCCATCATTTTACACTCATGGCATCGTTTATGACCAGAAAGTCATTGCATAGCGAAGTCAGTGCGTCCTTGGCTGGTGGTCCCAAGACTCCCTGGTTTGCATCTTTACTACAGACCAGGATTACACACCTGCGAGGCACAGGCGACGCCGCTTCTCGGCCGTGGGAAGGTCATCCTTGGGGAGAAGACCAAACGCAGGCTCCCGGGCGAGGCCTCAGTGTGATTCTGGGGCCATGGCCCTGGCTGTCCAGCTGGGGAGGCCGTGTGTTCATGCTTGTACCTCCCCTGACACACACCTGTCATAGAAGACTGTGTGGCTCTAATAAGGACCAGCCAATGGCAGAAATGCTGAACGAGCAGGACCATGGTACCTATCCATGGCCAGCTGTTTACAAATTGAGATTGTTAGTGAGTGGTATGTCTAGATATTAAGACTGTAGTTGCATTTGTCCTTGATGAGTATTCACTAAGATGGCTTTTTGGTAGTCATCTTCTTCTTCTTCTTTTTTTTTTTTTTTAATATATTTTATTGATTTTTTACAGAGAGGAGAGAGGGACAGAGAGCTAGAAACATAGAAGAGAGAGAAACATCAATCAGCTGCCTCCCACACACACCCCACTGGGGATGTCCCCGCAACCAAGGTACATGCCCTTGACCGGAATCGAACGCGGGACCTTTCAGTCCACAGACCGACGCTCTATCCACTGAGCCAAACCGGTTTCGGCTGGTAGTCATCTTCTGAGTGTGCACCTTTGTTAGGTGCTGCTGCAAACAGGGGTCTTCCCATCGGTATGAAGGCACACTGGAGCCTCTGGCAGTTGCCCAGTTCAGTCCTATTTAATGTGTCCTTTCACGAGCGGTCACAGCCCATGTTCACTGGCTTTTGAACATGAGAAATGCAAATGTGTGCTTTGTTTTTCCTGGTCGCCTCTAGCTAAATAGAAGGTTAGAGCAGCTGCAGCAGTGGTTCTAAACCCGGAGCAACTGTGGCTGCCAGGAACCATCGGGCAATGCCTGGAGATGGTCTTGATGGTCACAACTGGGCTGTCAGATGCTCCGTGTGTCTGAGACCCGGGATATTGCCAATCATTCCACTCTGCACAAGACATCTTCCAAAAAGGAGAACTCCTCTGGTTCAGAGTGTCAGCAGTGCTCAGCTGTAAAAAATCTTGGTTTTTAGAGTAAGAAAGAATATACAGTGTGCTGTTAGAATGAAAAAATCCTTCTTTTCGTGTGTTGATAAAAGTGATTCAGCTATTCAACCTCTATCTGTGTGTGTTCCCTTGACCTGCTCTACTGATTTCTATTTAGTCCTAAAATGGATTTTGCGTACTAATTTAGATTAACCAGGTCTAACTACATGTAATTAAAAACCTAGGGAGACCCTACCTGATTTGGCTCAGTGGATAAAGCATCGGCCTGTGGACTGAGGGTCCCGGGTTCAATTCCAGTCAAGGGCACATGCTTGGGTTGTTGGCTGGATCCCCAGTAGGGGTCATGCAAGAGGCAGCAGATCAGTGATTTTCTCCCATCATTGATGTTTCTATCGCTCTCTCCCTATCCCTTCCTCTCTGAAATAAATAAAAATATATTTAGGAAAAAAACTTAGGAAGGCAAAGGCAGCCCCTAAAAAAAAACATAAGGAAGATCTGTCTTCAGATACAAAAGATTAGGTGTAATGCTTCCCCTGTGGCAGAGCAGAAAGGGAAGAGAGGATACATAGATGGAACAGATGCAAGTGGTGAGCAGGCCCTCTCTTGTCATTAGGAAATAAAACACGTCTCCCTGACAAAATCAAATGATCCAAAGAATAAAACACATTACAAAGATCATGGATTGTGACACCATGGTACAACTCCATCCGTCATTAAAACCAGTAGAATGCATTAAATATTGATATTGCGCCCTATTGTAATACCAAGACCAGCAAACTGACTGACATTTCCCCGATGTGTTCCTCTATCTAAAAGCATATGCGCAGCATAGAAAGAAGCTGCTGTGTGAGGATGAAAATGGATGGGAATTAAAAGCAGACTCTTACATTCTCATCTTCCAAGAGCTAGGCTGAGCGGAATAACAACATAACACGGAAAAAGAAATTAATTAAAATGTTATCAGCAAAACAAGGAGCCCATAAGATGACTATGTTGTGTCCTAACAGAAATGAAAATGTCCAAACTCATCAAAAAGAGAGTCCAACTAGTTTTAGTGGCCATTAATTATTTCTATGCCTGAGAATGTCAGGAGAAGGTGGGAGATATTATACATGTTAAAGTGATGCATTCCACAAGAAATGCATAGTTATATAAATATTTTAATTAATTAAAGGATTGTGCCCTCTCCAATTAAAGACAAGTAAGTACAAAAGTTCTTGGAATCCAGATATTCTGAGTGTAGCATTCCAGTTAACAGCAACAGATTTTTAAAAATAGATTCTGTTCATTCAATACAGTTTATATAATAAAGTCAAGCACCTTATTTAGAGATCTTGTTAGAATCCTATTTTGTTTTAGTTGTCAAATATCTATGAAATGAACCATGTGACAGCACCATTTTTATAGGTCAAAAACCTCGCAATTTCAGCAATGTCAGTTGGTTTCATCTACATTTCCATATTGCTAGCAATCATGTTCTGTTTATCCTTTTTATCTTTCTATGCATTTGATGCTAACAAATAAGCTATTTAATAAAAATACGACCACTCTGTGCTTTCACATGTTCACTAGATGTTTGATTGTGCTTTGTCTGGGGAAGGAGCGGTGCGGAGAGTGCAGTGTGTGAGAAAGGTAAGGAGGACCCAGTTATCCGTTTGGACATTCGCATAAGGAAATGCCTCTCTGAGCGACCAGTCTCCCTTTTCAGATGAGTTTATGATAAGGTACTGAAGTTTCTTACCTTTATTAAAGACTGGTAAAATTTTTAATGTTTTCCTAAATGGTACTATTTTATACCTTTGTATTTACTGTAGATTTCTAAATATATATTCATTTGGTTCCTCTTCTGAAACCTATAACATTTTACATATTTTGACTGTGGCAAAATATAGATCACATAAAATTCAACCCGCTTAACCATGTCAAGTGTACAGCTCAGTGGTATTAGTTATGATGAGTAACCATCATTGCCATCCATCTCCCGAACTCTGTCAGTCTTGTAAAACTGAAGCTCTTTTCACACTCAACAGTGACTCCCCGTGCTTCTCTTCCTCCTGCCCCTGCTAACTTCTACGCTACTTTCTCTATAATTTTAACTAAGTACCTCATATAAGTGGAATCCTACACAATTTGTCTTTTGTGGTTGGCTTATTTCACTTAATCGTGTTCTCAAGGTTCATTCATGTTGTAGCATATATCAGAATTTCCTTCATTTTTTAAAAGTATACTTTTACTGATTTCAGAAAAATGGAGAGAGAGGGGGAAAAAACAACAATGATGATAATTATTGATCAGCTGCCTCCTGCACAACCACACCAGGGATTAAGCCCTCAACCCGGGCATGTGCCCTGACCCAGAATTGAACCATGACATTCTGGTTCATAGATCTATGCTCAATATGCTCAATTGCTGGCTGGGCTCATTTTTGGCATATATATATATATATATATATATATATATATATATATATGCCAAATTTTACTTATCCCTTCATCCATTGAAGAAACTTGGTTTGCTTCCACATTTTAGCTATTTAAATGATGCTGCTACGGACATGGATATACATATATCTTTTGGAGACCCTGATTCCAATTCTTCTGGACTTATACCCAGAAGTGGAATTGCTGAATCACATGGTAATTCTATTTTTAATATTTTGAGGAACCTGTACCATTTTACATTCCCACCAATAGTTCTCAAAGGTTTCAATTTCTCCATGTCTTCACAACATCTCCCTTTTTAAAAAGTAGCCATCCTAATGAGTGTGAGGTAAAATCTCATTGAAGTTTTTATATACATTTCTACAATGAGCAATAATGCTGAGCATCTTTTCATGTGCTTATTGACCATATGTATATTTTTTTTTGTAGAAATATCTATTTAAGTCCTTTGCCTATTTTAAATTGGGTTGCTTTTATTGTTGTTGAATTTTAGGAGCTCTTTATATATTCTGTGTATTAATCATTATGATATATACTAGAGGCCTGGTGCATAAAATTCTTGCACAGGGTGGGGCCCTCAGCCAGGTCCCTGCACCCTCTCCAATCCGGGACCACTGGCTCTTAACTGCTTGCCTGCCTGCCATCCTGATTGCTGCCTAACCACTCCCCTAATGGCCCCCAACTGCCCTGCCCTGCCAGCCTGATGGCCCCCAACTGCCCTCCCTGCCAGCCTGATTGCCCCTAACCACCTGTGCCTCAGCCCCCACCATGTGGCTTTGTGCAGAAGGAAGTCAGACTTCTGGAAGATGTCCGGTCACCTGGTCTAATTAGCATATTACCCTTTTATGAGTATAGATGATATTCAAATATTTTTCTTATTCTGTGGGTTGCCTTTTAACTTGATATCATGTTTGATGCATAATTTTAAATGTACATTAAATCAAATCACACTCATTAAGATGGCTACTTTTTTTTAAAAGGAAGTGTTGTGAGAATATAGAGAAATTGAAATCCTCTTCTGGGTATTTTATTGTCTAATTGTATTCTGGTTACTCATTCACATATCTTTTCTTTAGCTTTGAATATAAACTGTACTAGAATATAATGTATTTTATTTATCTTTATATTATTTTCCACCTTCATATAAAGAAATGCATAGTTATATAAATATTTTAATTAATTAAAGGATGAATGCATGATTGGATTACTTCCATAAACTGCAGACCTGCGTTTTTAAATCCAAGTCTTTGAATCTTATTTAGGTTTTAAACCCTATTCTGTGGACCTGTTCATGGATTTATCTGGGGCAAAAGCAATGGGCAGGAGGGGGAAGTAACATTTCAATATGTGTTGTTCTGAAGACCGTACCTGTATGGATGATATCGGGGTATTTTTGGAACTTGATGGAGAGAAAGTTATATCCAGAGGAAGCTTTTCTCACTCCCCTCCCTCTGACCTTAAATCTGAGAGCAGAGCGATGCTGAATTAGGAGAAAAGTTCTAAGGTAACAGAGTGCAAAGTCAAGAGCATGTTCTCTGTGAATAAAAATGATTATACATATATACGTAGAAAAATAAAATAGACTGGAGGTTTGTTGTCTGCAGATTCTCTTTTTTAACTCATGACTCTCGTGAAATGTAAAATTATTTTCCTATGTATGCTCATTACATGAAATTAAGAAAAAAAATTATAAGGAAAACCATGTATAACTCAAATAGTAAACTGCTAATACCTAGCTGTAATTCTTTCTTGTCATTTTTCTATTTAAATAGATGCATGTGTACCTATGAAAAATATGTAGAGAAATAGACAGAGAGTTTGAGAATCTATAATGATAAAAGCATAATATGCCAATTAGACTGGACTCCTTCTGGATGAAGCTAGGGCTGCTAAGGAAGCCTGGGTCCCGGGTGCCAGAGGCAAGCCAGTGCCAGCAGCCAGGGAAGGAAAACCTCTTCTTGCATGAATGTCGTGCATCAGGCCTCTAGCATGATTATAATCAAACAAAACAAAAAAAAGTGAGAGCAAGAGAAACAAAAAAAAAATTTAAGCAAAATCAGAAAATTTTCCTACAGAGACCTGTGTTTTGCTTTTTTCATTTAACATCACACTTTAAATATTTTCTTTGTCACTGTTGTTGTTTTTATGCATGGTTTCAAGATACTGCTTTTCATGCACAGAGTATACTTCATGTAGCAAATTGTGTATTGCTGACCATATAGATTTCTAATTTTTAACAGTGAACATCGTGTTATACTGAATTCTTTATACATAAATCCTTTTGAAAAGCGATTACTTTCACATGAGACTTTTCCATAAGCAGAATAAATTAAATTCAAGCACATAAACCCCTTTAAAAACCCAATGCATATTCCCAAGTTGTTGTTTTTAAGTGGTGCCAGTTTACACTTCTAAAAGTAATGTGACAATCCTTATCCTCCCCAACACTGAATATTATTAGATTCTTAAAAATGCGTTTGCCAGTTGCATCGATGGGAAGCTCTGTCTCTAGGGCTCGGCAATGCGGATTTAATGTCTCTGATTACAGCTCAGTGCACTTAGTCACATCCATCCTGGGAACGGGAGAGGCGGGCAGAAAGCCTTCCGGACGAAGCCCACCCTCCCCTCGCTTGTTGGCCAGCTGCGTTCAGGATGCGGGAATTTTCTTTAGAGACAGCAGCATTGTGTCTGTTTCTGGGAGGGCGGAGGGGGAGCAGAGACAGAAAAGGTGCTCAGTCTATCACAGAAGTGTCCAGACTTTAAAATCAAACCTGTCCGGCTTTGTGAATTGTGTAGATTACTCGGTATAGGGAAGATGGACAGACAGGGACAGAGCATCTTAGATGCACATTTTTAAGCAGAAAAAGCCTGAGTGGGCCACATTTGTTTAATGCCTGTTTTAATTTTCTGGGCTGTGAATGTCAACATTTTTTTTATCTTCCTAAAAACTCGAGTTGAACATTTACTTAGTTATTTTTAATGTTTAAATTGAATTGATTGGGATGGCATGGGTTCATAAAATTCCATAGGTTTCAAGTGCACCGCTGTACAGTCCGTTGTCTGAAAAGTCGGATCTGCTGCCTGTTGGGTCAGTCCTGTGTGCAGCCACAAGTAACCCCAATGAGAGTGATTTAGGTTAATGCTGACTTGTCTCCTATCAGGAGGCATCTAGATGTATACTGCTGCCGCCACTAGCGAACTGCTGGATGGTAGAAATAAGATGGCAAAGGACATCCACTGGCCAAATGTGGCTCCTCTGTCTGTTTCAGTCAATGACCTTTTATTGGAATAGAGCCACACCCATTCCTCCCGGCATTCTGTGCGGATGCTGTCACAACAGGACGGAGAGCTGCTGTCTGTGAGCCAGTGGGTGGAGCCTGCAAACCCTAACTACTCATCCTCTGGAACTCATCAAAGGAGCTGCCAGGTGCTGGCATAAGGCATTGAATCTCTGTGATATCTTTAAAAAAAATACATTTTTATTGATTTTTTACAGAAAGGAAGGAAGAGGGATAGAGAGTTAGAAACATTGATGAGAGAGAAAAATCGATCAGCTGCCTCCTGCACATCTTCCACTGGGGATGTGCCCACAACCAAGGTACATGCTCTTGACTGGAATCGAACCTGGGACCTTTCAGTCTGCAGACCGATGCTCTATCCACTGAGCCAAACTGGTTAGGAACTCTGATCTCTTGATCTTTCCCTGGGGTCTCAAGGTGCCACTACAGCCCTCCCCTTCGCTCCAGGCGGAACAAAGAGAGGTAGCACTGGCTGTGTCTGGACTCTACTGTCAAGATAAACCAATTAAGATACCTAGGAATAAATTTAACCAAGGAGGTCAAGGACCTGTATTCAGAAAATTACAGGACGTTGAAAAAAAGAGATAAAGGAAGACATAAGCAAATGGAAGAATATATCATGCTCATGGATTGGTAGAATCAACATCATTAGAATGTCTATAGAGTATATTTAAAGTGTATAATATGATGATTTGATAAGCATACATATATATTGTGAAATGGTTATCAAGTAAATTAACAGCCATAAAATCACATAGTTACTATATTTTGTGTGTGTTGAGAACATTTTAAAAACTATACTCTCATAACAGATTTTAAGTATGCAATATATATAATACAGGATTGTTAATTACAGTCACCATACTGTACATTAGATCTCCAGAACTTTCTTATCGCATAAGCAAAATTGTATATCCTTTGAAAATGTATATTTGCTCTGATATTGACTACTTTCTCCCTTCTGTTAACTTTAAACTTACTTTGTTCTCTTTTTTCTGGTTTCTTGAGGTGTACAGTTAGGTTGTTTATGTGATATTGTTCTTTTTCATTAATGTTGATGTTTATAAACCTTCCCCTTATATATGCTTTGGATGCATCCCTTGAGTTTTAACATATTGTGTTTTCTTTTATTTTCTCTTTTTTTGAGATAATTTTTTTTATTTCTCTTTTGATTTCTTCTTTGATCCACTGGCTGATCAAGTGTGTCCTGTTTTATTTCCACATACTTGTTCATACAGTGTGGTCAGGAAAGACCGTGTTGTGACTTAAAGCTAACATTTGTTAAGATTTGTTTTGAGATCTAACATTTACCCTGGAGAACCTCACCGTAGAACCTCCCCGTGGGCTTGAGAAGAGGAGCCCTCCACTGCTGCTGGAGGACAGGTCCTGTGTGTGTCTAGTGGGCTTATTTGATCTAAAATATCGTTGAAGCCCAATGTCTCCTCATTGATTTTCCATCTGTATGATTTATTCATAATTGAAAGTGGTTATAAAGTTCCCTCTTATTATCCCATTTGTCACTTCAGATCTGTTAACAGTTGCTTAACATATTAAGGTGCTCCGATATTGTGTATTTACAATTGTTATCTTGATGAATCGACCCCTTTGCCATTATAACCATGTTAGTCCCTTATTACAGCTTTTGACTTAACGTCTTTTTTGGCCAATATGAGTTTGGCTATCCCTGCTATCTTCTCATTTCCATTTTCATGATAACTTTTCCTCTCTCTCCCTTTTTAGTCTATGTGTGTCCTTAAAGCTGAAGTTAGTTTCTTGCTAGCAGCAAGGATCCGGAGGCCACTGAGCAGTGGCTGCCACTGACTACTGTGCTCAGCAATGGGAAGGAGGGACTGTGGATGGAGCAGTGCTCTCTCAGCAGGTGAGAAAGGGGAGCAGTTGAGAAGAGACCAGGGAAGCCATGTGGGAGGTTGGAGATGTGCAGGTCTGCAGCAGCTGCCAGGGAAAGAGAAAGAGGGATGGACAGGGGGTAAGTGTGATTCCTGATTCCATCGTTCTACCTGTGCCAGTGGGCGGGGTAGGGGGGCGGTGAAACGGAATTAGTCAATCAAAATCTGTCTCTTCCTTCAGAACCACTAAGCCATGGCAGGTGCAGCCGTGGGATAAGCTGAGAGGGATTTGACTGGGATTGAGGTGAGTAGGAGGAAGTCTGAGGATATGAGAGAAAGCCAAGGGCGGGGAACATGACTGACCACAGTATTTTAGCTGGGAAGAGAGGACACACGAGGAGAGCAAAGACGGGTGAAAACCCACGTATTTTAAGTCCAGCTGAGAAAAATAAAAGAGTTGTTGAAGTAAGGGCACTTGAGGAAGTGAACTAGAAAAATTGGATGTGATCGTTTGAATGTGGGACATTTAAAATTAGAATTCTGGAGTCACATTGGCTGGGAATGCTAGCACCAGGGTGTGATGATGAGTGTGAGAGGTTGAAGGAAGCTATTGAACAAGATCAGAAGAGGCTGAAGAATGGAGCGTTCAGGGTACTGGAGAAATAATCAGCATGGATATTGAAATGGTGATGAATTATGTCAAGAGCGGTGCCAAAGAGTGCCAACTATGTTTGGGGGAAGAAAAGCACATCAAGCTCCTGACATTTATTTTTATGTGTGCCTAGGAATTTGTAAAGGGGCTTAGGGAATAGATCAACCAGAAGCGCACGCTATATTCCACTGATTTACGGGAGGAGCGTTACCTTGTGCTCGGATCAGTCAGCATTGGAATATTTCTCGCGCTTCTCCTGTGTGTTCTAGGCAGCCTGTTTTACTTTATTGACCAAAATCTCATTTTCAGTTCAACTCATGCAATTACTGGCTCTTAATAAGAATATCAGAGGCAAGGGGAGGATGGGATGGCACATGCCAACCCCTTCCATTCTTTATGGTTTATGGTTTATGATGTGATTCTGCCAAGCCAAAACCCATTAATTCAAAAGAGAGAGGAGACTTAGTTCATTGTTTTTTTAAAAAAATATCTTTATTTTTGAAAGTATAACTGATGTACCCTTTTCCCCATTGACCTCCTCTGCCTGGTCTCCTCCCCTGCCCCAGGTCTTCATCACACTATTGATTCTGTCCATGCGTGTGCATATATGCATATAAATTCTTTGTTAATCTCTCCCCACCCACCCTCCCCTTCCCTTTGATATTCTTTTTAAAAATATATATTTTATTGATTTTTTTTACAGAGAGGAAGGGAGAGAGATAGAGAGTTAGAAACATGGATGAGAGAGAAACACAGATCAGCTGCCTCCTGCACACCCCCTACTGGGGATGTGTCCGCAACCAAGGTACATACCCATGGCCGGAATCAAACCTTGGACCTTTGACGCTCTATCCACTAAGCCAAACCAATTTCGGTGATATTCTTATTAAGAGCCAGTAATTCCTTCTACTCACATCAAATCTGGGAAAGGTTGGTACCAAAGTATCTTATAGTTCAAAGTCTTTTGAAGTTTCATCTTTTAACTTACTTTGAAGTTAGTTTAAAAAATAAAATAAAATAAAGTAAAAGCCACCCTAGCCAGTTTGACATTGGCCTGTGGACCGAAGGTTGATTCTGGTCAAGGCACCCACCTCAGTTGCAGGCTCCTCCCCAGCCTGGACCCTGGTCAGGGCTCATGCCAGGAAGCAACTAATCAATGTGTCTCTCTTACATTGCTATTTCTCTCTGTCTTTCCCTCTGTCTTCCACTTCCTCTAAAAGTAAATGGGAAAATAACCTCAGGTGCGGATTGAAAACAGAAACAAAACAAAACAAAAAAACCCTCCAATAACAACATTTAAACTCACATACAACCACATAGAGAAAGCACACTTTTACCAAGGATATGTCATATTTTGTTCTCATGACTAAACACAGAATCTCACCCACACTCTTTCCACTTGCTGTGCCATCCTGCAGCTGGCAGGTACAGCTCCCTACGCCTACCGCGTGCCCGAAGCAGAGTGCCGAGGACAGGCGTGCGGCGTCCTGGGAGGATTGCTCGGTTTTATCATCCTTCACTGGAGGTTGTCATCTACTATATTCGATGTGCTATCAATTTTGTTCCAACATTTCTTGTCTGGAGACTTACAAGCTGATACTGCAGTATGACTGATCTGTTTTCCCTTGACTAACAACTATATAAAATAATAGGTTGCTTCGCTTCTCTCCTATATGAAAAAAACAGATATGATTTGGCCTGAACAACAGTTATTTTTTATTAATGCATACCCACTTAAAGTAAAACCAACATAAGCTGTGAATAAATAAAGATGCTAAGGCTATATGTCCTTGAAGTCTAAAAGCTGACTTGAGAGCCTATAATAAAATCTTATTTCCAAATGTTCCTTTGTGTTATAGACAGTGTCACATAAATTTTTAAAAATGGCCTAAAAATACATGGCAGTGTATCAGGTCCAAGGTCAAGTTGTTGCAACATCTTTTCTTAATTTACTTTTTGTTGGTCAAAGAGAAATGGCTCTTTAACATCCAGACCTTGATGGGAAAAGGCTGTGAAATTATTTTTAAAATTTGAGTTGGTCAGGAATGCAAAAAGAAAATCATTCATATTGAATTTTATCATATAATTCATAATAGCGAAAACTTGAACAAACTACAGAAGAAGATAAATTTTCCTTAATAGGCAAAGCTAATTTATTCTATGACATGAGACTTAAGATGACATCAGGGAGCGAGCTGAAATGCTATTCTGCAAATCAGAACAGTGTGTGTTTTTGCTTCCCCCGCCCCCCCGCAGTTAGCATTGATTTATATACATCTTTTATCTCTTCTGATTTGATCCAGACTATGATCTAATGCCTCATTAAGTGGAAAACCTTCAGCTTTAGATGGTCCTTTCTGGGTTGCCATCGGTATTCCATCTTAAAGTACAAAACAGCCACCAGGGAGACCCCCTCGGTCATCGGGAACCCAGGACATCACAGCCTCCCAACCCCCTCTCCAGGCCTACCCGAGCCCACCAGCCTGGGACCCTGATGTCGAATCCATGCCTCTTTGGCAAGGATCATCTCATCCGCCACATCAGTAAGCCCTCCTCTCACGCGCCCACTGTGTGTTAGCAGTTCAGCACAGTAATAAGGTGCCTTCAGCATCCGCTGTAGGCAGTGGAGGACCGAACAAAGAACAAATGAAACCCGAAGGATAGAGTGAAAGCTCTGTGCTCTTTCCTGAAACCCGTGCCAGCTCTAATGCTCGGTCAAGTGTGGCTGCCAACTTCTCCTGCTGTAGACGTTCCACCGCACTTCATCTCTCTCTCTTCTCTCTTCTGGAGGCAGTAAGTGGTTCCATCTTACAGCTCCCGTGAGGGGAGTGAAGTGAGAATGAGATCTTCCCCACTCTCCCAGACTCGCTCTCTGTGAATTTCTCTGGCAGGAACTCCACGTGGTGACCAGTTCGGGATAGGGAACAGTTACTTAAACCCATCGCCAGCTGGAAGCACTGGGCACACGTGTTCCAGCTCTCTCTCACTCCCCACCGTGAGCTGTGCGTTAGGTGAGAGGGAAAGTGGGCGTCAAATGCGCCAAAACCAAGACTGATGCTCCCTGCCTCTCAGAGTGCGGCTCCTCTCTGACTAGAGGCCGGGGAGACATGCTAAGCCCAGCATACATGCCTTCCAGTGTGCACTGCATGTCCGGCGTGGGGCAGGGAGTCCCTACCCCCTGTCCATGCTGAGAATCACTAAAAATAGGAAGAAACCCCAAATCACAAAGGCGGGCCCTGCACCCCCACCTAGTGAATTATGGAAAATGAATAGTTACGTGACACCATTTCTCCTCTTCTCATTCAAAAATGGGACCTTCCCAGGCTCACTGAGGGCCTCTGAAGGGCACCCAAAGTGAAGGCCATACAGACCAGACTCCGTGTGGTCTCTGTCTAAGTGCTGCCCAAGGCCGTCCACCTGGGAGTGGGGGGACTCTCAGGAGAGCCCTGCTGCTCCCATGATCCAGACTATGATCTGATGGCATGGCCTACGCTGGATGGCACACGGGACCACAAACACGAGCACACCGAACATGCTGAGGAAGGAAGGCAGCCAAAGTGGGTCCTTCATGGCCCTGGAGGTTCTGTCTGTGTCCAGACTCCCACAAAAGGTACAAATAATTCCATCTTATGTCAACCCATCGTCACATGATTCCTTCCCTGTCACGTGCAGATGACACTAATCATCACTGATACTTTAGAGAAGGCTAATTATCTCATTTTATTAGAAATATTCCGAAACAATTATGAGGCACTCCCTTACACAGGTGTTCCTGGGACGTGGTTTCAATAATATATGCATTTCAAGAAGCCTAATAGCATCGGCTATGTAATTCATTCAACCCATTTTGCTCCCTCATCCGTCTCCTCTGAATCCTAGAGTTCCCCTGTAAGCTTTTAATGTAGTGTTGTAATCATTACAAATGTTCACAAAATTTCTGGCCCATAATTCAAGTCTTAAGATGATTCTGTGTGGCCCTGACTGGTTTGGCTCAGTGGATAGAGCATCAGCCTGTGGACTGAAAGGTCACAGGTTCAATTCCGGTCAAGGGCATGTACCTTGGTTGTGGGCACATTCCCAGTCGGAGGTGTGCAGGAGGCAGCTGATTCATGTTTCTCTCTCATTGATGCTTCTAATCTCTATCCTTCTTCCTTCCTCTCTGGAAAAAAAAAATCAATAAAATATATTGAAAATGAAAGGTGACCCTGTGTGCCTCAACTCTTTGTCTTTCCCAGGTTTCTTCTTCCCACTTAGATTTATTTGCTACATTTTATGCTGTTGTCTCCCCAGTGAACCATGAACTATTCTCTGGATTTTAATCTTGGTATTTCTAGCGCCAGGTAGATAGATAAATGAGAAAGAACATATATACATTTGACTACTATTTTCCTTACAGTGAAGCTCAGTGTAAAAACTGGTTTTCACACTTTGTAAAAGTTCGTGTTATCAAAAAGCAAATCTTTCATTTAGGCAAAAAGCATTTTATGATCTTTTATAGAGGGGGAACGTCAGTGCTAAATTACTTAGGAACCGTTTCAGATGCTTTAAAGTAAAAGCTGTAATGAATAACTTGCCCATACTTTGTATGCCGAGACATTTCTGAGCAAAGCTTAAAAGCAACGCATAGGGATTTAGCCGTGAGAATTTCAGCAAGATTAATGGAAGCAATGTTCCTTAAATCCCCTGGCACATCTTTGTTTTCCACGTTCGATCAGGGATGTCTTTGTGGCTTAAAATTCGGGCTTTGGTTTCGGGTTGCAGGTTGAAGGAAGCAATGAATGTGTTTGATATTGACAACCTTGTAGGCTCAATGATATAATAAGAGGAGAGCATTCTGAGGAAAACCTAGAGACTATTTTATCTGATACTTGAATTCTCTCTACAGTGCTTGTGAAATAACCGTGCTACCTCTATTTAAGCAGAAAAATCATTGCCTGCCAAATGTCGATTTCATTTAGACAAAGATTAGAGTAACTTAACTCATGAGATGGTGACAGATATGCATTTTAAAACTTTATAAAAAGGAATTTTAATCATTTTATAGCTTCCCAAATACTTCAGTCAAGCATGAAGCTTCTAATGAGAATTGAAGGGAATTCATGAAAAAAAAAAATCTTCCTATCTATTCCACGTCGGCTCATGAATGTCAGAACATTCCTGAAAGTGGTCTGTCTACAGTTAGCTGGCCATGGAATAGCCCGTGCTGAGAGATATCCTTAAGGGGGAGCATTTGCCAAAATCTCTCTCCAATTGGGAAATTTTTATCCTTTCAGGATACGGAGAGGAATCCAGGTTTAAGAATAAGCTGAACAAACAGACAAAAAGTCTTTATTTTGGAGTGTCAGAATGTTCTGGAGGGTTTTACGATGAATCTCTTCCTTTCGGGGGGGGGAGGGTCCAGATCACTAAAACCATCTTTATATTTAATGGGACATCCTACACGTGCTGCATGTGTCAGTATCCCGCCCCCCGACTCACCGATTTCAATCTGCGTGGTCCAGCCATGTCCGTTAAAGGCTTACTATAAGGCTAAAACCCCACACTCTCCTCCTCGGCAGTGAAGAGCTGAAATACATTAATGTTTGGAAAAACTATTTCTTTGTTATACTATTTATGGCACTTTTTTTTTTTCCTTGTCAAAATTATTTTAAGCAACTTCTATAACACTAAACTTCCACTAAATGTGGCACCACTTTGAGCCAAAAGGATGTCAACAGCAAACATTTTCACTTGAACTATAATCTACATCTCCATAGAGATTGCTGTTTCTAATGCAGAGTCCTGCCAGAGTGCCAACCTAAGCAAAAGGAAACCAAATCTGTTTTAAAGGAAAAAGCCTGAAGCTCAAACGCTAGCAAGCCACTATCTAGGCGTTGGACACGTGGACTCATCGAGTAACCACAGAGGATGCTTTTCCAGCCCGATTCTCTCCCCGGTGCGGGGTAGGATCTTCCTATCCTGAAGGCAATGATAACTGCAGCCCAAAGTAGTCTTTCAGACAGATATCATAATCACTTCAATATCTAAAATGTTTAATAAAATATTTGGGGAACAAAAGCAGGAAACTCTCAGATGGAAAGTCTGTATGTTCTTGTGGAAAAAGTAGACTGAGACTGTGTGTTAAAGATATATATGTTCTTAGCATAATACTTTCCAGGTCCCTCCATGCTATCTCAAAGGGTAAGAGATGAATGCTGGATAGAAGGGGGTCAATGGCCAAAACCGGTTTTGCTCAATGGATAGAGTGTCGGTCTGCAGACTGAAAGGTCCCAGGTTCAATTCCAGTCAAGGGCATGTACCTTGGTTGCGGGCACATCCCCAGTGTGGAAGGGGTTGTGGGGGGGAGATGCAGGAGGCAGCTGGTCGATGTTTCTCTCTCATAGATGTTTCTATCTCTCTATCCCTCTCTCCCTTCCTCTCTGTAAAAAAATCAATAAAATATATATTTAAAAAAAAAAAAAAGAAGAAGGGGTCGATGGAGGGAAAAAATGGGGGCATATGTAATACTTTCCACAGTAAAGATTTTAAAAATATACACATATATGTATATATACACAAATATAGATAAATAGATTCTTTTGTTGTAAAAAGACAGTGAAGTAGATCTGAGAGGAACAACCTCTGAGTGGTGTTGACTTGGTAGATCATGCAGAATCTCAACACCACTGGAGGACACAGATCAGAAGGTGACAGGATTCCTCCCGTGATTTCTGGAGTATTCAGAGCATGAGAGGCAAGGAAACCGGTGAAGGTCAGAACACAGTAACCTCTCCAAGGCATCCCTCCTAAATAGTGGACAGAGAAAGGGACAACGCATGGCTATCAGATGCCCAAAATGACCCACATCTGAACTTCAGAGGCCTGTGAGGGGAAGTGCGCATCTGACATTGAGAGAGCAAACAGTCTGAGACACAAAGGCTGTCACACATCCTTAGGAGTCAAAGTAACTGCGAGCTGGCACATTTTCAGCCAAATTCTCTTAAAGTAGATTTGACCCAGAGTCACAGGCAGTGAAATATGTTACAAAAGCAATAGCTACAATAGCCTTTTCTCCAACAGTGACAGCATAGATGGGCAGTGTTGGAGAACATGCACAAGGGCTGGAGGCTGGAAAGACTGACATGGGATTAAGATGAAAAGTTGAGGTGATCAATTTTGTTACTATAGCGCTACCTTTACATGTATGTGTGCAAGAGAGAGGGGGGGGAGGGGAGAGAGAGAGAGAGAGAGAGAGAGAGAGAGAGAGAGAGAGACTTCTAATTTTTTGTTCCTTGTTGACATATACATATCGCTATTGCCATTGTGATATGTGCTGTTATGTGTTTAGTGTTCAGTAGGATAAAAACTGGCTTGTCTTGGTGAAGAAGTAAGTAAACATGGGGAACGTACTTTAGGCAGACCTGCCCCAAGAGAGAGGGTGGAGTGTCATTACTGCAGTGCGGTAGCTTACGTGGAAGCCGGGCATTTGTCCCCTAGACTTATGGGAGAGACAGCTGGCTCTCTTTCCACCATAATGTTACCCTCTGCTTTAGGCAAACGATTGACCTCAGTGTTGCAAGGCCGTGTTTTTGTCCTTTTGCTCTTGGACATGTCTATTTTGCCAAGTGACCACACTCGAAAGAAAAATACAGATGAAAGCATGGGAAAGTCATTATCTGTCTACAACCGCAATACACTGGAGTGGCCTTTGCAAGCTACCCAGTTTTAGCAAAACCAAAGTACAGACTTTCAAAGAAAACATCTAACACGTATAATTATCTTTGTCTGAGATTGCACTCCTAATTATATCATTGGGATCACAATGCGCTACCTAGGGTGGAGAGCTGTTCCATCTGACAGATCCCAAATCACTTCTCTGGCTGAAACCTTTCTCTCCCACTCTCCATAAGGAGACAGGAACGCCATCTAACAGTCTAGGTTGTAGCATCCCTGCACAATGATAAACTCTGGTCTGGAGGAGAGCATTCTTCCTAGATGTGCACAAATGGCACCAGAATCTCCAACTTCATGGTCAACCTGACTCTGTGAGTTGAGGTCTGAGTATGTAGTAGCATCTAGAGTGGATTCTTCACACTGTGGCATTATGGATACTGCGAAATAGTCTCAGGAAGGATTTAACCCCCAATCTTTTGAGAACCATGTAAGTTTTTATGCCTACTAAACAAGGTGAGCTATATGGAATACCCTGGATGCTCTTATAACAACTACCAGTTAATCTGGCCAAAAGTATTTTTTTTTTATTCTTTATTGTTGAAAGTATGACATACACCCCTTTTTCCCCCCATTGACTCCCTCCAGCCTGCTTCTGTCCCCCACCCCAGGCCTTCATGGCCCTATTGTCTGTGTCCATGGGTTATGCATAGATGCACACAAGTTCTTTGATCTCTTTCCACCCACCCCCCACAGTCTGTCCCACGCTTCTATGTCTCTGGATCTATTTTGTTCATTAGATTCCACATAGGAGTGAGATCATGTGATACTTGCCTATCTCCGACTGGCTTATTTTGCTTAGTATAATGCTCTCTGGGTCCCTCCATGCTGTCTCAAAGGGTAAGAGATCCTTGTTTTTTACAGCTGCCTAAGTATGCCATGCTGTTAATGTACCCAGTTTTCAACTGTGTCCGGACCTTTCGCAATGTTGAAGTCATTGGCTTGGAGGATGGAGGGGAGCAGTCTCCAAACCTCAGTTTCCTCCTTTTGTCTCAATCCTGGTGCAAACAGAGTCAAGATTAGTGAAGGCCCAGGACCACCTGGGGAAGCCAATTTTGTGTTTTTATTTTTCTTTCAATTGTATTCCAGGGAAGCCAATGCTAAGGCTCAAACTGCCAGTTACAGTGATCGCTCCAATGCCACGCTGTGCAAACCAAATCTTGCCCCACTTCTTTTCTCTCTGGTGGCTGAGACACCAGTTTCTGGGTTCATGTTCCCTGTCACGTGGAAGACGTCTGCCTGTTTGAGAGAGACAGGAAAGCCATCTAGTTCAGTCTAGATTGTAGTATTTGGCAACCCAGAGAGAGAAGTGGAGCAGAGAGAGAAAAAGGAGGCTTCAGTGTATCCAGCCTTTCAATCCATGCGTCTCCAAAGCCAATACTGACCCCACCCTTATAGCCAGGCCAATGCCCTGTGCTTTCCTTACTACTTTCACTCAGGTTGGATATGTATCACTCAGAGCCAAAACATCCATGACCCATAGATATATTTAAAATAAATATGTTCTCAACAGTGGGCAGTTCCAAATCCTAGTCTTGAAAGTTAAAGTAAAATGACTAGAAAGGTCACCTGGTCGTTCCTTCGCCTTCAAGCAGAATGACACCTACCCCGTTCAGGAATGCCTGTGGGTTTTCATTAAACACCATCTGCTGGTGGCATGTGCCTGGGAGAACGGTGTGTGTAAATGACAATTATGAGATTCTCAGAAAACCCCGCAATTATGCACTTGGATCGCCTTCCCTGGAAAGTGATGAGTCATATTCAAGAAGACATGCTTCGTTTTTCTGCTTGAAAGGGTATGAGCACTAATTTGAAACATTGGTTTCAAAAAGCACTGATATTGCCTTAATGAGACTTCTAAAAATTCATGCTTTTAAAAAGTATATATACTCAGTTATGATAAACTGTTCAGCTTTAAGAAGCTGTGACTTTGACAGACACTTGTTTCCGGCAGCTGTAAGTGCCGTGCGGATGAATCAGGGCAGTATAGGAAGGAACACACTCCGCCCAGATCAGTAAGGAGCTCCCAGCAGCCATGCCCGCACACAGGGCAGTGCACACGCCGCCTCCACCAGAGCCAAGCCACGCTCCATGCTCCACAAACAGCCAAGGCTCCTCTCAAAGGGAAAGCCAGAGATCCGTTTAGGTTCCTCAAAGAGCACCACCGAGGACGAGAGGAAGCCAAGCCAGCATGGCTCAGTGGTTGAGCGTCAACCTATGAGCCAGGAGGTCAGGGTTCAACTCCCTGTCAGGGCACAGGCCTGAGTTGTGGGCTCAATCCACAGTAGGGGGTGTGCAGGAAGCAGCCGATCAGTGAATCTCTTTCATCATTGATGTTTCTATCTCTCCCTCTCCCTTCCTCTCTGAAATAAAAAAATATATATATTTAAAACAACACAGAAATAGATGAAAAAGAATGAATTCTAGATCAGGTCATAACACATTAAGTAACGTAACAGTCCATCATTGTTAAAGCCACAGGGAACTGGGAGGAACACTGAAAGCAGGCAGCCTCCTGAGGACCACATGCCAGGCCTCGGAGGGAGCTGGGGCAGGTCCACTGGGAGGGACACACAGGTAACTACCCGCCCTGCAGGCAGAGTGGTCACCAGGAAAACGGGGAGTCTACCTCTGCAGGTCCTTCCCATAATGCACAGGGCCCCCTGAGGTCTGTCTAACTAGGACTTCTGTTTGTTAGTTTGCTGTTTTCCTTAATTAAAGGGCATTGTGATTGTGGTAAAATACACCTGAAATAAAATGTACCATCTTCACCATCTTTGAGAGCTCAGCTCAGGACTGTTAAGTATGTTCACACAGTTATGCAACCAACCTCTGTCTATCTTGGAAAACTGAACTCTGCATTCATTCACCAGCAGTTCCCTAGCCCCTCCTCCAGCCCATGGCACCCCCCAATCTGCTGTCTCTGTGACCCTGATCACTCTCGGGACCTCACAGAAGCGGGAGCAGATAGTGTTTGTCTTTTTGTGTTTGGCCTGTCATTGTAACTAGGATTTTATAAAGTTAGGAAAAAGAGGAGTTAAATAAAATGTAATGTCCTCCTTCTGAATCATACACATTTCACTTAGAAAATGTAAAAAGATGTGCTTGAGCCCAGCTGGGTTGGCTCAGTGAAGAGCCCAGGACTGAAAGGCCTCGGGTTTAATTCCGGTCAAGGGCACGTACCTCAGTTGCAGCTTCCCTGGCCCTGGTCAGGGTGTGTGCAGGAGGCAGCCAATCGATGTGTCTCTCTCATATTGACATTTCTGCCTCCCCCTCTCCCTTCCACTCTCTCTTAAAAATTAATGGAAAATGCCCTCATATGAGGATTAACAAAACAAAAAAGTGTTTGAAAAGAGGCGTGTGTGTGTGTGTGTGTGTGTGTGTGTGTGTGTGTGTCTGGGCACTGTGTGTATGTCTGTCTCTGTGGAAGGAGACCCACTTCCATGGATGATCACATTAGGAATAGCGGGACAGTCTGTTCTTTTCTGAGGATGCATCAGACCAGAAAGGCCCTGTGGCCCTCAATCTACAATAGACTCCTGTCCCTGCGATGGCTGAGCACGAAATGCGGTATTTAACTGAGATAAGAAAGTGGGCTTATTTGTGCAATTTATTGTGCAATTCATATCTCTCTCTATAATAGAAGGAACCATATTTTCTCCAAACAGTTTTCTTAACTCAATAAACAATGCGCTCCGACTTCTGGCTGAAGAAGCCAAGTTATTTCACAGTCAGTGGTTCCTAGAAATCACTCTGCACATTTTCTTTTTCCTCATTTATAAAACATGGCATTTGTTACAGAATTAAATATCCTGATTTCTCCTTTATGACATATGCTATACTAAGTTACTAGCAATTTATTAGGAACCTTTAACTTAATATATTTACCTTAATCTATATATCCCAAAGCAAGTTCCATTGAACTGTAGTCAGAGGGAATGTGTGGGACAGTTTTTATAAAAAATACATTTAGAAATGGCTCCCATGAATGTACTTAGGTACATAAAACAAGCAGCCACATGCAAAGTTATATCATATTCTTTAATTCACATGCCCAATATTTGCATGACGATAGACCACGCTAAGGAAAACGCCATAGAGCACATGACATCCTGATGGCAACCCAAGTGAAACACCATTTCTATTGAATAAACATGAAATGAATAATTTTATATTTATTCATAGATACAAAAGCTATGTTCTTATTCGTATTATCCTATGTTAAACTGCAAATACATGCAAATCCTTTGTTTGGTTGGACACCATACATTTCACTAGTATGAAGTGAGCAAAAATATATATATTTAAGAAAAAGTATATATATGTGAATATATATATATATATATATATATATATATATATATATATATATATATTTCAGAGAGGAAAAGAGATGGAGAGAAAGATAGAAACATCAATGATGAGGAGAATCATTGATTAGCTGCCTCCTTCCTGCACACCTCCTGTTGGAGATCAAACCCACAACCTGGGCATGTGCCCTGACCCAGAATGGAACCCTGACCTCTTGGTTCATGAGCTGATGCTCAACCACTGAGCCATGCTGGCCAGGCGTGAAATGCTTTTTAAATTCTCATAATACACCTTGCATGGTTTGGAATGACTGCCGCTCCCCTTGTGACAAAAAAGGACCTGACAGCATGGCGTGAGAGTGTAGCTGAGCATCCTGTGGGTGCTCCCTCACTGCGGCTGCGCTCCGCCTCCCTGCTGGTGCTGGCCTTCAGGCAGACCCGTCTCTGGGGGCTCACGTCCATCTTCTCTTAGGTAAACAGGCAGGACTGTCTCACACACACCACCCTGCCAGGCCGGCCTCGGAATCCTGTCCTCACGCAATCATTTCCGTCCCTAACTGTAAACCTTTACCTCCTCTCTGCTAATGTCATCTTATCCATTTCAATCGAATTCTCCCTTCAGAGAGCTTTCTAAAAATACTCGCTTTAATATAGCACATTGGTCCTGAGTCACCTGAAAACTGGCTAAGCATTAAACTTATCACTAAACATGTCTAACGGGGTTAGAGCAGAAAGAGTTCTCAGTTCTGCTCCTCTCTATGGCCCTCCGGGGCCGAGCCCATTACTCCGCACTCTGGGCTCTGATCAGTCAACCAGCTGGTTGTTCTTCGCATGCCCATGGGCTTCCTCCTTGAGAGGTTGCCGGAGACACTGGACCAGACACTGCCCGGCGGGATGCAGTTCCCCTGCCCTATTACCCAAACCAGGCGCACCAGCCAGCCCCAGGACTGCCGTCTGCAAACACGTGCCCACGCTCAGGAGCACTGTCTCCTGAGCAGCACGCTCCCCGCACCTGCTGTGCAGCCGCGCCTGCCGCCGGCTCCCGGGCACGCAGCAGGCTCACCCCCCAGGAAACGTCTGGCCACACGTCCACGCGGCAGCGCCCAGAGAGGTCGCCGTGGGTCCTGCCCCCACATGAGCTGCGTGGGGACTGGAAGGGGGAGGAGGTGGCCGGAGCTTGGAGGACAGCTGTGTAATGCACCCTGCCCGGCGCTGGTTCATGAAGGCCTGGGCCAGGCACACTATCTAGCTTACGTCTTTCACGGTAAACTACTTTAAGGCACATTGTAATCTAGTTTGCAAACAAGAGAACATATTCTAAGGCCTTCCATTTACTTTATCTGTGGAGCTATCGGGTACTCAAAAAAAGAATACACCAATTAATTCTGTTTACCCAAGTCACTGCATTCAAAAACTACAGCTGGGCAGTCCGTTATTGCAAATAGGCAGCGGCAATGAACAGGACAAAAAATTAACCGGAACGGGAAGACTCTGGTCTCAGTCTAAGGAGCTGCTCCCCCAAAGGACCTGGGAGGCCCGCCTTCGCCCTGACACCAGCTCCCTGGCAGCTCTGTCCCGCTCCGGTTCCCACAGGCTGGCACCGGGCACACACCTGGGCAGCTTGTCCGGCCCCTCCCTGTGCTCTGTCCCACAACGTGGGTCAATATGCTTCCTGCTCTCAACCTTTCCTTCTCCCTCACCAGGGTGCTGGCTCATTCCAGACCCACTGGGTTCCCATCCTGCTTTCAGAGATTTAAAGGGGAAAATCAACGGGAGGAAAGGTCTCTGGCGGCTCAGCGGGCATGGCCAGGGCAGGAGCCGCGGGGCTTTGCAGGGTCCTCCACGCCCAGCCCAGCCGGACACAGACCGGTCACTCCGCACGCACCCAGCCATCCTGGCCCTCGGCGGCCGCCCTCCGTGCTGGTGCTCCGGGGAGAAATGGAGACAGAGCACTGGGCCTGGAGCGGCCTCGCTGGCGGGAGCACTCCCAGCACAGCAGGATCGTGGCTCTAGCCTGCTGAGGTCTCACTGGCTCATCAATACCTGATGGTTTTATTGATTTATTTATTTAGCTTTGTCCTTTTTTTGTTCATGTTTTCTCAGTTAACAGATTGTGACCCATGAAATTACTTATTTGAAATGGAGCTTGCTTTAGGGCAGGGGTCCTCAAACTTTTTAAAGTGGGGGCCAGATCACGGTCCCTCAGAGAGCTGGAGCGCCGGACTATATGAACTACTAATTCCTACTGTAACACCTCGGCTGCGCTCACTGCCCAAAAAACCTGGCGGGCAGGATCAGACTCCTCTGCGGGCCGTATGTGGCCCGCGGGCCGTAGTTTGAAGACCCCTGCTTTAGGGAATACACTTCTTTCCTTCTTATTTTAAATATATTTGTATTGATTTCGGAGAGGAAGGGTGACAGAGAGAGAAACTTCAATGATGAAAGGATCATTGATCCGCTGCCTCCTGCACACCCCACCCTGGGGATGGAGCCTGCCACCTAGGCATGTGCCCTGACTGGGAATTGAACTATGAACTCTTATTTCATAGGTCAATGCTCAACCACTGAGCCATGCCAGACAGGCAATATTCTTCTTTAAAAAAAATAAATCGACCTACTATGGGCAGCATCACTGGGTGAAAGCACGTAGTAGGAGTTATTGCATGTTCGGAGGCAGAGGGAAGAGTTTGCAGCAGGTAAAAGGGAGAAACCCCTCACTCTGAAGTATATGAACTCTTTAAGAGGCTTCGGAAGCCTCCCAATGCGGTAGCCTAGAGATGGGATAATTCATCCGAAAAGCCGCACTCAGAATGGGAAAATGGAAATAGAACCCTATCCAGCATGGCATGGAAAACACAAACGGGTCTGAGTGATCGGAAGCAGGCAGGCTTCACCATACTGCAGCCAGCATTCAAGCAGCATGCCGGCGGGGCGGCTGCTACACCGAAAGGCAATCTCCTGTGTCATCTTCTCTGCTTCCCTCTAAGAAAACTATAGCCAGCAGACCTGTGTTTTCAAGATGAAGGCCAGCGAGGGGCGCCGTGAGGAGCGAGCAGGCAGACCGTTAGGCGAAGGGGAGGCAGCCAGACTCTGAGACCCTGCCCTCCCTCTGAGTGTCAGGCAGAGGCTCTGTCCTCCGTCACAGCGGAGGAGACAGCGCAGCGGTGAAAGGTGAGAGGAAGGGGTGATGCCACAGGCACCCACCCCACCCGCACCTGCATGTTTGGAAAGCATCGTTTCCACAAGGGGAGACACACCTGCTGCAGAGCCACCGGACTGCACAGCTCTGCTCCGCACCCCCCCTCTCCCCACTCAGCTCTCCGTCCCCTGTTCCCTGCGGCCCGCCGGCTCCACACCAACACACAGACGGGCCTCCCGCCCGCCGTCCGGGTCCTGGTCACCATTTGTAACCAATCAAGTCTGCAGCCACGCAGGCGTTCATGTGTACACAGGAGCTCCTGTCAGCTCCGCACGCCGGGGAGAAACACAAACAGGAAAACAACAGGCAGAGGAATACAAAGAGCGGACGGATTGTCACCGGGACACACACTGTTTGGCGCGAAAGGTTAATTTCATCAGCAGAAAGATTGCCGTCAGAGCCAAAATAACAGTAATCACACAGAAGTGGGTAATGGGGACAAAACATACAGGAGAGCAACGGGACATCGTACAGAATGAGGGAGGCCAGCGATGCGGACGTGACATTGAAGGAGGCTGGATGAGAAAGTGTGGGGCCCATGCGTTCCCTTTGATTAGGACGGTAACGAGCATCGGGGAGGAGAGAGGCAGGACCCGGCTGATTGCAGAGGGAGGAGGGCTGATTGTCCCAGGCTGCGAGGGGGTCACGTGGTCTGGGCTGCAAGTACCACCTGCCACGCATCCTTTCTCTCTTTGAAATGTCAACCGTCTTCCCACTTCCACCTTCTTTCCATAGGTGCTTCCCATACAAACAGTGACATGGCCATTGCATTATCTGTGGTTGTTGTTGTCATTAATCTCACTGACGGTATATTCCCAGTGATTTTTAGGGAAGAGTGGAAGGGAGAGGGAGACAGAGAGAAACATCTATGGGCTGCCTCCGGCACCAGCCCTGACCAAGACCCCGGCCGGGGAGGAGCCTGCAACCAAGGTACGTGCCCTTGACTGGAATCGAACCTGGGACCCTTTGGTCCACAAGCCGAAGCTCTATCCACTGAGCCAGACCAGCCAGGGTGGCATAGCCCGTTTCAGAAAGTGAAGCAGAAACATAGATATGGATAAGTCTATTTTGAGCAGTAAAATGAGCCTGGGTTTCTCCTTTTATTAAACCGACTCGCCTCAATTATTCCTATTACGCCCAGACTTCATGATCCCCAAGGACCACCAGGGAGCCGAGTCTGATGCAATAAACAAAAGAGCCTTTTCCATGCTAGCATGGGCTCTGTCCTACTCAAGCCGGCAGCATGGCGGAAGAGAGAGCGAATTTCGCCCAGTCCAGGGGTTTTACTCCGGTCGGTGGTGATGTCACTGCCTCGGCTAACCCTGATTGGTTGGGTGAGGGCTAGGGATAACTCCGCCCTGCGGGGCGGAGTCGGGAGGTCATCCTTGCCCCGCCCTGCCCTCTCAATTCCCTGAACTGAAATCACCGCAGTGACACCGCCCTGGAGAAGGGGGTGGGCACGCCTCCCCTCGCCTGAGGCTATGGGCAATGCCACCCCAGCACCTCCCGGGAGGCCCGTTTCCTGCGGGTGTCTGGTGTCCCGTGCACAGCCATCACTGAAGAGAGTGTTCACACCTCACAGGCCCGCACACAGCTGCCCCCGAAGAGCAGGACTGCTCCGGCAGCTAACCTCCCCAGGGTCTGTGTCAGCTCCACAGCTCCCAGCACTCACTGGGCTCAAAGCGAGAAGCCCTCTGACCTGAGGCTCAGGGAGGGGAAGGCCTGCAGGAAGTTCGTGTACTAGGGCTTCTGTTCACACCTGCAACAGTGTGAATGTATAAACTCAATGGATTCTGATGAATGACTTTCCTTGTTTGTTTGGAGCTTTTGATTCTGTTTCCTTGGATAAGGAATGCCAAGTGAAACAAATGTGAAAGGAAAATATGGACGATGGCCTTAAAGGTTGTTTTCCTATTTGACAAATCAAAAAGGCCAGCTACAGCTCCGGGGGTGGGAATGCCTGCGGGGCAGGGAGGGGGGAGGAGGAGTGAGACAAAAGGGACCCAGGCCAGAGAACACCCAGGACCTCAGAGAGAGGGGAGCCAATGCCCTGAAGGTTGAAAATCACAAAGAAAAGATTAAAATAGAATGTAAAGAAAGAACCATAAATGGAAAGCACAAAGCTAGATTAGCAACAACCAGACATATTAATCATGAAAATGAATTTAAATACTTTGAAAGTTTGTATTGATAGGCCACTCCCAGACTATAGGAAAAGATCAAAACAAAGATGTTTTAGGCAAGGTGACTTTACAGAAAGCTCAAAATCTATTTAAAAGAAAGATAAAACTTTAAATGCATCATGTAAATATATATATATATATATATATATATATATATATATATATATATATATAGTTTTTTGTTTTGTTTTTGTTTCTGTATATACACACACACACACACTAGAAGCCCTTGCCCTGAAGGTTGTGCAAGAAAGTGCTCCTCATTTTAGAAAGGCCCAAATAAACTCAAACGAATGTGAAATAAAAAATAAGAGTCACACCAGACTCCACACGTTAAAGACATTCCTGTTGCTGTTTGTCTGTCTCGTTATTGGGGATGAGATGAGCCCAGTTTTATGCGGCTGATGACACCGGAGATTGTCATTGCCCGGCCTGAGAGCTACTGGGTGGCGTGTATCAGGAGGAATAAAAACGCTCCTTTTCCAATCTGAACATAAGCAACCGTGAGCACGACGCACACAAACAGCCGTCCGTGGCTGGAGTCTTTTCCAAGGGAAATCGTGAGGCATTAAAATTAAATGATAAGGAAAACAGCACCCAGTACTGGGCAGTAATTTCACAGGGAAGGTACAGTTTCAGTGACTTGGGGAAAGCTCCAAGCGCTGAGGCTGGTCCCAGGCCCAGTGAGAAGGGCTGGGAGGCCCGGCTGCGCTGGCCAGCTTATTAACCCATTCAGCCCTGGCTCATGGCCAAAATACCGCAGGTCAGCCCCCGGGTTTCTCTGTGCCCTTAGAATACAAACAACTGCCGCTCACTCTTGTGCGAAAAGTTACATTTTTATTTATAAACGTAATAGACTGCATTTCTCCTTCTGAAGAGAGCAGACAGAACAAACCAGAAAATGCCCAGTACACCAAGCAGACGGGAAAGCCCGTTCACCAGCCCCCGGCGCCCACGCCTTCCTCAGGAACCCGTTCTGCCCTCCATAAAGTCACTGTCTGCGAGACCCTCCGGACACAGACACAGGCGCAAGCCAAGGACATCTTCAGGCGCATTGCTCCAATCTCCAAAGGCTTCACCGAGTTTTTGACAACAAAAGTGCTTGGCCCAGCCAAAAAAAGAGTCTGCATCAACTGCTTCTAATTGTATCAAACTTATGAGGGAAACAGGGCCCTAGTTTTTCATTTGCATTTACATGTGTAATAGCATTTACCATCTATTTTTATACATTCAATAGTAAATGGCCTGTTCATACCCATTACCCATATTTCTATTTAATTGGGTATCTTTTCTCAGAGATAGAGATAGAGATAGAGATAGGTATATAGATATAGATAGATAGATAGATAGATAGATAGATAGAAATATTATTGATTTCAGAGAGGAAGGGAGAGGGAGAGAAAGAGAGATAGAAACATCAATGAGAGAGAAACATTGATCGGCTGCCTCCTGCACGCCCCACCCTGGGGATGGAGCCCACAACCCAGGCCAGTGCCCTGACCTGGACTCAAACCTTCACCTCCGGGTAATGAGGTCAACACTAGTTTTTTATTGTTTATTTACACATTATATTTTTCAACTGCTAATATAAAGGGAATTCCTAGAAAAATGTCATTTTTTTTTTGTTTTGTCCATTTTTTGCCGCACGATTTATCCATTCTTTCATGTAGTTTCCATCACTTCAACAGTGATAAGTAAAACCCCTCCAATTGCGGTAGATGGATCTGAAAGTACAGGTCAGACTTGCCCAAGTTGAATCTACTTTATTATCCTTTTCAAAGAGCCAGCATTCATTTCTGTGACTGGAGACAATTTCATTAATTCCTGTCTTCATTTATATTAATCCCTCCATTCTATTATCTTTGGCTTTAATGTTTTATTGTTTTCCCAGGATGCTAATTTATATATTAAATTATTCTATTTTTATTTCTTCTTAATTTCATACACATATAAACATACATATATATCTATCTATATAAAGAGGTAATATGCAAATTAGACTGGTATGCTGGAACAGGTCAGGCAGGAGGAGGTTGCGTGTACAGGTGAGGCCCGGAGTGGAGATGGAGACAGAGATGGGGGGCCTGCCTGAGCAGGGCTGGTGGCTCCAGGGGCCCGGAGTGGACACAGGCCGGGGCCAGGGGGGGGACCTGACTCCCGTGGCACTGGTCCTGGTGCTGGTTGCTCACTGGGCCTCTAATGTGTGTGTGTGTGTGTGTGTGTGTGTGTGTGTGTGTGTATGTATTTACATGATGTATTTCTTTTGAGTAGATTTTGTGCTTTTTAACAGTACAGTCACCTTGCCCAAAACATCTTTGTTTTGATCTTTTCCTACAGTTTGGGAGTTGCCTATCAATACAAAATTTCAAAGTATTTAAATGTATTGCCATGATTAATATGTCTGGTTTTCGCTAATCTAGCTTCGTGCTTTCTATTTATGGTTCTTCCTTTACATTCTATTTTAATTTTTTTCTTGTGATTTTCAAAGGTAAATGCCCGGCTTTTGTGTGCATTTTCAAAATGTTTGAACTTCATTTTTTTGACACGCACCTCACTATCTTGAGTCTGACTTTAAAGGGAGAAGGCATTTGTCATCAGGACAGCATGCATGTCTAGAGGTTAAAGGAAGTGTCCTCCTTCCCTCAGGACCCGGGGCTGGTCTCAGAGCCAGGCCGCGCCTTGTCCTGGAGGTGGGAGCCCGGCCCTGCGGGCTGGCAGGACTCAGGCAGGAGCGGGCTCTCCCTGACACTGTCCCCTCTCCCTCCGGAGGCCCTCCCGGGGAGACCTCCAAGGAGCCAGCGGCAGTGGCCTCCCTGGTCCTCACCTCCCTGCCCAAGAACTGCCACATCTTCCTCCTCAGAACACTCCTCTCAGCCTCAGGCTGGAAGGGCAGGTGTGAGGGCCGTTACCATGGCAGACATTCAACTTCTAGCCTCTGTGTCTGCCAGTAGTGCTTGCTGCTGGGCCGTAGCACAGTCTTCTTCTGAGTGGTGTTTTTATTTTTTTTTTAACTTTTGCCTAATGACCTATTTTATGCACAGCATGTGGTTAAAATTAAAGTGATTCTGTTCACTCCACATACAAACCATTTTTCATCTCGGGGAAAAACAGTGATTTCTCCCGGAGGACACTGCGCACAGTAGTTCTTGCTCACTGTCTGTCTCAGAGATGAAGGGGGGGGGGGGGGGGGGGCGGGGGAGGAAATGGAGAGAGACGGAAAGAAGAGTATCTGGGTGGCGCCCCAGCCAGAATCGAAGTTAAACTTGTATGGTCCATAATGTTGCATTTCAAGCTCAGACTGTCTCTCTCTATTAAAGTTCTCACCACGAATCACCCTCCATGACCTGGGAGCATGTTGTGCAGAGTAGATCTGCATTCCTACCAACATGAGCCCTCTCCAGAAAGAAGGAAACAAAGGAAGAAACCGTAGGCAGAAAGGAACTGTCAGACTAAGTTATTGGCCGTCTAACCGGTTGCTAGCGTGTGTTGCTTTCATCAGCTGCTTTGCTGGCAGTTCCCTGGGAGAAACTCAGGCGTGGATGCTGGTGAAACAAGAGAACTACTACTTCCTCCCCGGCCCTGGCTTAATCACCTGGAAAATATCATGAAATTGGAAATCGTCTGCACACAGATTTCCGCTCTGCTCCCCAGTCTCTATTACCTGAGGAGCCCGCCTTCCCCGGCGAAGGTAACCACACCTCATGGTGTGTGATTGGCTCGGACGCTTCTTTAGAGAAACATCTTTGAGGATTTTACTCCGGAGTAAAATCTCCGTTATCCCCAACTCTTCTCTTCCTGTTTACACTTACATCAGATGTCCCTTCTCTTTGTCCCAAGGCCTAGAATTCTGCCAAATAGAATTGCTTTTCAGTTAAGAATAATTATCTCTTAAAACCCAAATATCTTTGGAAATATTATAGATCTGTCCCTTGGCAAAGACCTCATCAAGCTGCTGGAGAAACTGGATGTTTAATCTTGGAGGGCTGCAGAATAACAATAATGTGCAGCAGAGAAGATTGCTATGACATGCCAAATGTAGGCCAGTGGTCCTTACACCTTAGTGCAGGGAGCATCAACTTCTAGAATTTGGGAGAAATGCAAAGTGTTTGGCCCCACCCCAGAGATTCTAAATCAGTCATTTGTGTTAAGTACAGGAATTTGCATGCAAACAAGTTTTTCCAGGCAACTCTGATGCATGTAGCTGGATTCCAGGAAATGTTGTCCCCAAAAGGGTGCACAGAACGAGGTGTGCGTCCTACGTGGGCCATGCACACCGCCCATGTGGAGGTGATTTGAATACATGGAGCATCGGAGCTCCAAGGGGACGGGCTACAGTGGAAAGATAGATGAATATTTGAAAATGACTCAGTGCCACAGGCATACTTTGTCATTTCAAAATTTCATCAAAGGTTGGCTTTGTACCCGAGAGAGCAGTAACCTGCATTTTCTTTTTTTCTCTTCTCCTCCTGCTCTTCTTCTGCAAAAGTCCCTACTCTCCAGGCCTGGGATCTAGTTTACATATCCCAATAGCACAGGGACAAAATCATTTTTATATACTGCATTGGAAGTCCGTCCACCATCGTTAGCATTACTTCAATAAGAAGACTTATAAAGTACAATTCAACACACTCCTTCCCTAAGACAGAAACTGCATGGTAGACTGAGAGACAAGATTCCAAGAGAAAAATAAAGTCTTGTTGTCAAGAACAAACATATAAATTTATTATATTGCCTCAAAAAATTTTGCAGTGATCAGGAAAATCGCATTAGAAAGTCATTGCCACTTTCAAGGTTTTCCCCAAATATTTCTAGTTTTCCCTTAGAATTTTTTAATTAGAGTTACTAAATTTTTAAAATGTAATATAAACTCATAAGTACAAAAGAATATTCTAAAACCAGTTATGAAGGAATTTTAGATTATTCATCTGCTTCTCTCCATTAGGACAAAAGGTTATGTGCTTATTCCTTCTTTATAGAAAGGATGGGACTCTATAGGACTGGAACTTGCAGCATCAGCATCACCTAGGAATCTTTAGGAATAACTACAGGCCCCACCTCAGACCAACTGAATCCACATCTACATTTCAACAAGGTTCCTGGTAACTCCCTACTGTGCACATCAACATTTCAGAAGCGCAATTTCATTTCATGACAGGACTTACCTCTAGGGCAACTCAGAGCCAGTCTGCTGTGGACTCTCTGATGTTGGCGAAATGAAGTGCCTCCAGTCTGGACCTGAAATAGCCATAGAGATGATATGAGTTTAGAATCAATTTTCAGAAATCAATCTATTTTTATCAATGTAAGTTTCTACAAAAAAAAATTATATTATCAACATTTTGATTCCTACTAAGGATTCTATAAAACAAGGCTAAAGTCCTCAGTTTGGTAGATAATGGCAGATTCTCTCTCCTTAGAGAGTAGTTCCAAAGAGCATATTAGTTAGAATTTTTTAAGGACGTGTTAAAAATCTCATATTGTAAAATAAGGGTTTGGCCTACCCCTATTCAGTGAGTGAACCTAATTAGACTGTTTGGCATTTGGCCACTTTGAATGAAAAGGCAGGAGAGGAAACCTATGTTGCTCTCTAAATGTCTTCAGTTATGAAATCCAGAGGCAAATGTTGATTCTTCTTGATTCTCCAACTCAAACAGCCCAAACCCTCAATAAAAGACATCAACAAGATTGTGAAAACACAATAAAAAGGGGGGAGGGGAGAAGAAAAGGATAAGAGGGTTCATTTGTTATTGATACTTTTAATTTTCCTCTTTAATTTAAACTATTGATTTTGCTTAGTCATTGGTTTTCTAGAACTTAGGCTCCAGACCCTTGAAAGTAAGTTAATTTCTGGAAACTTCATCCTATCACCGGCTGTGATAAATCAGTGATTGACTGACTGTGGGTCAAGGACAGAGTGCTGTCCTTTGAGAAAAAAATCCCCTCACCTCATTCCTTAACTGCAACTTCAGCTCCTACCCAAGCCACTCATCAAGAAAATAGGTGCGGAATGTTTTTAAAGCAACATGCAAAAGAGCAGGTAGATGAACACGAGGCCATCAGCATAATCAAACTATTTAAAGCACATCCCTTTAATGAATTCATGATGTGTGTGATGAAAAAGCTTATTTTTATTCACCATAATAAAACACGATACAATTTTGATGACCCACTTTTTGCTCATTTAAGTTATTTTATCTTTAATTTACTTTGAAATCTCACTGCTAACTTTGCATTATTGCACTTTATGACAATCTCTGAATTTTTCTCATGCCATTTTTATACAACTTCATTCATTGTAAAGGTCTCTTTTTTAACATTTTTATCTTCCCAGTCAGCTTTTCATAGCAGGACTTTGTGCTACCATTAGTATAAAAATGCCATACATTCAACAGAAAAAAAAAAAAAAAAAGAAAAAAAAAAAGGTCATTGCTAGTACTATTCTTTGAAGGGTACATACCCTCGCTTTTATGAATAAAGAAAGATAGATATTTTGTGACTTGGCTTATATAACTCAAAATCTCCATTTGTGCCACATGGCTACATATATTTAGTTTGGCTAATAGAAGGAGGTTAAATGAAGTCAGACAGAACACATGAACAGAAAATAAAAAAAAAACAACATAGCTTGCTTTTATAGGATGATGCTTTTGTTGGCAGTTGGGAGCTTAGCGACTTCTGTATACACACACACACACACACACACACACATACACACACACCAGTATGCACTACCATGTGTAGTGTCCATACAGTTTCTCAGTCTCTGCCAAGAACCTTAATGCTATCAAAGTACTCCAGTGATAATGAAACGCAGCTCACAGGACAGTGAGAATATTATTCTGTATAATGTATTATGCATCAATAGTTTCAGGCAGGCAAATTCCACCAGCCTCTCAGGCCACCACAGCAGAGTCAGTGAGAAGAATATTAACTGATTCAAGAAATGGAAAGTTAGAAAGAAGGAAGGAAGGTAAAAATGCATGCTCCCTCTTTTTCTGTTTTAATCTCTGGCCACCTTTTTATTTCCACCTTCAGTTCCACAGATTTCCCCTGTGGCCTCTGCTCTTCCCACTCTGCACTTCTTCCTCTGACCCTTCCTCTGCCTCCACTTCTCTCTCTCTCTCTCTCTTTCTCCTCCTTCTCCTACTCTTCCTCCTCCTCCTCCTCCTCCTCCTCCTCCTCCTCCTCCTCCTCCTCCTCCAATTGGTAGCAAAGCTCCATTCAAGGTCAAAGTCAAAAATATACCTGCTGCCATTCATTCCCAGATATTTACTTGTTAGAATAAAGCTTTTAATGCAAATGATCCTGTTACTATGACCACACTCTAATTCTAACCCTAATTAATATGCATATCCCACTGCCTATGACATTAATGCCACCTGAGTTTTTTTTCTTTTTTTCCTACCTAGAAAAGTCACTCTGTAGCAGCAGGGAATGCTAAAGAAGAAAACCTGCTGAAGTCCTCTGCCCTGTAATGGACTCCATTGCCATTTTAGAAAAGATAAATCAGGTCCATTACCAAGAAATAGCTGCCATTGCCGATCTTGTTAACACCCAAACTGCACCCTGAGCCTTCAAATGCCTTTCTATTGGTTATTCCATTGGACAGACATACACAGACAGTCTAAGACCTTTCTCATCGTTACATAAGGAGGGAGACAGTTCCGGCCGGTGTTCACCAGGAGACGCGTGGCTGTATCTCTTGAGGATCAGAAAGATGTCCTGTACTGTTACTCGCAGGCAGATCACTCAGATGCACGTGGGTATTTGGGAAAATGGCATCAAAAAGGTTGATGTGGCACAGAGTTGTTGCAACCTCATTGTTTACATAATGACATGAGTCACATTTGTAAAAAAGAAAAAAAACGCTTGCAGGAGAATATTAGTCAAAATCTGGGGAACATGAAGCTTCAAATAAAATGTGCCACCAGGATGCTGGGGAAATTCTGTGAATTAAATTTGGTGAACAGGGTGGCACATTTTTGTTCTGTTGTGGTTTACTTTTTTAAAAGCCTTAACTTTTTAGGCAAAGTGAGCCCAAATGAAACAATGCCGTGTGAGATATATACACTCATATATGAGTACATGTCTGCATGTAGGTATACATGCATGTGTGTGTGTGTGTATGTGTATAGCATAGTGAGATAGGTGTACATGATTTCATGTGAGTGGAGAAGGCACTGTGATGAACGTCTTCTGGCTCCTGGGCCCCGTTAGGCCTCAGCTCACCTCCTACACCCTTGGCCTACCGAATGCAGCTCTTGCCCATTCCTCTCTGTCCCTCCTGGGGGTGAACCAAGAAATTTAAATGTTGCAACCCAATAATGTGCCTCAAGCAGTCCCGGCCACACAGGCACTGCCGCCGGGATCGTGGGGGAAAGCCGTCACAGTGGCACTAAGGAGCCCCTTTGTCACTGCCATCCATGGCATTTGCCGAGGCCCTCTATGATCAATGAAACATATTCTACCCACACCCAGGCTTTTTGAAAGCGCACCAAACATGGGAAAATGTTTCACACACGTCCGCAAGCTAAACCTGAAATTACCCACTGAAGCTAATTATGTTTGAAACCGGGTCCTTTATGGTCCAGAACAAATGATTTCCAGGTGAGCATTAAAACTCAAGCACAGAGCCTCGAATTCAGGGCTGTTTGGTTGGATTAGGAAGTTTGCAAGCTAAGACAAAAAGAAGGCTCAAACTCTCCTAAAGCATATGTCCTGGGTCTCCCTGCTTCCTAGAGAACATTCATCATGGATGCTATGGCAATTCTGTCAATTCCCAAAATACCCAAATATCCTACGTCAGGAAACCTAAAACATATAGCAGAAGCAGAAACACCGCTTTCACCTGGGACCAGCATCACATCCAAAAGGTACGCGTGGGCTCCATCCCTGTCCTGGGTCCGTGCAAACAGGTCTGGGAAGTGGCCTCATGGCTCTGGGCTCTGGCGCCCTCCTATCTCCAGGTGTCTTCCTGTGTCATCGCATGCACAGTCTCCATCTCCAGGCGTCTTCCTGTACCAGCGCATGCACAATCTCCATCTCCAAGCCTCTTCCTGTGTCATCGCATGCACAATCTCCATCTCCAAACCTCTTCCTGTGTCATCGCATGCAGTCTCCATCTCCAGGCGTCTTCCTGTACCAGCACATGCACAATCTCCATCTCCAAGCCTCTTCCTGTGCCATCGCATGCACAGTCTCCATCTCCAAACCTCTTCCTGTGTCATCACACACACAGTCTCCATCTCCAAACCTCTTCCTGTGTCATCACACACACAGTCTCCATGTCCAGGTGTCTTCCTGTGTCATCACACACACAGTCTCCATCTCCAAACCTCTTCCTGTGCCATCACACACACAGTCTCCATCTCCAGGTGTCTTCCTGTGTCATCACACACACAGTCTCCATCTCCAAACCTCTTCCTGTGCCATCACACACACAGTCTACATCTCCAGGCGTCTTCCTGTGCCATCACACACACAGTCTCCATCTCCAGGTGTCTTCCTGTGTCATCACACACACAGTCTCCATCTCCAAACCTCTTCCTGTGCCATCACACACACAGTCTACATCTCCAGGCGTCTTCCTGTGCCATCACACACACAGTCTCCATCTCCAGGTGTCTTCCTGTGTCATCACACACACAGTCTCCATCTCCAGGCATCTTCCTGTACCATCGCGTGCACAGTCTCCATCTCCAAACCTCTTCCTGTGTCATCACACACACAGTCTCCATGTCCAGGCGTCTTCTTGTGTCACCGAATACACAGTCTCCCGCCTCGGGACAGGAGACTCTGAAAAGAGTGCATGGGCTTCCCCCTTTCCAGAATGTTCTCCCACCACGAAATCAGAAAGCATTACGGACTCATGAGACAGCGCGGCTCCCGCTTCTGTGACAGCTGTACCTTCATGTGAGCAGGCGAGGCCCCGCTGCCGCTGGCAGGGACACAGGGAATCCCAGGGAAAGAGCAGGGTTTGATCTGGAAGAATCCAGGCTGAATTCCAACGTTCACGCCTGCGAACCGGTAGAGCTCTCCGTTGCAGCCTCCTCGTGGCAGAAGCCGCTCGTCCCCAGCTCCCCGGCTGCGGGAGAGCTAGGGAAGAGGCAGGGGGAGCAGCCCCGTCTCTGCGGCTCCCGAGCCATCGAGGGGAGGCCTGCTGCTCTGCTGGTGCCACAGGAACCAGGGCGTGAGCAGGCCGGTCTGGGTGTTAAGCTGTGCCTCCTGGACACACATCCCCCAGCCCCGATGTGTGCCCCCAGCGGCCTGTGCTGCCATTCTCCGCGGGGCCAGGCCTGCTTTCACTCCGGCCGGGCCTGGGCATTGGAACCTTGCAGTCACGTGATGGAATAAACGAAAGCTAACGTGGGGTACCTGGACCCACAAAGCCACACAGACCCTTTTGGACTTTTTCCAATACCTTTTGTAACATGCAGTGTTTCTTTGACACACCTTGTCATAACTTATGTTTAAAGAAGTACCAATAAATCCTATATAATACAGGGCTAATATGCAAATCGACTGAACAGCAGAATGACCAGTTGCTATGACATGCACTGACCACCAGGGGGCAGACGCTCAATGCAGGAGCTGCTCCCTGGTGGTCAGTGTGCTCCCGCAGGGGGAGGGCCACTCTGGCAGAAGCTGGGCTCAGGGCTGGTGAGCGTAGCGGTTGTAGCGCTAAGGATGTCCAACAGACACCCCCCGAGGGCTCCCAGGCTGTGGGAGGGCGCAGGCCGGGCTGGGAACACTCCCCTGAGTGCAGGAATCTCAAACACCGGGCCTCTAGTCATAGAAAAATGTGCTTGAATAAAAGAACCCTAAACACACCAGAAAACCAATCTCCCACAAATCTGTCTCAGCTTTCCCACTATTCCTTCTGGCTTCTTCCTCGTCCCTCTCTCATCTCCAAAGTCCCACTTCTCCCCGATCTCCGAGTCCCAGCTCCGAGGCCATGGCACTGAGAGAGGCAGCCCGTCTCCTCTATCGCTGCCGGCATGTGGCTGCTCCTTTTGTGCAGGAATCGTCCTTAGCAAGGCAGACACCACGCCGAGAACCCGGGACAGCTTCCATCTGTCTCTCCAGCCGCAGCTCCTCTCCGCGGTCACCTTGGCCACACCGCCTCTTCCCTCTGCCTCCCTAATTCCTGGCCCGCACGACCCGGCCCTCCTCCTCTGGCCGCAGAACAGCCTCTAAATTGGTCTCACTGCTGCCAGCCCTGCAACGCCACAATCTTCCCTCCACTGTTCCCAGGACGTGCTTTTTACAGCAGAAATCTCAGCGCAGCCCGGCCTTGTAAATCTCTTCTCCTTTGTCCCTTTAATAAACCCAAGTCCGGGCAGACGGCATACGCTTGCCTGGAGAGGTGGTCTGGGCAGGTGCCAAGAGCGGGTGCAGACCCTCCTGGCCACGTGGACCCCTCCACACACTGTGTGACTCGGGCACTGACTGAAGGCCCTTAGCTTCCACCTCTCTTTTAAAACGAGACTTGTCAGGAGCATTAAATGCAATAAGGCATGCCTAGTGACTAGCCAAAGGCCTCCCACACAGAGGGAAACGGTTCCTGTAATCATGGTGTGATCCCCTAGTCGCAGCTCTCCCCTCCTCTACCTCTCCCCGCCTTCCAACTGCACACGGAGTTCCCTCCTCAGACCTCTGCACCTCAGAACATGCCCGGAGGCCTCTGTCACCTGCTTATGCCATCAGCCATGGTCATCATATGCCACAGACAGGACTCAGTGCCCTCAACCAGGGGGCAGTTTGGTGGCTGAAGAGTAAGCCAGAGGAGACTGGAGGTCAGACCATGGGTCAAAGGGGAGATACTCAGTGCACCGTCCTGGGAAACTTCTCTGTAGGAATCACTTTCCACTCTTGGCGGGCTCTGGCTGCCATACAGATGCCACACGCTGGGGGCTTCCACTGCAGGCATGTCTTTCCTCTCCACCCTGCCGGCCGCGTGCCCGTGAGCAGGGTGCCAGCAGGGCCTGCTCCACAGCAGGCTCTCTTCTGGGCTTGCAGACGGCCACCTCCCGAGCGGTCTTCCTTGACTTCTCCCCATGGTGCTCCTGGCGAGTGACCTCTCCTCTTCCTGTGAGGCCACTGCTCACCTCAGGAGGGCGCCACCCTCAGGACTTAATCCAGTGGTCAACAAACCTCGGCTCAGGAGCCACAGGCAGCTCTTTGGCCCCTTGAGTGTGGCTCTTCCACAAAATACCACGGCCTGGGCGAGTCAATGTTGAAGAAGTGGCTTTAGAAGAAGTTTAAGTTTAAAAAAAGGTGGCTCTCCAAAGAGATTTCAATTGTTGTCCTTTTGATATTTGGCTCTGTGGACTGATGAGTTTGCCGACCACTGACTTACTAACTGATCACCTCCTCGAGGTCCCGCGGCCAAACACCATTACTTTGGAAGTTAGGGCTGCAGCCTCTGGGTCTGAGGAAGACACCAGTACTCTGCCCCTGACTGACCGAGCGTGTGTCCTGGTGCGGTTTCCTCATCCGGCAGATCGCCTCCTCACACCTGGCACTCCCTGCTCCAAGGCATGGCACCTCCTCTGTGAAGCACACACAGTTACCGCGCTGCATTTCCAGGGCACGTCCTTCTATTTCACTCTACTGAGTGCCTTAGGAGAGAGAAATGTTTCGCTTGTTCTTTTCTGACACCAATGACAGCGCCTAAAATATAAAATATAGTATGCTGGGTGAAAAAAAAGACACATCAATGAATGATCACCTTTACTCCACTGCTTGGGATCAAACTCCTTTAAAAAACACACACACACAATGCTTTCCCTGTGAAACTAATGCATGATACCTTCCTTCTTTCCCTGATAAAAATGTGTTGTGTAATCATGGCGGTCCATAAGTAATACCTCAGCATTTGTCAAAGACAAGCGGGTTGGCTCTGGTATTGTGAATTTTAGGCACAGCACGAGAAGAGAGAAAGAGGAGCTTGTGGCGGGAGATAAAATATAGACTGTCTACCTGGAGGCAGGCAGAGCTGTGACGTTCCCAGCTGTCAAGTGGAGCTTACTTCCGCCGAATACAAAAGTTCACAGCAGGAAACCCTTACCTGTGAGCCCATCTAGAACTGTAGTACGTGTGTGTGTGTGTGTGTGTGTGTGTGTGTGTGTGTGGCCAGAAGAGTTTTCTGGTTGTAAAGAGAGCAAATACATGTCAATGCACCAGGTCAGCTAGCCATCGCCTGCCATGCGGGGGCACAAACCTGCTGTCCTGTCTTCGGAAGGTGACACGGGCACATGACTGGGCCGGGAAGGAGGGGCCCTTCCAGTGAAACACGAGCCTTGCTCTGCGGCTGCATGCACCGGAAGGGGCTTTCCTTCCCCTAAAGGAGCAGCTCATGGACCCAGAAGTGCTTGCCTCGACGGGGAAACCTTTCCAACGTGATGGGAGGTCTGTACGCCCGCAGCCCCAACCGCAATCTCAGCTCCAATTCAATCCATTTGGCTCTAACCGGTTTGGCTCAGTGGATAGAGGGTTGGCCTGTGGACTGAAGGGTCCCAGGTTTGATTCCAGTCAAGGGCATGTACCTTGGTTGTGGACACATCCCCAGCTGATCGATGTTTCTCTCTCATAGATGTTTCTAACTCTCTATGCCTCTCCCTTCCTTTCAGTAAAAAAAAAAAAAAAAATCAGGCCTTTGGACAACACCAAGGTTAGAGGTGCCGGCTCCCCGCAGTCAAAAACCTGTGTACAGCGTTTTACCACCCCCAAAACTCAGTCACCCCTCAGCGTCTGTGGGGGTTTGATATTCTCATCTACGGCAAAACATGCAAATCCTCAAGTCCCACACTGAGCAATGGCACGTGTCTCTGCGGGAGTCTGCCTGCACACCAGCGGGTTCCCAGCCACGGTGGGGGAGACCATTACCCCCTGGGGGTGGTTGGACCTGCAGGTGTGATCCCGGGGGTCTGAGGACCGGAGAGACCCCTGTGTAACTACTGAAAAGGAATCCGCACAGAAGTGGCCCACACAGCTCAAACCCGTTCTGCTCAAGGCCCAGCTGCACATCCAAGTGTGCTCTCCTTCCCATCCCGCTCTCCTCCTACCAAGAGGCATTCATTGTCCTCACTTGTTAGCTCACGGTCACGGAATTGTGTTTGAGTCTGTGGATTTACACAAATGAAGACATGTTGTATGCCACATATAGTACATACTACTATATACCTCGGCCAGAGATCATGGTAGCTGTGTAGGAAAAGTAATTTTCAGAAGAAGGCTCTCAAGAAGCAAAGCATTTACTGAAAGAGAGAAAATATAAAGCCATGGAGTGAAAAATCGCTGGGAAGGACAGTAAATGAAAATTGTCTGGTGATAAGCACAGAAATAGTCCCCACAGTCCCCGTGTGTCCCTGGCCTGGCCCCACCCTTTCCATCGTTGCTTTCAGACTTCCTATAGCCTGAGAAAAACAAACATCGACTTGCTTAAACCACACTAGCTGGGCTTTCTGTTACTTACAACTGAATGCATCCTTAGCTTATCAAGTAAAAATCCCACTTCTGATTCTAGGAAAAAACAGAATCACTTCAAGGCAGACTGTCAGCAACTGGAATTTATTAAACTATTATCACAATTCATCGTAATTATAATTATAGTATATAATTATACATCATGATTATGTATTAGCACATAGGTATACCTCCCAAGTTCTGAGACCTGCAAGAAGGACTGCACTCTGTTAGCCTGCCTCTCCCCAACATTATCATAAGCACAAGGTTATTAAATGCTGGCTGACTGCATGCATGCAACTGAGGACACTAATAAAAGAAGAAGTATCAGTTAAGATATAAGCTGGTTCTGTAAAGCCAACTCGGAAAAATTTTCATTTTAATCAATACCTTTTGTCCTCCCTTTAGACACTTGGGCTATATCCATTTGGAAATAAGTTAAATGTTGAATTTTCCAAGTTCTAGGTTCTAAGTCCATCTCCCCTCTATATCAGCCCCACCCACTCCAGCCACCATTTGTTGTTGCTTTTGCGAGAAACCAACCACAGGATAAATAAATCCAGCTTACATCAGGCTTCTCCTCAATATTTTTTCCTATGTAACAAGATGCTTAAATCAAAATGCTGATTTGCACATTCTGCATAAATTTGCATATTATGCTCAAGCATCCTTAACTCTAAGCGTGTAAAATAAAACCCAATTAATTAATTAGTGCAACCTACTGCAATTGTATTTAAACCCAATATTCACAGCATGACACGGTGTATTTTTAGACCAATTAATTTAATTACCTCCAGTTCTGAAAAAGCAGACACATGAAGACAAAGAGCAACTGATAGACATTAAAAAAAAAAAAAAAGGCAGAAGCAAGGGAGGGTGGTGTCCCCTATGAATTCATTTTGAACATCAACATTAGAAGTCTGAAAATCAGAAATAAGAATTAAAGTCTTGAAGATCTGATGCCACCAAGCTCTGCTGTAGTATGACGGGAAATCCATCCTGGTGAAGAAGGACAGTCCTCCAGGCAGGTCTACGCCAGCCATACTGCCGGGTGTTCCGTGGGAACTGGCTCTCTTGAGATCACTGCTGTACCTGCTGCTGTTACTGCCGCCTCCACCCTGCCTCTTCTCCCTGAACCATGATCCTGCAGCTGCTATCCCTCCATTTCACATGCAGTGACTCCACACTTACTCTGTGTCTGCAGTTTTCTCTTACGAACTTGATCAATGTCTGCAAAGGCCACGCCCTATGTTTTTGTGGGTTCAGAAGTCCCTGACACAGTCAGTCACCAGGTTAGTAACATGCATCAGACTGACCTATACATCTGTTGGATTCACTTGTGGCCTCAAATTAGGAGGTGGTGGCATTTTAATTATTTGTTTAATAGATTTTAATTCAGTTAAAGATCTGTTTTATTAAAAAAATGGCTCGAGTGGAGTATCTGTTAAGTCATGGCTCTACACCCATTAACAATTTACTCTGTAATGGGGGAGATGGATTATAAAGATGATGAACATAGCTTCTTAATTGGAGTGAAGTCATGAAAGTGGATGAAAAAAAAAAAGTCCCTGGCAGTGTCTTCTAGGAGAGGTGTTCCATCATTCGCACCGGAGAGCAGCACTGTGCTGTGAGGAAGAAAACATTTACGAGCCAGCGTGGCTTCACAGCGGTCATTCCGCCTGGTTTGGAAGAGACCGGCACCCGGTGTTCTCAGGCACAGCACCACGGGACTTCGGAAGGAATCATGTTACAGAAGCAGACCCGCAGAGAGGCCGGTGCTGCGACAAGTTGAAAAGAATAAATTCAGAGTTCAAGAAAATGATGGGCAAAATGATGAATGATGAAAAATTATAAGGCACAATCAAAAATTATTAAAAAAATAACAATGAGCATTCTATAACTAAAAATAATATACATAAAGTGAAGAGCTTAATAAATAGGTTCAAGAGCAGTTCAGATACAATAGACCACAGAATTAGTAAACTCAAAACAAAAAAAAGAATGTAAAACCTGAAATGAAGAGATAATAATGATAGTGGAAGGAAGCCCACAGGACATGTGAAACAAAGTAAAAATATATAATATTTATAAAATTGGAGTACAAGAAAGAGATGAAAAAGGAGTTGGGTAGGAAAATTATTGTAAAAATAATAGCCAATACTTTATAAAAAGTTAAATATAAGCTATAAACCTACAGAATCATGAAGCTCATCAAATCCAAATAGGATAAACCCAAAGAGAACACACATAGTTGGTCTTAATATTTTCCAATTGAAATGGATTACATTTTTCTTTACCCCTGAACATGCACCCACTATTAAAGATCAATATCAAGAGAAAAGGGTATTACACCTTCCAGTGTTGCATTTTTAATTAGTGTTGCCTTCTCTGTTTTCCCTACCAGTGTGCCACTGATTGGGGAAGTGGGAGGCCATATAAGACTGTCATAGCAGTAGGCATAAATGTACCACTTGCTAAAAATCTATTCCTGGATGTTATTTTAGCATGTTGAGTCATTCCTACCTACAATCAGAGTTAAGTAATCCTATATAATAAAAGGCTAATATGCAAATTTCCCTATAGGCAGGAGTTCAACTGACCTGGGGTTAGACGTGTGCTGACCACCAGGGAGTGGCGAGGAACATGGTGGATGTCAGAGACACAGTGCTGGCAGCAGCGGCAGTGAAGGCTCTGGCAGCACCAAAGTCCCCAATGAGAGCAGGACCAAGGCATGATGGTGAAGGATAGTGGAACAGGTGAGCAGTTGACACCAGGCCAAGGCAGGTGCAAAGGGAGGTCCCGACCAGTAGCCAGCAGCCGCTAGGGACCTTGTCCGTGTAGGAATTTCATGCACTGAGCTCCTAGTAGATAATAAAAGTGCAGAAATAGCCTTACTCATGTGGCTCAGTGGTTGAGCATCAACCTATGAACCAGGAGGTCAAGGTTTGATTCCTGTTTAGGGCACATGGGTGGGGTTGTGGACTCAATCCCCCATGGGGGGCATGCAAGAAGCAGCCGATCAATGATTCTCTCTCATCATTGATGTTTCTATCTCTCTCTCCTTTCTCTCTGAAATCAATAAAAACATATTTTTTTTCAAAGTACAGAAGTATTGACACCATAAAGAAGGTTAAAAACACAATGATCTATTGCAATAAAAATTAAAGTAGCTAACATATGTTGACTACTATGTGTCAGTTACAACATTAAGTTCTTTTCGTGAATTATCTCCTATAACGTTCACATTTCTATGATCTATGTTTTATTAATGTTATCCCATGGCTATTTAATTTTAGTTTCCTCACATTATACTGCAAAATTCCTACTGCTACAAGTTAGCCGATCCAAACATAGCAGGATCCATGGAGGCTGCAGAATTAGTCTGGAGCTCGAATGTGAACCCAGAGGATCGGAAAGCCTCTGTTCTTCTGATCAGGATTCCCCACGCTCACCTCCAGGTGCATCCCACGGCCCTGGTTAGGGTCAAGGCCATGCCCTGTAACACACAGCCAGCAGGCACGCAGAGGCCCACCCATCACTCCAGGGAGTGGGATGAAGAGCAGAGCCCTGCATAGCACTGTGCAAGCTGTGCTCTGACCTGAAGACAGAGGAAAGAGCAGGTTCTGGGTCCCATGTAGTTACGTTCTGGAAACTTCTATTTGGACAAAAAGAGGAGAACCCTTCTCCCCCTCCCCCACCCCACCCATCACCTCTCCCACTGCCTGAGGATTCCCTCCAGCAGCAGATCGCCGGGTCTATTTTGCTAGCATCCGTTGTCTGCATGGAGCTGAGCTGGCATGATGGTGACACATTGGGGGTGTGGGGAGAGAGGTTGAAGCAGAGGGGACGGGAGGAATGGCAGGGTGTGGGAAGGGAAGGGTCACTGCGGAGGAGAATGAGGAAGCTGCTGGAGGGAGAAGCAAGCTGGAGAAAGCAGAGGGTCCAAGGGGGACTGTGGTTGTGGGACTTCCTCTGTTTCTGCGCTGACACTGTGCAGGCTGCGGTACGATTCCCTCTCCCTCTGAAAACAGGAGTACAGTGTCCATTGTCCCTTTTGGGTTTTTAAATATTCTCTTGTGTTTACGGAGAATGTTACGTGTGGAAGCGGCTCTCCGGAGGGTGTGGAGCAGGAGCAGTGCAGTCACATCTGCTATGCAGGATAAATATGCCAGCGTGTGTAAGTCTAGAACCTCTGGTGCCAGGCTAGGGAGGGTTTCACCACCTCCTTCCTTACACTGCAACCAAGCATCCTGCAAAGGACAGGTGCTGCCTCGTGTACATTATTCCAATGAGGCTGGCCTCATGTTATCTGCCTACAGATGAAAATCTAAAGCTTCCAGGAGAAGTAATAAGCTCACTGTTTCAGAGCCAGCAAGTAGCAGGGCAAGAGTTTTAACCGAGAACGTGTCTAGCGCCAAAGCCACTCCTCCTGGAACTTCTCACCGCTCTCCTCTCCCACGAGGTCATCGGCCCAGTGCACTGACCCAGGGGCTGGGCTGTATTCCAGGCATGCCGATATGAAAGGCTGGTGTAGAAGTCTGTCTGTTGCTGACATACGTCAGCAAATAAAAATAGTGAGAACTCTCTGTGTGCAGGGACGGTGCTGGGGTGAGGGCAAAAAGGAGCGGAGACACTGCTTAAGGTCTTGAGAGATCGCAATTGAGCAGAAATAAACTAAATCGTATTTTGTCATTTGCTGTAACAATGCATTGTTATTTTTAAAATATATTTTATTGATTTTGTACAGAGAGGAAGGGGGAGAGATAGAAAGCTAGAAACATCGATGAGAGAGAGTCATCGATCAGCTGCCTCTTGCACACCCCTTACTGGGGATATGCCCGCAACCAAGGTACATGCCCTTGACCGGAATCGAACCCGGGTCCCTTCAGTCCCCAAGCCGATGCTCTATCCACTGAGCCAAACCGGTCTCAGCATGCATTGTTATTTTTAAAAAGCCTATTTGGAAATGTAAATAATGATTATAATAACTGGTCACAAAACCCAAAATGAAATGTGATATAAAAACAAAACAAAAAAACCACCAGCCTGACAATTGGCCTCCTTCTGAGGCAGGGAACACAAACATTATGTTGGGTTAGAAATTCTGACCTGCTGCCTTAGCCGGTTTGGCTCAGTGGATAGGGTGCTGGCCTGTACACCAAAGGGTCCTGGGTTTTATTCTGGTCAAGGGCACATACCATGGTCCCAGGCTCCTCCCCGGCCAGGGTCCTGGTCGGGGCTCATGCGGGAGGCAACCAATCAATGTGTTTCTCTCACATGGATGTGTCTCTGTCTTACTCTCTCTTCTACTTTAAAAATCAATGGAAAAATATCCTCTGGTGAGGATTAAAAAAACAAGACAAAAAAATCTGAGCTGCCAAGTCCAGTTTCTTCTATTCCCTCCCAAAGATAGTGGCTTTAACAAACACACAATAGAGTGAGCACAGACTGCTTTCCTCGATAATCTTCCCAAAACTACTTCATCAGCAGTTACTTCATCTAGAAACAAAAACACATAAGTGACACATCACTGGGAATGCTAACTCGCTCTGACCGGCATGAGCTCACACGTCACGGAGATGAAAATTCAAACCGTCTCCGCGGCCGGAGAAAGATAAGCGAGAAGCCTATCATCTGGACTGTCCAGACCGGCGGCGGCGGGAATGGGGGCCAGGCCCGATCAGAGGCTCCTGTGACCCCCTCCTCTCCTCTCGGCGCCGCCTGGACATGAGGTCCCCTCGCCAATCACTTCGCCTGCGTCACTTCTGGAATGTTCTCCACACACACAGCTGCTGCTGTCTGGGCAGCCTTATCCAGAGCAAGGACAGCACTGCCTGCAGGCCCCCTGAGAGAGTCTCCTGCAGCTCACAATGCCCTTCCTTTCCCATCCCACCCGCCTGGGGGGGTTGCATTTGGCCTGGTGTGCAGAAAGTAAACTCTGAAAACCATAAACTTCTCTTCAGGAAGCTGCTTCCCCTATTTAATCCTTGTCTTTCTTTTCTTCTTCTTCTTCTTCTTCTCCTTCTTCTTCTTCTTCTGCTGCTGCTTCTTCTTCTTCTTCTTCTTCTTCTTCTTCTTCTTCTTCTTCTTCTTCTTCCTCTTCCCTCTCCCCTCTCCCCTCTCCCCTCTCCCCTCTCCCCTCTCCCCTCTCCCCTCTCCCCTCTCCCCTCTCCCCTCTTCTTCTTCCTTCTTCCTTCTTCCTTCTTCCTTCTTCCTTCTTCCTTCTTCCTTCTTCCTTCTTCCTTCTTCCTTCTTCCTTCTTCCTTCTTCTTCTTCTTCTTCTTCTTCTTCTTCTTCTTCTTCTTCTTCTTCTTCTTCTTCTTCTTCTTCTTCTTCTTCTTCTTCTCCTTCTTTGAAATGTCATATTTTTTCCTTCCAAGATAGCCCAGAGGTTTTCTAATTACATGTGGTGGAATCCATTCTGTCTTTATTTTCAAACACAAAGGCTCCAAAGCGCCCAGCAGGCCCTGTGTGGAAAGGTGAACCACTTCCTCAAGAAGCTGAGTTCTCTGTTGCTTGTGGAAGACCCATCCTGGGAACCGCAGGGACCTATAGGGTGGTCTGACCATCGCCCCTCAGACAGTCCGCGTGTCCTGTGAAAGCATCGCTTTCTGTTCCTGCTGTGGCTGCGAATACCTTCCCCTTGTGATGTGTAAACCTGGGCGGCCCGGAGTCAGACGACACAGACTCAGACTCTGCTCAGCGCTGGGTGGCGGCCTGGAGCAGCTCCTTGGCTCTGTGTCCGGCTTTCCTGTCGCTGAAGGGACAGGAACAAGGAAACCATCCTCCATCCTCGGATACCCGGCGGCTTCCAGGACCAGATTCCCTGGTCTCCGGGGCAGGAGAGCTCTCGGGTCCCCTCCGCCCCGCGGTACGCACCGTGACTCCCTCTATTAGATCATTCAGACCACACAGATAAGGACACCTACCTGCACCACTGGCATCGCCACCGACGGGCTCGCAGACACTGAGAAGCTACTGGAGCTCTGAAGCCACAGTGTCTGCCCAGCACGCTGCCTCCTCACTTCCACAGAGCCTGATCGCATTTGCCGAGAAATGCTGCAGCTCAGCTGGTGAGAACGTACACTGGTACCGTCACAATGGAAAACGTATTTCTCAAAAACACAGAAACAGAACTACCGTGGGATCATCTCTCCTCCGGATACACGGCCACGGGAGAGGAAACAGGACGTTTAAGAGACATTTGCATGCTGATGTTTACCTCGGCTTCCTTCCCCACAGCTGGGGTGTGGGAACAACCCACGGGTGTATAAAGGATGGAAAATACAGAGGTGACAGTGAACAGCCAGCATCTGCAATGGCATCAGGGAGTGCGAGGGCACTGTGACCAGTCAGGCTGACAGAGAAAGGCAGACACTGTCTGATCCACTGTAGACTCTAACAATGCGAACGGGTAGAAACCAAGAAGGATGGTGCTTCTCTGAGGCTGGAGGAACGGAGAGATGCCGGTCAAAGATAATGAGCTTCCAGAGAGAAGAGGATTACGCCCGTGGACCTGACACGCGGCACTGTGATTGCAGCGGACAGCACAGCGTTATCTGCTTGGGAGCTGCTCAGAGAGCTGCGCAGAAACATTCTCAGCCATGGAACAACCTGATGTGATGGAGGTGTGAGCTACACCTCCATGGTAATCATATTGCATTGTGTAAGTGCATCATATCAACATACTGCAAACCTTAAATATACACAAGGCTATATGTCAACTAGAGACCCGATGCATACAATTAATCCAATGGTGCGGAGTGGGGGGGGGGGGTGATCTCTCAGTCCCGCCTGTGCCCTCTCCCAATCCAGGAGCCCTCTGACTGATGGCTTAGCCCGCTCCCCTTAGGACAGGCCCCCACACCTGCTGCTGCACCCACCAGTCTTAAGCTGGCTTCTGGCTGAGCAGCGCACCCTGTGGGAGTGCACTGGCCATCGGGGGTCAGCGTCTGTGTTGAGCATTTGCACCCTGGTAAGTACTAGCAACCTGTCACTCCACCATTCGGGCAATTTGCATAATACCCATTATATTAGGTACCCATTTGCATATTAATCATTATATAGGATTATTTCTCGATTAAGCTAGTAAAAATGATCTCATGGCAAAGATTTTTTGAAAAACAGAAATGTTTGCCCTGTCAGGGCCATTTGGTAAAACAACTTCAAAATAAGTTTTATCTCATTTATATAAAGTAAATGATGTAGCCTGGCCAGCATGGTCCAGTGGTTGAGCATCAACTTATGAACCAGTCATGGTCCAATTCCCACTCAGGGAACATGCTTGGATTATGGGCTCGATCTCTAGTGTGGGGTGTTCAGGAGGCAGCCGACCAATGATTCTCTCATCATTGATGTTTCTATCTCTGTATAGTAAATAGCTATACTCCTTCCCTCTTCCTTTCTCTCTGAAATCACTAAAAATCAATAAAGTAATTGAGACCTAAACTATTTAGCAAGTTGGCTGTATTTGAAAACATTAGACTTCAGACTCAATAAGTGCAAAGGTTTCCTATTATATTCACTCCTGGATATTTAGCAGATAGAAAATTACCCAGTGCTCATTGTGCACTCAGTGAATGAACAGGGTAAAGAGACCATGTTTCTTTCAGAAGCTGGAAATAGCTATACCCCTTAGCCCAGCACACATAGGATGACATTTTATCAGTCTGGGAATCTTGACATGCTGTATCAATGTCCTGACTGGCTGCCTATAATATATCTATGTCATATTAGATAATAAAAGAGAAACATGCAAATTGACTACTCCCACAAGCCACACCCACCAGCCAATCAGGGTGGATATGCAAATTAACCCAACCAAGGTGGCAGTTGATTTGCATATCTAGGCCAGAGCGAAGTCTGAAGATAGTGTAGAAAGAAGCCAAATGCTGCAGAAGAGAGCGGAGCTACAGAGAAGCAAGCAAGTGGGACCAGGGAGAAGGGAGGGAAGCAGGTGGGGCAGGGACCACAGCAGTAAGCCCTATTGCAGGAATCTTCTGGCAACGGGCCTCTAGTCCTATACAATAAAAGGCTAATATGCAAATAGACCAAATGGAGGAACAACTGAACAACCGGTCGCTATGACATGTGCTGACCATCAGGGGCCACACACGGAACATGGCGGGCATCAGCAGCAGGCAGCAGAGCACAGAACATGGTGGGCATTGGCTGTGGTGGGATGGTGGAGCAGGTGAGTGGGGGTGTCAGGCCAAGGCAGGGTGCTGGTCACTGTCATCGAGGCAAGCCTCTGGTAGTTACTTAAAATCCTTTGTTCCTATGCACTGTGGTCCCGCCTGGCCTTCACACCTGCTGCTGGCACCAGCCCCACTCACACCAGCTGCTGGTGCTGGAGCTGTTGCTCGCACCCATTGCTGACAGCTGGCACTGGCACTGATAGCCCAGCACCAGCACAGACCACTCAGCCCGGTCAGCAGGTGTGAGTGGGGGCTGCTGGCCCTGATCACCCTTAGGGCTACTCCACCTCCCCCTGCTCCTGAGGGGCAATCGGGACCAGTATCCACCTCTCGCATCCGCTGCCGGTGACAGCCCCACTCGCACCCAATGCTAGCGCCAGCCCCAATTGCTCTGCCCCACCCGTGTGAACAAGCAGGGCTGGTGCCATCAGTGTGTGGGAGAGGCAGTGACAGGAGTGGGGCTGCTGGCAGACAGGGGACCAGGGGCCAGGGTGGGAGAGGCCAGGCAAGGGCACAGAGGATGGGCCGAGACCTGTCCCTGTGCCTACAGTAGCCTCAGGGCCCATAGTTCCTCTCAAGTTGCACAAATTTGTGCACTGGGCCCTGGTCTTGTATAATAAAAGCGTAATATGCAAATTGACCCTAAGGGCAGAATGACTTGGAACAACCAGTCACTATGATGCACACTGACCGGCAGGGGCAGATGCTCAACTCAAGAGCTTCCCCCTGGTGGTCAGTGCACTCCCACAGGGGGAGCACTGCTCAGCTACAAGCCAGGCTGACAGCTTCTAGAGCAGTGGTGGTGGCAGAAGCCTCTCTCACCTCCTCAGCAGCGGGCCTAAGCTGGCAGGTGGACATTCCCCGAGGGCTCCTGGACTGTGAGAGGGCACAGACCGAGCTGAGGGACAACCCCCCCACCCCCACCCAGTGCATGAATTTTCATGCACCGGGCCTCTAATCTCAGTATAACAGTACCTAGTGCTACTTTGTACGAAGTGCCATATTTCAAATCTGTCAAGTGGAAGCAAAAAGCAAGTAGCAGGAAGGACCCCATTCTTTCTCCTTGGGCTTCCTTCAGGCCCTAACGCATCACCTGCATTGGCTTTTGTTTCCTCCCGATATAAATAAAACAGCCACCTGCTCACGTCTGGTTACTTCTCGCCTTTGAATAGTAATGACAGCATTAACTCCAACCCAGGGTAATGATTTTTCTGTGCGCGCTTTTTCTCCATTAATTTTCTTTTTTGTGCTAAAAAGGAAGCCACATTTTTAGAATATAAAAGCAGCAAGATATTAAATAAAAAGATATTGCACATCTTTCACCGACTAGCAAGCTGAACAATGATATTTCTTAGAAATAACATGACATACAATGGGATATTTTTTAAAAGACACTAGAATACAATGGATTATTGTAGGGTTTTTTTAAATTTCATTCTGAACAATAAATCTAACATTTTAAATAAAACTAGCATTTTACCATTACAAACACTCATTGAATACTCCATGGAAATGTGTTAGTTTTGGGCTATATGTCTCTTTTCATAAACAACCTCTATTTGCTTAAAGAGGGATGATCTAATAGATTTAAATTATTCCTAGGAGCTGGAGGCAGAGGGAAGGAGATATTGTAATATTGAACATGGTAGGATCTTCTATTATAGCGCTATAAAGGAATGGCTTTCATTAAAGCATTTCCATATGAAATCAAATAACGAATGAGATCTCCCTGTATGCATTCATAGAGCTTAAAATCCACAGACAGAACTGAAAATTCAGAACTAGAATTCTGTATGCACGGGCTGGCCTGCGGCCTGTCCACCTCCTGGTGACCATGTCCTAGTGCCCTATCAGGGGGCCATGACCCACTGCCGTGTAACCTGTGGGGGGAGGAGATTCTTCTCTAAGTGAAGCTTTCAGAGAGAAATTTCCGAGGGAGTGCCTTCGTTTGACTGGGGAATTGGAAAATACTCAATACGCACCGCAAGCTTCACACTAGTGGCTCTTCCTCACATCCAGTTCCAATCGCCTCTCACTCTCAGTGTGAAAGGTTATTGTCTCTGCTGAGGTCTACTCTTCTCCTGCCTCCCCCGTCTGGAGTCATTCGTTTGTGATGGGACATGATTAATGCCTACGTTCAAGACTAAGACCGACAAAAACTCTGTAAAGAGAAAATGAGAAATGACTTGGGTCTTTCAGTGGCACTAGACCCGTGGTCAGCAAACTGTGGCTCTAGAGCCACATGTGGCTCTTTGGCGCCTTGAGTGTGGCTCTTGCACAAAATACCATGGCCTGGACGAGTATATTTTGGAAAAGTGGCGTTAGAAGAAGTTTAAGTTTAAAAAATGTGGCTCTCCAAAGAAACTTTAATCGTTGTGCTGTTGGTATTTGGCTCTGTGGACTAATGAGTTTGCCAACCACTTGGTTAGACTGTTGTTGGCAGGCAAAGACCTACCAACCAGGGGTGCAGTCCCAAGCCTGTACCCATGTCTTGGGCTCTTGTTCAAAATTTGAGGCTACTGAAAATGTCAGAATTCTCTTTAATTAACATAAGTCTTTACTTTCAGAAAAGGGAGGTGCATGTCAGCCCAGTTCTAACTATATTTTGCTGGACAGGAACTTTCAGATTATGAGATGCATTTAGTATTATACCATTCTTTTATTTTATAACCCTATACACACACCTTAATTCCTTATTTCTCCTGGTCTTTCTTTTTTCATTGGTTTTATGGTTTTAATTATCCTTCTCCTAAATTTTACATAACAAAAACATCTCACACCAGTTTAAACAAATAAAATAAGTCCATTGAATTACAAATGCAAAGACAGAGCAAATTACGGCCAGATTCAGAGATTTGGTTCTGTTATCACTAATCAGCTGCTCACCTCGCAGTTCTGTTTTGACTGTGTTGTACTTCAGGTCCCGGTAAGTTCAATCTTATAAATAAATGCTTTGCAGCTGAGGAGAGTCCCCCATGCCTAACAGTTACTGACTCTGCTCCAAGGTCACTAATTAATTGTAGAATTTTCTGCCACCCTAAAAGGCTAATTTCTTTTTATTTTCTAATCCTGCCTTTATGCTTACCAATTAATTCTTCCATTTATCTCTCTCTCTTCTCACATTTTACAAGTAGCAAGAACAGTCAGGACCCTTAATGATTTGTTTGAATATATCCCTATTTAAATTACCACTTTCTTTCCTTACATGTTTTCTTTACACATAACTATGGTAAACTTATACTAAGCTTCCTGCCACAATGTAATATGGGTTTCTCCCTTCCACACGTTCCTCAGAACACGTTTCTTATTTCCTTTGCAGCCCTCACTGGAAGTGCCCTCAAAGTCCGGATTTCTCCTAAGAGTTCAAGATAATTTAGGTTTCCTTTATTATAGTCCTCAAAACCCTGCTAGTCTTCCCACTGCTTGGATCCAGAGCCAGGGGCCTGTTTTTAGACGGTAACCACTGTCACATAAGTTGACTCATGTCCCTCCCAGAAGACTTCAGAGTCCTCACCCCACGTACCGTGAATGTGGCCGCATTTGAAAGGAAGTCTGTGCAGAGGATGGAGTTAAGATGAAGCGTTAGGGTGGCGCTGCCCTGATGACCATGGCTGTGGAAGGGCAGCACATGGACGTGAAGGTGGACGTCCACACCGAGAGGCGGGGGAGGTGAGCGCACAGGAGGCCATGAATCTACAGCCAGCGACGGCCAGGAGCACACCAAGGTCAGGAGAGTGGAGGCTCACATGGCCCCTCACTGTCCTCAGAGGGACTACCTGCCCATGAAATGCCACAACGATGAGATGCTACCTTTCTTTGGTTTCACCACTCCGCTCACCATACCTTGTTCCTGCAGCGCCCGCAAGCTCATCACCCCCTTGCAGGCATCCAGCCCTACATGAGCCACCTCTCACAGACAACACACCTGCCATCCATCCAGCCCCTGGACCAGCTCAGGTTCACCCTGGCCCCCTCATCAGGCAAATGTGGGGAGTCCCCGCTGGCTGCTACTGGGTACGGGCCTGCAGGATGGGGGGAGGCAGCACAGCAAGCTGGTGTTTCTACCCTCTCTGCCAGGGGTCCTGGGCTTCCCATTCAATTGCGTGGCTGAAGCGTTTTACACGGACTCGGGAGCTTGCCCAGGAGTTTTCGTGCTTGAAGTCGTAGTTGTAGCAAGGAATTGATGGCCAGGGAAAACACCTGGAGAATCAGATGGTAGGATGAGCCCACATGTTGACAACCAGAGGCCAAAACCATCACAAGTTCAAAATCTCACAGGCTGTGAGCGAGACCCCACATCCACTCTGTCCACTCCCAGCACTGCTTCCATGCCCGTCCCACCACCCGGCCGGATGGACCTCGCACGTGGCAAGGACAGACTCCTTCCAGCAGTCTTCATTTTATTCATTTATTTTTTTCAATATGTTTTCATTGATTACAGAGAGAAAGGGAAAGAGAGAGAGAGAGAGAGAGAGAGAGAGAGAGAGAGAGAGAGAGAGAGAGAGAGAGAGAAACATCAATGATGAGAGAGAATCACTGATGGGCTGTCTCCTGAAAGCTCCCTAATGGGAATGGAACCCCCAAGCCAGGCACGTGCCCTGACCAGGAATGGAACTGTGACCTCCTGGTTCCTAGGTTGATGCTAAACCACTGAGCCACACTGCTGGACACAATATTCATTTTTTTAAAAATTATTATTCTAAAATGTACTGCAATAAAACATTAACTCTAAACTAATGGGCATGATTATCAACAGTAAGAAATACATTCTAAGTTCATTTAAATAAACAGAAGTGGCTGGAGTTTGATAAACAAGTATAATCTTTTCAAACTTCTAAGTAACATAAGCTAAACGTTACAGTAGGTAATGCCTGTGCCAATTGTTTTTCAAGGCATGAACTAAGTAAGAAACAACAATTGGGCACCTCCTAGACAACACATTTGAAAGTGAAAATAAAATGCAACGTGTGACAATGGTTTTGTTATCTACGGAGAAACAAGAAGCTCAAGAACTTTACTTATGATCAGGCTACAATTAGTTGGCTAGATTTGTAAGTTGTACTAACACTAAAGTGCAGTTTTTATTTCTATTATAGAAGGCTCCCGATGTTATCAATCAATTCTGGAACTCAGTGAACCAAATGAACTAGAACTGATAGGAACTTCTGTTGACCCTTATGTTTGCTAAACATCATGAAACATTGGTTTTCTGGGACCCCAAATGTTTCTTTTCACTGAAACTGGGGGAACTCACAGATGTTCAACTTCTTTATGGTGTTATATGTATAAAACTTGTTTAAAGTTTTAAAAAATTGATATATATTAAGCACCTACTAAGTGCTCAGTGTTCTGCCAGATACTAGCAGAAGAGTAACTTCCAAACCCTCTGGAACTTGCATGCTATGTGAGCAAATAACACATGAATGAGTCAGGAACGTTTAGGACCAAACTGTTATTCTTTAATTGTAAAGATTAAATGACCTATATGTACTTCAAAGGTAAGAGGTGACCTAGCCAGCGTGGCTCAGTGGCTGAGCGTCAACCTATGAATCAGGAGGTCATGGTTTAATTCCCAGTCAAGAGCACATGCCCGGGTTGTGGGCTCGATCCCCCGTGGGGGATGTGCAGCAGGCAGGTGATCAATGATTCTCTCTCATCATTGATGTTTCTCTCTCTCTCCCTCTCCCTTCCTCTCTGAAATCACTAAAATATATCTATATCTATATATATATATATATCTATATATCTATATATATATATATATATATATATATATATATATATATATTTTAAGTTAAGTATCTTTATAGGGATGATGCACATTAGCATAACCTCAACTATTACTGGGATTTCTACTAGGTAAAAAGAAGGAATAGTTACTTTTCAGGCAAAAAGAAGATAACAAAACACCATGAACTCACAAAATGCTGGCGACGGGGCCCAGTGCTGCCAGCAGCGAGCCAGGCAGCACCGGCCCGGCCTTCGCCCGCTGCAGGCTCTGTCTCGCGCTGATAACGACCGTTTTCTCGTGAAAGGGCGCGGATTGGAAGAACCCAGTAGAAGACTGATTAGGTGCAGTATTGCTCAGCCTGTGCCATCCGTTATGCCTCCTATCTCAATCTGATTCGTTCTGAATTGTAACTTGCCTAGAATATAAAACAGAAACCCAAGTAACAGTGAGCACAAATCTGCATCTACTCAGAGAGCAATAACATTAATTTAAAAGATAGTATGTGTCCCCGTTTTTAGTGAAAACAAAACAGACCGTATCACTTAGATATAGTATTTAGCATCTAGCCTTGAAAAAATAAAGTAACTGACATGCTTCTCATCCAAAGCATCCCAAATACAATGGGGTGGCAAGAGCGAGAGAATGAGAAAAAGATATTAACCATTTTGTCACCAAGGACGCTATGGCTTCTGTGTCAGTTTCTGACACTTGCCGTGGAGAGTCAATTCTAATATGAGATGAAATCCTTCTCAAATGAGTCTTTGGAGACCTGGAAAAAAATAGATAACTCCAGGCAGAATGGGGTCAGTGCGGGTGGGGACCCTCCGTGCTCTTACTTCCTGCTGCACACGTGCAAAAAGACATAGGTCACAGGTTGGCAGAGTTACAGCCATTGCACTGGCCAGTCCTCATCACAGCATCTCAAAAAATGTGTTATTCCAGAGTGTATACGCTCATGTAACAGAGCACATACACTGAAAAAATAGTAACATGACAATATGAAGACACTCTATCCAAAACCCAAAAGAATGGATAAACTATAATTCTATTAAATAATAATAACATTAAATCTGCCATTGTGTGTATCGACAACATCAGAAGTTATTTTTGCATAATCAAAGCCAGCACGCTTTAAAATCATACATTAGAAATATATAGTACTCTGCATATTTGGGTAATTTTGTCCCTAAATGATTGAGCGACAATCTCTACAGATGGGCATACCCCCAATTAAGAATATGTAAATATGCTAGGCTACAATGTGACTCTGGTGTTGAGAAACACCAAAATAAGTAAAGAAAGCAATGTTAATTCAAAAATGATAAAGGTAAAGAAAACTAACCTTCAGAATATAGTGAAAAGTTCCAGGTATGGCAGGTGACTAACAACCCTCTTTTTACTTTTTGAAAGGCAACACTTATAACTGTAGCCTGGCCAGGCTGACTCAGTGGTTGAGAGTCAACCTATGAAGCAGGAGGTCACAGTTGGATTATAGGTCAGGGTACAGGCCAGGGCTGTGGGCTCCATCCCCAGTGTGGGGTGTGCAGGAGGCAGCCGATCCATGATTCTCTCTCATCATGGATGTTTCTCTCTCTCCCTTCTTCTCTTGAAATCAATAAAATTATATATTTAAAAAAAAAAAACCCTATAATTGCACAAGACAAACTGTACAGAAAATGTATTCAGCCCGAGGTGACGGGAAGGACATCCACTCCAGCAGCACCAACTGCTCCTCCCTCATGACCAACGACGCTCCTTGGAGATCACACACCAGTAAAACCAAAGCTCAGCTGGACTTTCGAGACAGTTACCTGGTCCCTGTGTTCAGCGCAGTCACCATACTTTGAAGAAAGCCATCCGTTAAATGCCTGGCACACAGAAGCTCAAACTTGGCCATGGATTAGAAATATGAACACAAATAAGAAACACTTTTATTTCCTTAAGAGGATTGCAGCATGTACACATATGTACACATATGCACACGTGTGTGATAATATGTCACAAGCTGATTTTAAATTTTGTAAGATTAGATTAATGCTTTCCAAGAACTGCACAGCCCTGAGAGAGAGAAAATGTAAGCAATCTGCGGCTATCATGTTTACTCAGCAAGGAAGGCCAAGCAACACGAAGGTACATGTCATTGTGAACCCTGTGGCTTATTTGGTTCCTTTCTGTCCGTGTTACATGGGGTTTGGAACAGGTACTGTCTGGACCTTCAGGTGTGCATGACAAAAATCCACCCAAAGAGCCTTAAGCAGAAGGAGATTGTGTTCAGTCAAATGACAGTACGTAGCTTTAACCTTGAAGGAAATGACAAATCACTACACTACGGTTTGATGAAGAATAAGAAGTCATCCATTGTTCCCCACTAAAAGAACATGGTCCTTTCATTTGTGACACAACGCCAATTAGGAACCTCTTTTTCAGACCTTGTTTTTATTGCCTGGTAAATTGTATGATTTTTTAACATCACACTAATTCTTATAAATTTAAGAAAATCGGCATCCAAACATATGTATCCACTCATTTGTTTATAAAAATCTTATATTTACAACTTTTAAAATACTTTCTTAATGAACCAAAATACAACCACTTACTCGATGCCCGAGGCTATTTCCAAAGTGTAGCTCACATTGAATTAAACCTTCGAGTTAACCTTGCAAAGCCAAAGAAATACCACGCTGTCAAACACATTTTTATCCTGTTTAAATTAGCAAAAATATTGCTTTTGTTTCCAGAAAAAAGTCTAGGCTTTAAGATTACTAAAGATTAAAAAGATTGTCAGATATTCGACTGCAAGGAGCCCATGGAAATCCGATTTTTATTTGCCAAGTGAAATCCTCCAGCAAATCGTTGGCAGTGGGATGCTGGATACCCCTCTCACCGTAATCCTGCCCAAACAGTCATGTTTGATTACTCCTTGTTCTGTGCTGAGACAAGTCCAATAAACTCTCCCCACTCCTTCCCCCGCCACAGCGCAGGCACTAAAAACATAAAAGAATAAGACAAAACGAGAACCAGCGTGAGCACTCCTTTGTCCAAAACGTTAGATTCTGAGAGAAGAGTCTGTAATAAATGAACACGAAGGAAAAGGCTATCAGGGTACATTTTTGAGAGACTACGAAGTAGGATTATGTCCATAAGACCCCTCACTATTTCACTTCGTGTGACAAGACCTCTGCTCCTCGGGGAGAGGAAGGTGGACGTTGCTCAGGTCAGAAAGAACGGTCACGCAGGTTTACCCAGAAAGGTCACGCAGCAATGTCCTAACCAACATCATAAAGACATGTGAAAAGTGCTGTGGGAGGAGCTTATGAAGGAGAGAAATGTATGCTGGCAACGAGGGCATGTTGATATCATGCCAACAATGCTTTACAATTCCACACAGAGGGAGCTTGCTGCTATACAGGTAAAATATTGAGCAGAAATTCATTGCAGTTTGGGGAAATAACCGGTATTACACACAATACCTCCCAACCTGAAATCCCACAAAAACTAAATAATGAATATGTAAAAAATTCTCCAGATAAGCCACCTTAATAGGAAGTCCACAGGTAGTACAAGGGACTAATAATTCACTCACCATGATATGAGCAAACCTCTATATATTACCTTATTATTTATTATATTGTTTTACCCATGTACAATATAAACTTGGGGCAGTTTCTTATATTTCTATCTTTAATGAAGGCATTTCGTTGAAGGAAGTGAGTATATATGGAATAAGAGACTTGAAGTAATATTGATGTTTCTTTTTTTTTCTTTTTTTTATATTTTTATTGATTTTTTACAGAGAGGAAAGGAGAGGGATAGAGAGTTAGAAACATCGATGAGAGAGAATCATCCATCAGCTGCCTCTTGCACACCCCCTACTGGGGATGTGCCCGCAACCAAGGTACATGCCCTTGACTGGAATCGAACCCAGGACCTTTCAGTCTGCAGACCGACGCTCTATCCACTGAGCCAAACTGGTTTCGGCTGATGTTTCTTTCAGTAAATTTGGGTTTTGGTGTGTTTGCTGTTGTTTTTTTGCCCTGGCCAGCGTGGCTCTGGTTAGAGCGTCAGCCCTGGACCAAAGGGCCTCAGGTTCAGTCCCCAGCCAAGTGCATGCCCTGGGCTGCAGATTGGCCCACTCAGGGCATGTGCCTGAAGCAGCCAGTGGTGCTCACATTGGTGTCTCTGTCCCTCTCTCTGCCTCTCCCTTGCTCCTCCCTCCCCCAGTCCCTTTTACTCTCTGAAAATCAATATAAAAAATATATCCTCTGGTGAGGATTAAAAAATAATAAATACCTAAACAGGAAAATTCACATGTATTCAGATTGCATATACACTCATCAAATAAAATTAATAAATAAATCCTCACCAGAGAATAAATTTGTCATTAAAAAAAAAAAAAAAAACCACAAAGCAACCCATTAAAACATATTTCCAGTGTGAGAAATCTGGAAGTGTTCTTTCCGGAGGATTGATAGCTACCACCCTACACGTTTTCCTAGGTCCCTGGCCAGCAAACTGCAGCTCAAGAGCCACAGACAGCTCTTTGGCCCCTTGAGTGTGGCTCTTCCACAAAATACCATGGCCCGGGGGAGTCTATGTTGAAGAAGTGGCGTCAGAAGAAGTTTAAGTTTAAAAAATGTGGCTCTCAGAAGAAATTCCAATCGTTGCACTACTGATCTTTGGCTCTGTGGACTGATGAGTGTGCTGACCACTGGCGAGGTGGATGTTTAAGGATAGAAGATAAGATGGTAACCTTGTTAGAAGCTAAGTACCCTGGCACTGCTGACTCTGTCATTCCACTCCATGTCATTGTGAAGTCAAAAGACATCCAGGAGGCCATTTAGTGTGGGGGTGGCTTGCTAGCTGGACAGTAACATTAGCGCTCGGAAACAAGGCCTTGGAGGCACCGTGTTCAGCTGGTGGTGGAGGCCTCCGTGTGAACACGGGTGCAGCCGGGTTAATTCTGTTTGATGAGCGGATATGCAATCTGAATACATGTAAACTTCCCTGTTGATAGTGTGGATCCTAACATTTTCTGAAATTAAATTTTTAGCAGAATATTGCATTTTGCTATGCATTTTATATTCCTCGGGTACTTGTTTTCTGGGACATTCCTTTTGCAATTAGATTCTCATAGATATTTCACTACTTAATGAAATTTCAGCTATTTTATTTGATTATAATCCTGGTGTGCCTTAAATTTATCAAATTAGATAGTAAAAAAAATGAAGTTCTGTTACTCTTCATAAATGAATTTTTTTAAATATATTTTTATTGATTTCAGAAAGGAAGGGAGAGGGAGAATGAGGGATCGGCTGCCTCAGGCACACCCCACACTGGGGATCAAGCCCTCAACCCCGGCATGTGTCCTGACCAGGAATTGAACTGTGACCAACTGGTTCGTAGGTCAACACTAACCACTGAACACACTGGCTGGGCTTATGCATGCATGAATTTTTGTGTTATGAATTAAAGGGTCTTACAATATATTGGCCAAAAATATCTCCCACCCTGCTGGTCTCCAGCATTCCAGCTTCAAGACCAAATTATTTTCACTGAAGTATAAACTCAGATGTTCTTGGCTCCTCGCCCTCAATGCCCACCTTCAAGCTAAGCATCCGCCCTGAACACATTCCCACAGAGCAGTTACTTACCTGGGAGCCGCTGGGGGCGGGGCTGCAGCGCCCGGTGGAGCACCCGGTGGTGATGGGGAGAGTATCTCCCTCCTACTTCAGGGCCCTGATGGGAATGAGATCGGGATGGATCCAACTCCAACTTCAATTTCCTGGCCTCCCTCGGGCATCCCTCTAGGGATGGAACTGCTGGGTCCTCACACACTCCCCCCACTCCCCCGCCCCCGCTGCAGCCTGAGGCCCAGTGCACCGCCCACAACACCCCTCCTGCCCGGCCTCACCAACTCTCCCAGTGCATCTCCACTCAGCCCTCAGCATCCCGAACACGGCCTCGGCTTGTTTTCTTCTTCTTGTTTCTTTGTCTGCTCCATTGCTACCCATACTCTGCATTGTGTCCGCATTGCCATACCTCCTAGAAAACACCTCTTTCCTCTGCCCAGTTACCTTATCCGAGAGGGCAGGGCTCCGCTTTCCTCGCTGACGATGCTGAGGCCAGGAGACACAGAGCTGTCTCACCCGGGGACACAGACACAGGAGGCAGCCAAAACGAGGAGGCCGAGGAACAACACACAGCGCCAGCCCCGGGTCAGCACCCAGGGAGACCCCCGGCACCCACATCGCGCACGGCAGGCACGGGTGGTGACAACGTCAGTGCGACCCTGAGCGGGCAGCAGCCACTCACAGAGCTGCCCCACGTTACTGCTCTCCAGACACACCAATGCTGCTTGTGGAATTATATCTCATTGTGCTCCCTTTGATTGTCAATGCCAGATTTTTTTTTAATTATCTTTATTGGGGGTGGGGTCGATGTGGGAATAAGGATACATATGTAATACCTTAATCAATAAAGAAATTAATAATAATAATAATAATAATAATAATGAAAGTAAATAAAAAATAAATTTATCTTTATTGTTGAAAATAAATTTATCTTTGTTTGTTTTTTCCCATTGACCCCTTCACTCCACACCAGCCCCTCATAGGCCTTCACCATTCCATTGCCTGTGTCCATGGGCTGTGCATATATGCATGTAAGTTCCCTGATTAATAACTACACACACACACACACACACACACGCCTTCCCTCTGAAATTTCCAAAATAAATAAGGAACTCATACAACTTAGCCAAAGACAAACAATCCAATTGAAACATGGGCAAAGGACCTAAACAGACACTTCTCCAAAGTGGACACACAGCAGGCCAAGAGACATACGAAAACATGCTCCAAGTCACTGATTGTCGGAGAGATGCAAATCACCACCAGATTTTCAATCACAACAAATGAAAGACTGGCCCTGACTCTCCCTCCTTCTCATGAAAAATAAAATTAGCCATCAATAACTGCGGGTGAAGAGGAGGATGAGATTCCAGTGGCAGAAACAGATGCAGTGAGCACCATCAGCGCGCTTTCTAAAGGAGAACTTGATGTGGCATTACCCGTTCTCTGAAGGTACATCCCCAATTAAACCACCGTCCTCTCCGCCAACTCAGAGGGGAGCAGAATGCTCTCAGAGCGTCTTTTCCCTCCGCATCTCCTGCAACCTCCTTTTAACAAGCTCTCAGCTTTAAAGAGTATATTGTGGTGGAAAGGGCTTCTACCAAACTAGGCATGTGCTCTTCCTTAAACCCAAAGTCACGTTCCCAAGTTAAATATTTCGCATTTATTGTTCATTTTAGTGAAACGCTAGCTTGAGACGCAGGGTGCATGCAAACGGCAAACATACTCCGGAAGGTACATGTGGAGCCTGTTGTACTCAGCAGCACTATGAAAGAGGAAGGTGACAGGGCGAACTGTTCCAAAGATGTTCTCTTCCCCTCCCTTCCCTGCGGGACTCCTCCAGTTGCACCTCCTCTTCGGGGTGCTCTCCGGTCATGGCAGGTAAACTCTGTGCTTCTTAGAGTGGATGAAGAGCTCTAAGCACACAAAAACTAAACCCATGGAGTAGACGTTTAAACACGCAATGTTGTAATTCAGTTTCTCAGTACGCTTTCCTTATCTTTAACGTCTTTTGTACAGTTTCAGCATGTGCCTGTTGGTGGGCTGGAATTAACAGCTTTTCAAACAACCAATCAGAACATTCAGCCTCCAAATTAAGCCTTTTTTAATTTTATTTTTTGCTGTGTACATTATTGCACAAAACAAGCTTAGCCTTTTAAGTGAGTCCTCTTTTAGGACATGCTGTGCCACTTCTCCTGGGGCTCTGAGGAAAGACACCAATGGCTCTGAATGACACCAGAAAGCTCTGTATTGAAAACACTGTGCCTGCTTGGAGGGATATTGGGGAGGAAAGGATCTCCAGAATGAGACCGGATTTGAATCCCTCTCCATCCGGCATTCTATTGTCTCAGGTAACTGTTTACATCCGTATGACTGTGGACAGGTGATTTGCGAAAGAGGAACAGTATTGCCTGTTGCATAAAAGCAGGTTGTAGTCCAAGGAAATCATTGTGTTTAAAAAAACACAATGTCGTGAGCATAAAAAAGTGACTAATAGATGCTAGCTCTGATTGTTTTTTCCTTTCAAATAACCCAAAATAAAGTTACAGGCGGAAATATGAATTTAAACACACCTAATTTGTTGTTAGAGCACTTATAGACATATTTGCTTCACAGAAATGGGAAAAGACAATATCAAATTGTCTATAAACACATATTTTTTATAGAAATACTAATCAACTACCATATTAGCTGGACTGACCCATATTGTTTTTTACCCCTTCCTGGCATTTACAGATATCTCTGGAGAAGATGTGAGAGCTCCCGTGCTATCAGGAAGCCTTAAAAATAGAAAAGCAGCCTGGCCAGGGAGGCTCCGTGCTGAGCATCAACCTATGCACCAGGGGTCACGGTTCCATTCCCGCTCAGGGCATATCCTCGGTGTGTGTGTGGGGGGGGGGGCGGGGGGGGGCCAGGAGGCAGGCGATCAATGATTCTCTCTCATCGTTGATGTTTCTGTCTCTCCCTCTTCCTTCTTCTCTGAAGTCAATAAAAATATATTTTAAAAAATAGAAAAGCATGAGACAGATATTGCCTCATGAATTTCAGGAAAATAGAGGGGGGAGTAAATAATGAAATGCAGAGTACAACTTAGAGTTTAAAAATCTTATAATTCAACAGCCAAACCTAGAGGAAATCTTGGAGATTCCGAATACATATTTGGGAATATGTATTCGGAATATGTAGCCCTTTGGAGATCCAAAAAGACTGATGTTAGTTGTTTACAGGCAAGTAACTGTGTTCCAAAGTTAGTGCAGAAAGTGGCAAGTTGATGCTATTGGGTCATTGTTTTCTAGCCTATATGTCCAAGAAAAGCTACCATATATAGTAGGATAACAGATTAAGAGAATGTTTTGCTTCAATGAATCACTAATCATCAGACCAAATAGGACTTGGTCATTTACTGAGCATTAATTCTCAAGGAAATCAAAAGCATGTTTTTTTCTATTACATGATCATAGAGATAGTGGTCTCAAAAATACTATTATAAGAATTAATGTGGCAACACATCACCAACTCCTCAAATGATAGGTTTTGTGTAAGACCAAAAACAGTAATAATATGTTAAAAAAAAAAAATAAAAAAAATAGAAAAAATAAATTAAAAAAAAAAACATGAGAGCTGCTCTTGAAGGTAAAAACTCAGGGCTTTCTGTGTAAAAACAACACTTTATTATGCTCTTTGAAGCTGCAAACAATTTGGGACGGTGAAATTTTATTTTCTCAGCTGTTCCAATGATACATAATTCTGTGGAAAAAAATTAGATCTAGCTATGAAAGAGAGGACACCTGGAGATGGATGAATTGAAAAGCTAAATTTGAAATGAATCACTGAACTAATGCATAGCGTTATGGGTTTCAGTGTTTTTGCCCATGCTTCCTTTGCTAATTGCATTTGTTTCCTGCTGCTACCCTTATTGTCGTGACGCTTTTAATACCAAACCTGTGTGTGTGGAGAATGAGGCCTGTTACCTTTCATGTTCAGAGTTTCTGGAAAACAGTGACCTACATTTAGTTCAATGGTGAAAAGACTTGTGGGAATGCTGGGTAATGCTGGATTCCCTAAGCCACTTCTTATCAAGCTGAGGAAATACTAATTAATCTTTTTAAATATACTTTATTGATTTTTTTACAGACAGGAAGGAAGAGGGATAAAGAGTTAGAAACATCGATGAGAGAGAAACATCGATCAGCTGCCTCCTGCACCGCCCCCCCACTTGCAACTGCTTCCCACACTCACTCCAACCCAGGCAGGGATTGAACCTGCAACCTAGGCACTTGCCCTTGACAAGGAATTAAACCTGTGACCCTTCAGTGCACTGAACGATGCTCTAACCACTGAGCACATTGACCAGGCCTTAACTGACCATCTTGATCTGAGAATCCAGTGCTTCTTTCCTCTTCTCTCCTTAAGCTGTCCTAAAATACACAGCATGGTGTGGTTATCTAGAACACAGCACACCTGTACTTAAGGGCCGTGTATTCATCGTCAGCATCATCTCCAAGTCTCAACACTGCTGTATTTTCCACTCTTAAGGTGACATGAAGGAAAACAAAAATCTCACGGTGCCATTACTAGATGTTTGCAAAACCTATGCCTTCACTCAATGTTGTGCAATCTCAAAGCAGAACTAAATCCTGGAAACAATGTAATCAAGAAAGTGAATGTTTAGGGTAATTTAACTCGCTGACTAACTGGAAACAGGTCCCAGCGCTCCTGTGCCTTCCGTCAGCACAGCTGAATGTCAATACCAGCCAAGTGCGGCCAGGGTCCATTGAAGCCAGTGACCCCTGCTGTGTTCATGGAGGATGGAGCTGAGTTCGCAATGATGCCAGAGATCTCCGGGATTCTTAGAAATAAATGCTTAGTTTATCTTCATTTCTCCTCCTTTTTCCTCAAAAATGTTCCAAGTAAGAGATAGAAAAAAAATGTCATGTGGAGTAATTGTAAAAGTTGGCTTTTATTTTGTCTATTTCTGAAATAATAAATGAAGGACTTTTAAGTATATCTGTCCCTTTAATTAGAAGAAACATTATGCTGATCGAGCATGTGAAGAGTTTATAACTTCCATCCAAAGGACGCCTGCCACTTAGCTCAGGGAGGCTGCAAGGTGCGTGCTTTTCATCCCTTCGTTTCTTTCACTCAGTCCGCCAACCCCTCCCCCCTCTGGCATCCGCTCTTAAAGTATCTTATTAAATGCATTTGATTTATATTTCTAGATTCAGCAAAACATCATATTCCTGACGCCGTTTGCTGTCTTTTATGAGTTTGAGCTCACGCTGTATTATCTGTCCTTGTGCCAGCAGGAAACAAAGGGCACAGCCAAATGCGGCCCTGGGGGCATTTCCTAAAAGGGACTCCACAGCCACCTAGTCACCCGCACACAACCCAGGAGGAGAGGGGGCGGCCCGGGCCAGGGCTGGCAGGACCTTTCCTTCAGCCTGAGGCAGAGGGAGCAAGTGGCTCCCGGACACAGAGAGGACAGGGACACCCTAGGCCAGTGGTCGGCAAACTCGTTAGTCCACAGAGCCAAATGTCAATAGCACAACGATTGAAATCTCTTTGGAGAGTCACATTTTTTAAACTGAAACTTCTTCTAACGCCACTTCTTCAACATAGACTCGCCCAGGCCGTGGCATTTTGTGGAAGAGCCACACTCAAGGGGCTCAAGAGCCACAGTTTGCCGCCACTGCCCTCGGAGAAGCTGCGGCCTTCAGCACAGGAACACACTGGCATGGGGCTGAGGGGAGCAGGGGGATGAACTCTTGGCTTGACCCCACCAGCTCCCACCTCCCAGGGTTCCTGTTGATCCATCCCATTGGCCCCGCCCTTCCGAGCCTGAGAGCAAGCGCACCTGCTGACGCCGGCCACGGGCACCTGCCGATGCCAGCCACGGGCACCTGCTGATGCCAGCCACAGGCACCTGCTGATGCTGAGCATGGGACCAGCCCTCTGGGCGGGACACAGGGTGCAGCCCCCACCTGGCATCTCGGAGAAGCAAACCTCAGGCATCCAGCACAGCTGGGATTGAAGTCACTTTTCATAGGGAGCTTATAGTCTGACAGAGCTCCTGACTTAATCCGAAAAGTAATCATATTTAAATCTTAGCACACACATACTTATGTGAATTGGGGCTTAAGTTCCTCTCACGTTCCCTTTCCAAGGCCTGTGCAAGCCATTGAGAAGGTGACTCAGCTGTGCATCCAGTCAGCAGAGCAGATAAGCAGGGTCAGACCGACCCACCAGGAGTCAAAACATCATCTCACCCACATCATCTCATCCACATCATCTCCTCCACATCATCTCATCCACATCATCTCATGGCCTGGTGACTAAGGACAAGAGCTGATGTCTGCTGACCTCCAGAGCTGGCCTCATCCCAGCCCCTTCCTCTTTGTGGTCCTGCCCCCTGCACCAGCTGGAAGACAGGATTTGATGCTTGTAAGCGCCTGTCTTCTTGGTTGACCACGAGGCTTCTCAATAAACGCCTTAAATACTTCACCCTGCCTTCGTGACTGGACACAGCGATGGCACCCAAGCCCAAAAGGGCTTTCCGGTAACACAGACTCCACGTAAAAAGGGAAAGGTCTCCTTGCCCAATCACAGTGAAAACTACGCTATCACCAGCGATTAACAAGCACCGATCACATAAAGCACGATTGAGGAAACAGCAATTTCACCATAGATCACGCTTTAAAAATACAATCGTTGTTTCAGGAAGCTGAATGACACATTCATTGTGTAGTTATGGTTGTCATAAATCCAAAAAAGAAATAAAACTGATTTTTATGTGCTACACATTCAAAAATCCATACTATCTAACTAGTACAGATTCATCTCATTCCATTGATCTGAATTAGTGAGGTTTTAATACATATCACAATTATGTTAAAATAAACCAAGATATTCCTTCCAAAACTTATAGAGTTTACAAAAACACAATAAAGTGTAATGGCTGAAGAATAATTGAATAATATGAATAATGTCAAAATTCTTTAAAATTTCTTATCTGCCTTCACTATGCTTTATCCTGAGTTTTTTTGATTACTCCTCAGCATGAACCCTTGGTTGCAAAAAGACACCTTATTTTAGCTTTTATTTTATTTTTCCTGCTATCTTCCTCCTACACCACGGACCTGTGAAGTCACCAGCCTAGACTGACATCCCTAGAACTTTCATATTAAAACACACACACACACACACACACACACACACACACACACACCAAAAAAACAACAACAACAACAAAAAAACTCAACATCAAAAAAATAAACAATTCAACTAAAAACTGGGCAAAGAACTTAAATAGATACTTCTCCAAGGAGGACATACAAATGGCCAATAGACATAGGAAAAGATGCTCAACATCTCTAATCATCAGATAATTGCAAATGGAAACCACAGGAGATATCCCCTCACACCTGTCAGAACGGCTACCATCAGTGACTCAGCAAACAGGAGCTGGCAGGGCTGTGGAGAAAGGGAGCCGCCCACAGGGCTGGTGGGAATGCAGATGGCTGCTGCCCCTGTGGAAAGCAGGATTGAGTTACCTCAGAAATTAAAAATGGAACTGCCCACTTTCCCAGAGATTCCACGTCTGGGAATGCATCCAGAACACTTGGGAAGAACACAGACACCCCTGTTCCTTGCGGCAGTATGTACGATAACCAAGATATGGAAGCAGCCCAAGTTTTTAGCATATTTTTCAAACCTTCATGAAAAAGACATAAACTATTCACCAAACAGATAGGAGCTTTGTTATGATAATGAACGTAAAATTATAAATGAACTCCAAAAAAAGAATTGCAAAAGCAAATGGAATGGAAACACTGAGATTGGAAATCAAATCAAGGCACCAGGCAAAGAGGATCAGGGTCAAGATCATGAGCCCAGGAACAAAGCCATCGCATGGAGCAGGGATGAAGCCAGGAAGGCTCATGTTCAAAACCAAGGAGCAGAGCGCATCCTGTAACACACGGAGCACATGGGAGGAGGCACCCCGGGACCTGGACATTCATGACATCCAGTCTGACTGACACTCAGCGCGACCAGTCACCAGAGGGACATTTACATGGACAGGAGGCAGCAGGCTGTCTCAGGAGAGCTGGTCATGTGTCTGCATCTCCCTCCCGTCTCACCCTCCGAAGGAAGACTTCCGGAAGTGAAAAGCCTGGAAGGATGATCTAAGTCTCATCACTCAGGACCTATTTCCATGAGACCAGCGCTGTCAGTCAGGCACCGAGAGTAATTTAATTTAATTTGTAATAATGAAGAGGACCAAGTGGTTAAGGCACTAAGCCAGTTTTCACCCTTTGATATCTCTTGTCACACATCATTACTAAATAATTACTAAAATTCTGTTTCACAAGAAAACAATATGTATTTTTGGCCCATCTAACAACAAAAAAAAAAAAAATGGGGCTAATTTTGATTCATTCACACTGGATGGCTATTGTTACGTGGCTAGTATTATCTTTTTTTAATTAAGGGGAAGGAAGTCAGTGACCCCGACTCAACCGGTATTGAGTGTCTTAAGGATTCTCGTGGCACACAGTGTGGCACACCAGCCGAGACCCGCTGCCCAGAGCAGACGATCCAACAGGAATCTCCGGCCCTAACAACCAACATCCCATTTCCTCCTGCCACTTCTCCGCCGCTCAGTGGCACTAAATTGTAACACCCGACTCAGTGCTGGGTAATCACAGGAGGAACCCTTCCCTGTCTGTGTGGCTCTTGTGTGGACCAGACACCATTCATTCACTCCCCCAGGAGCCCTACACACCGGGCACTAAGGCTCCGGCCTTAGATAACTCCTCCAAGGTCACAATGATTCCTGAGAGAAATGAACTAGCCAGTGGCCGGCAAATTCCTTAGCCAACAGAGCCAAGCATCAACAGCACAGCGACTGACACCTCTTTTGAGAGCGACATTTTTTTAAACTTAAACTTCTTCTAACGCCACTTCAAAATAGACTTGCCCAGGTCGTGGTATTTTGTGGAAGAACCACATTCAAGGCGCCAAAGAGCAGCATGCGGCTGGAGAGCCACAGTTTGCCGACCCGGGAACTAGCCAGTCCTGTGGAAAGCAGGATATAGGCTTGCCCTAGGAAGAAGGCTCTGTGCACCTAATCTTTATCTCCATGTCTACGATGAGAAATCAAGTCACAGCCACTCAGGCCCTTTGCCTTTGTAAACAGCAAGATTCTAAGGAGGCAGGAAACCACCGATGTGGTTATGTGTTAACCCAGTAAATCATGGCACACCATGTGTCTAAAGGGAACCCTGTCTGGCTCAGGATGGCGACTGCTTCTTCACTGAAAGACCACAAAGCAGACTGGTGACGCGCAAAGGAAGCCAGGGATGGGAAGAGATCCACCAATGAGCTTGTCTGCACAGGTGCATAACCCGTGGCCACAGACAATGGGTGGTGAGGCCTGGGGGCTGGGAGGGGTCAGGAGCAGGCTGGAAGAGGTTAATGGGGGAAGGAGGACCTATGTGATATTTTAAACACTAAAGATTTTTTTAAATAAAGAAAAAGATTTCTATGTGGCCATGGCAACGTCTTCACAATTTCTGGCCTATGAACCCCACCACTGCTTGGACCAGGAAGTGACTTCTGCGTTCTCCCACCTTCCATCCCCAAAACGGAAACGTTACTTAGCGCCGAGCTGATCCCACGTGGCTGGTGCTGGGGTGGCGTGGGAGGTACAGCATCGTTCCCGATGCTGGCAGATGTCTGGACGCCATTGCTGAGCCTGCTGGGCCGCAGAGACCTGGGCTTTGTGGTAAGTGGACGGGACTTCAGTCTTTCCTGCATGGGCCAGGAGCATGTAGTACCTGGGAAGAAGGGTGAGGGTGGCCATACTTGTGAGTTGGGACGCAGGCTAAGTACCATTCTCTGTTCTTTTTGACAGTAGAAGCTTCCTTCGTGAGCTAGCTGGGCACGTGGCTGCTAAGCTCCAGGCTGCACTTTCAGACCAATTCATCCCCATTTCCTTTATTCCTCTAAATGTCAAGTTTATTTACTGCACTTAAGTGCATATCAACATGCCATTCTCCAAGGACCAGCAAAGCAGGCTCAGGGCATCGGTGGCGGGGAGGGAGGGGAATGAAGAGGGCGGACATTATTTGGATCACTCGGGCTGAAGAGCTTCAACATCCAAAGGAGAAAAATTATCTTAGACCTGAGGATGTTTACCACGTTCTGGAGGTAATTCTCCATTTAATCGGTATGTGAAGCAATTACTTTAAAAACACTGCATTGGCCTTGCCATGTGTGAGAACGGGTCATGTTTGTGTAAATAATGGTCATTTCGGGACTTAAAAATATGTGGTTTCTCAGCATATCTAAATTTTTTAAAATATGATTTAATGTCTATGTATGAATGCATATATTTATTTATATTTTAGGGTTACATATACAGTATATGTACTAGATGTGTGTATATACAAATTAGAGTTGTACTATTTCTATGAAAGTAAGAAAAATTTTAGTTAGAAAACATAAGTGAATATTTGATAAGATAGTGATACTTCAACCAAAATAAGAAGATAGAAGAAAACAGGGAAAATGCTATTTTTAAAAAGATGTTTTTATTGATTTCAGAGAGAGAGAGAGAGAGAGAGAGAGAGAGAGAGAGAATCATTGATTGGCTGCCTCCTGCAGATCTAACAGGAATCGAATGAACCTGGACCTCCTGGTTCATGGATCAATGCTCAACCACTGAGCCACACCGTCTGGGCAGAAAAGGTGATTTTAAATTGATTTATAAGAACTGGCCCAGTGACTAAGATCATATTCTTGCTTTATAGCCTTTCTTTTTAAAAACATTAAATGAATATATGTCACAACTATGTACAGAAAGTCATTAAACTAGCATTAAATGTTGCCATGGGAAAAAAACAAACAAAAAAATTCACTAGTCCAGGAAGAGAACAAATAAGCTGAGAAAACCCATCTGCAGAGCTGGGACAGCAATGTCAGCCCTGCCCGGACCGCGCTCCCCACGCTGCCGAGGGCCAGTGCGTGTATGCGGCCGAGATCAACTGCAGCATTTATGCAAAAGAAAAAAAAATGAGGACTGTGTATAACTGTTAAGAGTTTTTAAAATCGGAAGATTGCAGCTACATAGAATGAAAAAAAAAAAAAAACTTTTCAAAGCTGTCCATCTCACGAAGCCAATGCATGCTCACCACATTTTACGTGTGATATGTTCTGCTCTGGCAGCCCAGGTGGAGTGTGCCAGCGCCCTGTGATCCCAGTTTTACTAAAGCAGTGGTTTCACAAACAGCGAACATCATTTAGGACCACAAAGTCCATCAGCTGTTTACAGGGCTGTTGGCTTAGAAGTCCATTTCATTAAACATCACGTTATGTGGATTTCTTTGCAGAGTCCTGGGCAGACAGGAAGAACAACGCTTCTAAAACTGATTCGTTTGCGATAACCCAAACCCAGAGTCCCGATCCCACGGACCCACAGGCATGTGCCCTAGTGAGCACCCCTGCGGGCATGTGGCCAGGGCGGCAGGAGGGGAATGGAGGGAGGGGATCAGCAGAGAATGGATGTGGGTCCTCCGCTCTGCGTTGTCTTTGCTTCCTGCAGGCGCTGGGCAGCACAGAAAACCCAGTCCTTTCCCATAGCCCAGCCGTCAGCACACTTGTTAGTCAACAGAGACAAATACCAACAGGACAGCGATGGACATTTCTTTGGAGAGCCATATTTTTTAAACTTAAACTTCTAATGCAACTTCTTCAAAATAGACTCGCTCAGGCCGTGGTATTTTGTGGAAGAGCCACACTCAAGGGGCCAAAGAGCCACATATGGCCATAGGCAGAGAGGCCATAGGCAGAGAGGCCGTAGGCAGAGAGGCTGCCTCCCTCCCGCGGGCATTCCTAAGTGAAGCTGGCGCCTACAGGAAGGGACGCTCCGCTCGCTCTCAGGCTGATGTCATTAACGCTGCGGCCGTGATGGAGATGGATGGGAGGCAGAGCACCGGAAGCAGGCACACAGGGCACAGCTGGGTTGGGAGTGATTCATTACCTTTTCTCTGCAGGGCGCACAGGGCCTGGCCACCTTCTCCTCTAATGATGGCCCCTTCCCGTGCCCTTAGCAGCAAGGATGTGGAGTTGGCCATTTGACACACTTTCCTGTGGCCAAATGTGACCTAGAGCCGTGGTCAGCCAACTGCGGCTCGAGAGCCACATGCTGCTCTTTGACCCCTTGAGTGTGGCTCTTCCACAAAACACCAAGGCCTGGGCGAGTCTATTTTGAAGAAGTGCCGTTAGAAGAAGTTTAAATTTTAAAAATGTGGCTCTCCAAAGACATGTCAGTCGTTGTGCTGTTGATATTTGGCTCTGTGGACTGATGAGTTTGCCGACCACTGACCTAGAGACATCATAAGGAATGCTGCAAGGTGTGCCCGCCATGGCGTGTTCTTTCTGTTTCTTCATGTCTGTCAGGTCCGTGATGATGTGAAAATCCCCAGTGGGAGCCAGTGCAGCAGTCTCATGTGTGGTCAGGGAACCTCTGCTAACTTCTCAGGAGCAGAATTTTTCTGGTTAACTGTGGAGCTAAAGCGAAAAACCTGTTTTCTTTCAACCTCAGTAGCTGAAAAGTGTCTTTTCAAAACACATTAGCCTACTTCACAGTCTTGCTAAACACAGTATGCACGAGCTCATTGAATATTTCTCTGACGATCGATGGCTTTGCAGGGCCTTGGGGCCAGGATGAAGTGTCGTGGAGGTAAGAAGCTGTAATGGATTGAAGTCTCGATCGGAACGGACCGAACTTTGGTTATTTCAGTGTGCTTTGCTTCTTTCTTCCTGAAGCAGGCCAAGGGAAGACAGTCATTGGTCTTTGTGTGGCTACTTAGAGCTTTTCCCCGCATGGGTGTGGCCTCTGCACAGGTGTGGTGTGTGAAATGTTGTTTTCGATGATCCTGCCACAGAGCCTTCCCTGGTCTCTCCATTCCCCTGTACCCGGATGTGGGAGACTGCACCAGCCCCCCCCCCCCCCCCCCCGCCCCCACACACACACACAGGCAGCTCTGTGCCTTCACGTCCTCTGACATGGCCCTGATTCCGATCAGCAGGAAACAAGGACAGCTGTAATTGGACTGTCAGCATGCTAATGACTTCATGCTCAAATGGGCACGCATGACAACTGTGCTCTGAATGCTGACCTTCTAATCGGGAGATAATAATGACAATTTAGCGTCAGATTGCACTCTCCTAGCAAACGCCGTCCTCTGTGCCAGGCCTTCCCCGGGGCAAGGCCTCAGACCTGTGCCGGCTTCCTCGTCTCATCGGGGGAGCTGGATAGGAACACCGCGTCCAGACCTCATCCTGGAGCTGCCGCGGCCTGCGGTCAGAAGACGGCCATCCCTCTGTTGCTGGTTTTGCTTCGGGATCATTTCCCGTTGCTCAGAGAAAGGAACCACCGCTCTCCAGATCCCTGGGGGAACCGATAGAGAAATTACCTGAGGGAATAGGACTCCTCAGAAATACTATTTATATGAGCCGAAGGGCCAATTCTCCCTTTACCAGTGAAATTCCAAGACTGGAGATGCCCATGGGAATTCCGCAGTGCTGTGCGGTAACGGTGATGGAGATAGTCCAAATGTTCCCATGGCTTCTCTAACCCACGGATCCACAGTTTGGGGGCTTTCATTTTGCTCAAGTTTCTACATCAGCACAACGCATTCCAGAGGTAGGCATCTTTTGGAAATACTGTTTTTGAACGAACAAGGAAACCGCTCCTTGGTTATATCAAGGAACAAGATGTAGAAAAGGAAGTGGATAAAAATCGTTTGTGGAGCCCGGCCAGTGTGGCTCAGTGGTTGAGTAACGACCAATGAACCAGGAGGTCACAGGCTGGATCTTCAATGGGGGGCATGCAGGAGGCAGGCAATCAATGATTGTCTCTCATCGCTGATGTTTCTATCTCTCTCGCCCTCTCCTTTTCTCTGAAATCAATAAAAATGTATTTTAAAAGAATGCTTGAGTGGACTTATTTTTGTTGTTGTTATTTCTTAAGTAAAACATACTGTAAAATTGACTTGCAGCCAGTTTGAAGAATGAGAAAAGTTTAGAAAAATCAGAACAACACAATTCAGGGATGTCATAAAACATTAAATAAGCCAATTTCCCTTCCAAAGGGAAATTTTTTTGTGAAAAGAAGGAGGGTCATTTGGTGAACACAGTCTTAGTGAAAAGGGCCCTATTTTACAGAAATGCCTTGTTTTCGGTTATATCATTAAAACAAGGTGCAAGCATCACATGTTATATCATTCAAAACAACAGCTCTCCTGAAACTTAAATATGTTTCAACTTCTATTACTTTTAGTATAAAGCTCACACTGCCATGCTTAGTGATCAAATAGCAATTATCCTATATAATAAGAGCCTAATATGCAAATTGTCTGCTCGGGCTGTCATTGACTGGGAGAGCAGGAATTCCACCGCTCACTATGACACGTGCTGACCACCAGGGGGCGGCACAGAACATGGTCGGCCTTGGCGATGCAGCACCAGCAGCAGAGGGCAGTGGAGGCGCTGCTGGCCCTGACGGGCACCAAAAAGAGTGGGAACACGATGGGATGGTGGGGCAGGTGAGCGGGAGGCGCCAGGCGAAGGCAGGTGGGAGCTGGGCTGTGGTCGCCTTGCCTATTGCCCTGCAGATGGCGACCAGCAATGGTGGAGGAGGGGCAGGGCTGCTTCCTGGCTGCCAGACAGGTGGGATGGAGGAGCAGGTGAGGGGTGGCACTAGGCCAAGGGGCCAAGTGGGGCTGCTAGGCTGGGGTCGTGAGCTGGGGCCCGATCCCCAAGGACCCCACCTGTGCACAAATTCATTCACAGGGCCTCTGGTTTTTACATACAGCCCGGTCAGTGCGAGGCCTCCTGGACACCTCCTGTACCTGTTTAAAACAGACAATTATTTAAAACCAAATTAATTCAAACCAAGCAAAGCCGGTCCCTTGTGCCGATGGGCACTGTGGCCTCGGTAAGGGCTCCGTCCAGCTGCAGACGCAGCCTTCGGAGGAAGTGTTCTGAATTTAAATGAAAGTAACTGCCATCAGGAAAAAATTAGCTGAAGATTCTATCGCTTAGGAACGTTGTCATAGCCATTAAGTAGCTGGCATCATAAGTAAACGGATGTAACATACTGGAGGAAGTCTGAATCTCGGCTCCCCTGTGACATGTTGGTGGAACCCGTGCTGTGGGAAGGAACGAAGGAAACCCCAAATGAGAGAAAAGCAGCAGTCCGAGCCCGATGTGGTTTCCCCGGCCCCACAGGTGCATGTGGGAGTGAAGACCAGGTATTGGGTGACTGGAGGAGGAGGTAACCTGAGTCTCTAAGATAGGGTTCCATAGGGCACAGTTCCTCTCTTTATTACACACACACACACACACACACACACACACACACATACACACACTGCCCCCCACGACCGGGAATATCAAGCAAGGCAGCCGCTTCTCCCCTCTGCTGGTTAGTAGCCACGAGGTTCACCTGGGGTAGTGGTTGGAATTGACCACAAACTAGTCTTCCCCGATTAGGATCATGCATAGTTCCTGCAGCAATCACCCACAGCCTTCCAGGGTGGGTGGGCATGTGGTTTCAATGATCCAATCAGGCCCTAGCTGGTTTGGCTCAGCACACAGAGCATCGCCCTGCACATTGAAGGATCCTGGGTTCAATTCAAGTCAAGGGAACATACCTGGGTTGTGGGCTTGATCCCCAGTTGGAGGCTTGCAGGAGGCAGCCGATCAATGATTCTCTCTCATCATTGATGTTTCTATCTTTCTCTCCCTCTCCCTTCCTCTCTGACATCAATTTATATAAAATAAAAATTTAAAACATGAAATGGTCCAGGCAGGCATTTTCCTCTGTGGCCATGAATGAGGAAGCTTGTCCTGTGGCGCTGGTCCTTCCATCGATGCCCACTTCAGGGCAGCGGGCAGACACACACGTGGCAGAGAATCAAGCCAGTCAGCTGGCTGCTGAGTGCCTCCAGCTCTGAGCACATTAGTTACGAGCAAGCAGACCCCCTTGGTGCTGAAGCCAGTTGGCTGCAGCCTACAGCGAATGTTCACGGAGCAGGACGCCTCCTCTGCTCACCCAGCTTTAGGAAAGGGGCTCACTCCTCCCCTGGGGAGTCCTGGGGAGTCCAGGTTAACGAGGGGCACACCAAACTGTGCCTGACTCTGGCCCACACACAGAAGCTCTTCCCCGGCTGGAGGGAAGGGCGACGTGCAAAGGGTTCGTCTTTCTCTTGGGAAAATAGGCTGAACATATAGGCAAGCGCTGGAGGTAGGTTTGCTCAGTCCCAGCAGAAGGAGCCAAAAAGGGCTGGAGGACGAGCGAATAGTCCCTAGCAGAGAGAAGCGGAGCCTGGTCCCCACCATCGGCAGTGGTGAGAGCAGAGGAGAGCAAAGGAAGAATCTCCCAGCAGCCCCCTGATCCGATTCCAGAATGATCAGGTCAAGGTCAGGACGCCAGGAGAGGAGGAAATGCTGACCACGGTCTCCTCCTTCGCCAACAGGCTCCAGCTGGGGAGAGGGGCATGTTGAGTGTGAAAGTGTTAAGTGCTATATGACTGTCTCATTTCAGACTTTGGTGATTAAGGGGGACTCATGGAACCTCTTCACCTGATCCTGAAAGAAACATTCCCGGAAATGGTTCAGTGCCTCATTGGAGCCTGGGGAGGTAAGATCTTGCCTCACTGCACACAACTGTAAAGGGTGCTGAGAGTCAATATAAAGTTATTGAATACATATTTTCAACATGACCGAGGATTTGAAAATGTGTTCATATGATAAGGTCCTCAGGGAGGAGGAAAGGTCTCTGTTCAGAACAACTCAGCAGTGCCAGGAGGCTGAGAGGGAGCTGCGGGACAGGCGCTTGGCTGTAAAGAGCAAAGGCTGTTCTTTATCTGAGGGGAAATCTGCCGACATTGGGTCAGACACATCACAGGCAGCAGAACTGTGTCTGGGAAGGACATAAAGAACTGGGCAGGCGAAGGGCAAAATGACCTTAGCCTTCTTAGAAAGGTGTGTTAACTTCATGACGATGTCCCTCTTTTTTAAAATAAATATGTTGTTCTTGATCTTTAGAAAGAGTATGAGAGGGAAAGAGGGAGAAACATCAATGATGGGAGAGAATTGTGGATCAGGAGGCTGAGAGGGAGCTGCGGGACGGGCTTGTACGCCCTCTATTGTGGATCAAGCCTGCAACCCGGGCCTGGGCCCTGACCAGGAATGGAACCAGTGAGCTCTTGGTTCATGGGGTGATGCTCAACCACGAAGCCTCCCCAGCCGGGCCATGGCTCATACCTAAGCTTTTGAATTTTTTTATAATCTCAAAGTTTCCTTATGTTCATATATTAGGATTCAGTTAACAAGGAAGCTTCACTAACACATAAAAGCATGCATGTTTGATTACAAGCACAAAGGCTAGCACTGCTACCAACGTGCCACTGCGTTCTGTAGCTCATGTTTCCTCCAAGCTCAGAGCAGAGTAAGATCTCAGGGGTTCCGTGCAGAAGGCAGGAGAGCTCCTATCAGGAGCGCAAGCAAGGCGCCGGCTTTGGGCTGATTTTCCCAAGTTCCCATAACGAATTGGCTCCGGGCAGCAAAATTAACTGCCTTTTTCATGCTCGCTAGCTCATTGCTAAAGAGCATTAGCATGCCTGTTGACCCTTTTGGGTACAAACTTTAACATGCACAGTGTGAGTTTTTTTCAGTAATTCAACAAATATGTATTTGGTACCTACTCTGCCCAGGGACAGCAGCATTAGATGATGTCATACAATTTTAAAGATTATGAACTATCAAAAGAGCCAGCCATATTTGGAATAGTAGGAATTGTGACAAATGTCTTCCTTGATATAGTAAGGGCATGTTGCTTCCATTCAAATATTTTTCTTTATTCTGTTGCATGGTTTTCATATTTCATAGATATAACTAAATCTTTCAAAAATTTTATGTTACATTTCTCTCGCTGTTTGTTATTGTGTCCTACACATCGTTCTGTTTTTTAGATCACCATGATCATCATCCAAAATGTCATTCTTTCTGAGCTTTTTCCTTTTCTAACCACAAAATAACCTCAGCAAAAACAGACATCGGCATGGATTGGTGTAGGTGCTGATCCTCTGGTTCTGTGTTAGTTGAACCAGGAATTTTTATTAACGTCTACCGGGTGGTATGTGAGTGAAGACAGACATGCATAAGTATGTTTAATTGCTATGTGTACAAAGTCATGAAAAATCAGATACATCGACTGTCAGAAAGGTTCTGTGTAGCCCGGTGTCACATACCTGTGGGAGCACACGAGCATTCTGCCATTGGCTCTCTCTCTCCTCTCTCTCTCTCTCTCTCTCTCTCTCTCTCTCTCTCTCCTCTCTCTCTCTTCTCCACAGTCAGGAAGTTGTTTTCTTTGTCTTGTTTTTGTTTGTCTGTGCTTCTGGTGGGATAGGGGTGGAGGTGAGGGTGGGGGTGGGGGAGATGAAAAAGACAGCACCTGGTTAGCCATATAGATTTCTAAACTTATCACTTTTGGAAGAAGCCCTGCTCTTTATACAAATCATTTTTTTTCCTCTTAGTAATGTCTCCTCTTGTCATTAAAAACCTTAAATTGCGCCAAAACCAGTTTGGCTCAGTGGGTAGAGCGTTGGCCTGCGGACTGAAGGGTCCCAGGTTCGATTCTGGTCAAGGGCATGTACCTTGGTTGCGGGCACATTCCCAGTAGGGGTGTGCAAGAGGCAGCTGATCAATAATTCTCTCTCATCAATGTTTCTAAGTCTCTATCCCTCTCTCTTCCTCTCTGTGAAAAATCAATAAAATATATTAAAAACAAACAAACAAACAAACAAAAAAACCTTACCTTGCCATTCTATGGGCCCATATAAAGCCTCCAGATCTGGCTTCCATCACAAAACCTTAGCGTTGACTGCTTCTCTCCATTCTTGCCTTCAAATCCTAATTTTCTGAAGACAATTTATGACACGTCTTCCAGAACAAAAGACGTTGCAGTGTAAGGGTGAGGTTGTGGAAGAGATAAATGAGCACATAATAACTGGTAAAGGCTTGGTGGAAAAGCACACATATTAATTAAAATTCCAAGACATTTTCGTGCCAGGCCTGAGACCTGCATTAGGAACCCTGTAATCTCTTCCTAAGTATCCCATCGATTCCAATCACCTCACGTGGACGTCTTCTCGCTACTACACTAATTCCCATTAAACTCTCCTTTAACATATGTTCCTCCTCCCGTTCCTTCAATAGCTCCCACTTTCACACACGTCATAGACAAGTCTTCACTGGACATATCAGACCGCAGCTCAGAGGCAAGCTGCTCCGCGGCCCCGGGCCCTGCTATGAAGAAGTGTCTGCTTTCTTTCCCAGAATCAGCGTTCATGTGGCTTCCTTTCCACTGACCTTCAGCAACAACAGCGACATTCCGTATGCAGCGGTATCGTTTTTAATTCATTTGAATTTTTCATTTTATTGGTGGCATTCGAGTATTTCCATTGACATTTGCAAAATCAAGTTCTCCTCCATTTGCTTTCGTGCTAATGCTGTGATACGACCCCAAATATATTTCATTTGTCAGGATTTCACGGGGCCGGACGGCCGAGCCCGCATTAATAATGCATCCCCTCGCTTAGGATTCAATAAAGTAGTCATATCTAAATTGAGAGTAACTAATCACAATGTGTATAACCGCGCTGGTGTAATGTAATCTCTGGCCAGGAGGCTTTCTCATTAAATGTGATGTATAAGGTTCCAATGGCAGTGCCTGCTTCACACGGCCAGTCCGCCGTGTTTCCCGGTCACTGCCCCCCGGGGGTGGGGGGGTGAAATGATGGGGAGCTCCAATAGCCTCTGCACCCCTCCCGGCAGCAGACACAGTCAAACTTCCTGCCATTCTGGGGCTCCGCTGATGACAAACCCATTCCCTCCTCTGGCCCCAGTAGGACAGAGGACTCTAGGCCATGACCTGTAGCCTCTGTCTGTGCCGCCCCTGCCGTGCGCTCCTGGGGGCCTGTGGCCGCACAGGGGGCCTCGGGTGGCTCTGTGCTTCTCTGCGGCCCTCGGAAGCCTCCTCCTCTCCCTGGGCTCCCCCCTGGCAGCCGCTCAGGGCGGAGAAAGATTCATTTGTTTGGGTCGCCCAGCCGCTGGCGATGAATGAGCCGCAGAGAAAGGGACTCTGTTAGCGCCAGGGCCACGCACTCTGGTCCGGGAGCGGCCTGAGGGCTGGAGGCCCAGAGGAGCCGGCACTCATCAGGCCACCAGAGAGGCGCATGCAGATGCCTCAGCCTGAGCGTGGCCGTGGCCCATGCTAAGTCTCACCGGGCTGCTTGGAAAGCACGGTAAAAACATAGCAGGGTATCCAAACTAATTGCTATCGTAGCTCAGATCTCATGTCCCAGAGCGACCATTTGAAGTGCACACGTTTTTAGAGCACTACTCATGTTAAAAGCGTCCGCCTTTTTTTTTTCTAAGTATGTAGAATACTACACCCAGGGAAAGCTGATGTGAGCGCCTTTTTAACCCACAGTGATCTTTACAGGCCACAAAGGGGTTTCCATCACGGAACTGCTGTGAGTAACTCAGTCGTCAATAAGGGAAATGTTTCCACAGCTCCATTCAGAGTATAAAATATTTCTAACTCTAGGCCAGTGGTCAGCAAACTCATTAGCCAACAGAGCCAAATATCAACAGTACAATGACTGATATTTCTTCTGAGACCCAATTTTTTTAAACTTAAACTTCTTCTAATGACACTTCTTCAACATAGACTCGCCCAGGCCATGATATTCTGTGGAAGAGCCACACTCAAGGGGCCAAAGAGGCACAGGTGGCTCGTGAGCCGCGGTTTGCCCACCACTGCTCTAGACATTTTTCATTAATATAGCACTTTAAGAAAAAAAAAAAAATGTACCTGGACCTGAATCTTTATTTTGAATCCTTTAGGTAGGAAAATACCAAAATCACTTGTGTTATTAAAGAAAAGATCACGTAACTAACACTGTGGTAAAAGCTTTTGGAGAAGTTGGTGCTTTTTATTTGCAAAATCAAAACCACAATTCCAGCTCTTCTGTGTCCCCAAAGCCCCTTCATTGCCCGGCTTACGCTGGTGCCTGGACTGGGCAGCCTTTGGCCCGGCGGCCTTCGCACTCAGTACGTCCTCTCAAGGAAGAAAGGTTCTCACCCAAAAGAATGAATGTAAATGTGAGCGTGGCCACCAGGCCTTGCCGGGGTGGCTCAGTAGGTTGGGCACTCTCCTGTGCCCTGAAAGATTGCTGGCTCATTCCTGCCGGGCATGAGCCTGGATTGCTGGCTTGATCCCCAGTAGGGGGCATGCAGGGGGCTGCTGAGCTATAGTATGCTCTCACATTAAAGTTTCTCTCTCTCTCTTTCTCTCTTACTCTCTCTGTCTTTCTCTCTATCTTTCTCTCTTACCTTTCCTCTCTCTAAAAAAAAAAAAAAAAAAAATCAATTATTTTTTTTCAAAAAAAATACTACACCTATGGAATTAGTTAATTAGATGTTAATTAGAAACCATATTATACAGAGCTTTATTTGTGAAATTATAGACTAATGGCTTTTTTAAATTTCTCTATAATGTAGATAAATATATATTCCCCTTTCTTAAAGATAGTTATTTTCCCTTAAGTAATCAGTCTTAGAAAAATAAGTTAAGATGAGATATTTATAGCAGTAAACTGAAATCCTATATAATAAAAGCCTACTATGCTAAATGTCCGGTCATCAGTTGGCTGTTCAATAAGGTGACCAGACATCCCCCTTTTGGCGGGACCGTCCCGATTTTTAACAATTTGTCCTGCATTCCGTGGCAAAATCAGGATTTTTTTAAAACGCCGCTGGACGCGGGACAAATTGTTAAAAATCGGGACTGTCCCACCAAAAGCAGGATGTCTGGTCACCTTATTGCTAATAGTATGCTAATGATATGCTAAGGCCACTTAACTGCTTGCTGTGACATGCACTGATCACCAAGGGTCAGACAGTTGGTTGCTCAACCAGACACTTTGCTGTCCACTGACCACTGGGGGCAAATGCTCCAACCAGTAGGTTAGCTTGCTGCTGGGGTTTGGCAGATCAGGACTGAGGGAGACGAGCCAGGCACACCCTGGAGCTCTCATGAAGTCCCTCCCTGGCCCCAATCATGCACTGGTGGGGTCTGTCAGCCTGGTCTGAGCCCTCTCACAATCTGGGACAGCGAGGGGGATCTCGGAGAGCCAGTTTTGGCCTAATGGCGGAATGACCAGTCGCTATGATGTGCACTGACCATCAGGGGCAGATGCTCAACTCAGGAGCTGCCCCCTGGTGGTCAGTGCGCTCCCTCAGGGGCAGTGCCGCTCAGCCAGAAGCTGGCTCTTGGCTGGCAAGTGCAGTGGCAGTGGCAAGAGCCTCTCCCACTTCCACAGCAGCACTAAGGATGTCTGATTGATGGCCTAGGCTCTCTTCCTGCGGGGAGCGGGCCTAAGCCATCAGTCAGACATCCCCCAAGGGCTCCCAAACTGCAAGAGGGTGCAGGCTGGGCTAAAGGACAAACCCCATGGCCTGAGTGCACAGATTTCATGCACTGGGCCTCTAGTTGAAATATAAAAGTATGAAACTATACTTTTAAAAGATGATGGGTCTTTATATTAAGACGATAGAAGTGTTTAAGTTGTCAATGAAATAAACAGGTCCCTGGGCCCTGCCTAGGAAAAGCCTTCCTCAGTGCCCTGGTGATAAGGAGATCCAGTGTTTTCCACCCGAGTTGTCAGGCGGGAGCTGCGATCAGTTTGGGGAGGAGACTCAGGGGGAGGGTGTGCAGGGGGCGACCAGGTTCCTGCTGCTGGAGCTGGAGCTTCCTGACTCCCCAACACCCCGTGGCCACCCTTCCTGGCAGCACTGGGCGGCCTGGGAAGGGCAGGCACACGGGAAGGGAGAGGGGCAGTTGCGGCAGAAGCCAGGCTGAAGGAGGGCATGACAGGGACGGGAAGGAAGACGGTGCTAATGTGGCAATTACAGGAGCTTCTAATTGGGGAATTAGCAAGCGGTTCAGGCTTCAAAGGGAAATTTATGCAGAACCAACGAAAAGAGCAGTTCTGTTAAGTGAATGTAAGAACATTTCCTTTCACCCCCAAATGTTTAACATCTTGTGAAAAGTCTGTTGATCAAAGGTCTGGCCTTATTTTTTAAAACCAGAAAAGAGGCTGCAGTTTGGGTGCAGACTGTTCCTGCGAGAGAGAAAAGCGTCGGCTAAAAGGTTTGACCCCGCCACGTCCCCTTTCCTCTGACAGTCCATCCAGCACGCAGAACCACGGCGGGAGCGATGAGGCGGCAATCCTTCTCCCATCCTTCTATTCTTAAAAGGCACGTCAGCCCTCTTTGATCAGACCACAATTAAAAATGCATGATGTTATTTTCTAGCTCGATGGAAGGGTCCCAATCCCCATCCAATGTATAAAGAACCTGCGTGTGCCCACGAGGCCCTCCTGGCTGCAGGAGAAGTTAGGCAGAGACTGCACGGGGTGACGCTGTCCCCATGGCCTCGGGCAGCCCTGCTCTGAGGCGTCTCCCCGGGGCCCAGCGGCAGACAGCACCCTTGGGCTCATTTCCGCTCATGTGCAAAATGTCTACTTCCAAAAGGGCTCCCACTGTCATTGTCTGGGGCCAACGTGGTCTCCCCTGCCTGCGGCCTGAGAAGTCCTGGGAGTGGTCACCACATAAGAGCTGGTCTCCCAGGGCTGGTGCCCCACACCCTCCCTTCTCACAGGGGCCTTGGTCCGCAGAGACAGCCTAGTGACAGAGACGGCCTAGTGACAGAGACAGCCTAGTGACACAGACGGCCTAGTGACAGAGACGGCCTAGTGACAGAGACAGCCTTGTGACACAGACGGCCTAGTGACACGGACGGCCTAGTGACAGAGGTGGCCTGGTGACAGAGGTGGCCTAGTGATACAGACGGCCTAGTGACAGAGATGTGACCTTGATCCAGCCTGGATCCCAGCCTTGCTCCCAGCTGGACCTGCCCATGTCCCCAAGAGTCGCAGGGGAAATAGGACCTCGACCTCGGCCTTGAAGGACTGATGGTGAACCTGGAGGGAGTCCAACATGACCCACCAGGAAGTGCATCCAGAGGAGGGAGCAGCGAGCCAGGAGCTCCGGTCCCAGCGGGAGTCCGTCAGGCTGTCCCTCCGGGCCACCTTGAACTCGGATTGAAGGATGGAGGCGGGGCAGCCACTGCAGGAAAAGTGGACGGGCTTGTAGGCCCAGGCTGCAGCCTAAATGGAGGTCTCCAGGGATACGGCATTATTCACATGTCATTCCCAGGGTGACTGTATGTGGACCCAGGACTTTGGGAAAATAAGGTAAGGGCAGTCTGTAAGGGTAGGGTCCCAATCCAATAAGATTGGTTCTCTCTCTCTCTCTCTCTCTCTCTCTCTCTCTCTCTCTCTCTCTCCCCCCACCCTCCCTCGAAGCCTCCAAGCACACATACTATGGAAAGTACACATGAGCGCACAACCAGCAACCACAGGCAAGCTAGGAAGAGAGCGCTCACAGGACCCAGGACTGAGAGCACCACATCTCTGTTGGTTAAGCCTGACCATGATGTCTGTGATGGCAGCAAGAGCGGGCGATGCAAGTGCTCTCCGGCACCTGGTGGCCTTTAAGGGATGCCTTCACTGGGCTGTGGTTTGAGGCCTGTCGAGGGGGACGTGCGAGGGAGTAGAGAGAGGGGAGCGAGGAGGGGCTGGAACAGAACCGGCTCTGCGCAGAAGCTTTAAAGGAGGGGGAAGAGAGACAGCATCAGAGTGGCTAAGCCCCAAGCACGTGATGATTGGGCACCCGCCGAGGGAGCCCTCAACCTCCTCCCTTTCCATCTCTGCTGCCCGGGCCCCTGATTCGCTGCCCAGACCCCCAGATCCCGGCTCACTTCAATGGCGATGGCAAAGCACAGAGAAGCCGGGAATCGGGATATTTCTCTTTGCCTTTGACCGATGACCATAGTGCTCCAACAGCTGTTGCAAAAGAGTTCTATAACGAATAAAGAAAAGACTGAAAAATAAAAAAATTTAAAAATTGGGGGGAAAAAAGGCTTCGTTAGGATAATAAAAATGCAACAGCTTCAAATGCAACTTCTTGAGATGACACATCTCACATGGCCAGATTAGTTATCGGAGCCTGGGAGGGACAGAACTGGATAAAGGAAGCACACTTAGTGAGAGTCCCTGCATTGCTATTGGGATTAATAAACAAATCGTTAGGAATATGCCTTAATAATGACAAGATAACCACTCACAGAACTGAACACAGGAGTTCCGCTTTCTAAAACACTGAGAAGATAAACGTAAGCAAATGGGCTGTAACAGAGGCCAAATGTGAGCAAAGGAGAAACAGACACCGCATTATCTGTCAGGCCAGCAACATTACTGAAAGCAGTTTAAATCCCCCTGTTACAAAGGCAACTGTATCTTATTGAATAAAAAAATAACCCTGCAATTTTAAGAGAGTTTTAAATACTTTAAGAGAAATCTAAATAATAATAACAATAATTATAGCAGAGGTGGCAAATCACACTAATGGGACTAAAAAGGGCTGCTATATATCACAAACAAATTACAAACAGTAAGAGAAATGATACTACTAATTACCTAGAGCTGAATAGCTTAAAACAAAAGTATTAAAAACATAGGAAATTATATTTTAAACACAGAACTCTAGGACAGTGGTTGGCAAACTGGGGCTCGAGAGCCACAGGCTGCTCTTTGGCCCCTTGAGTGTGGCTCTTCCAGAAAATACCACTGCCTGGGCGAGTCTATTTTGAATAAGTGGTGTTAGAAGAAGTTTAAGTTTAAAAATGTTGGCTCTCAAAAGAGATTTCAATCATTGTGTTGTTGATATTTGGCTCTGTTGTCTCATGAGTTTGCCGACCACGGCTCTAGAAGAAACTAGCTAGCTACCATATCTAACCACCTAGTCTGTTAAATATCAAAACACTTTGAAACAATCAGACGAATGGGTAGATATAACAAATATTTCTATGTGTATGCCAATGTCTATATTGATCTGAGAAAAGCAATTACATCAGGAGTTTGGACAAGATACAAGTGGCCTGTGTATCTCTCTCTGTGTGAACATTTGTCCTCTCCTCCCCCATGGGGGTAGAGTTACTGCGTTAGCTGACCCTCATTGGTTGGATGAGGGCTAGGGTCCAGTTACACAAAATGGAGGAGAGCTCCACCCTGCCCCACAGGGCAAAATGGAGTCAGGAGTTAGCCTAGTCCAGCCCTGCCACCTCACAAGTAGGATTTTGCATTTATTTCAGGAATGCAAAAAAGTCAATAAATTACATAATTTATTATTATACATTCCATTATTAGCTCAATTAAGAAAATCATAATGAGCATAAGTTTTATCAAGGCATTGAAAAATTCTACAGTTACAATTTATTAAAAACACCTTGAGCAAAGAATACACCATAAACATGATTTAGAAATACGTAGTTATTGTCATACTTTTATAATACTTCAACCCAAGGTGAGACTGGTATTAAATGTAGGAGGAAGTGGAATAATAATGGATAACACCCTTATTAGAAGGCTTTGGTCAATAATAGAAGACATGACACAGAGGTAAGAGATATTAATAAGAGAAATAGAGAATAGTGATTCATTGAAAGAAAATCCAAAATTACATCCAATGAAAAATGTATACAATTATTTTCTTAGAAGAGAGAAATATGAAAACAATAGCATGCTCATATGCAGGCAACAGCAAATGCAGAAATAAAATTATACAAAGAAATCTTACTAATGGTTGCAACAAAATGTAAAATCCCAAGGATCTATTTTAATAAACACACATTTCACATATGAAGAACATTATGATATTTTTGAGAGCTATAAAGGCCATATGAAAAAGTTAAATATTTTACAGATATTAATTATTACCAAATTAATTGCTAGTTAATGCTATTCAAGTAAAAATCAAAATGTGACTTGGAGTAATTTAACAAAATAGTACTAAACTTTTCCTGGAACAACAATCAGGTGATAGTAACCAAGAACTTTTTTTATAAAGAATATCAAGAGAAAAGGTAAGTCTTCTGATATAGCACATATATTTATGATAAAGCTGTAATAATTAAAGAAGGCTAGATCTGCTGCAAATACAGAAAGACCCTGATCAATGGATACAAGAAAGGTATTCAGCCCAGCCGGTGTGACTCAGCGGTTGAGTGTCCACTCGGGAACCAAGGGGTCGCTGATCTGATTCCTGGTCAGACCATGCCTGGGTTGCAGGCTCGGTCCCCAGTAGGGGTACGTGCCCAAGGCAGTTGATCAATGATGCTCCTCTCTCATCGATGTCTCTATTCCTCTCCCTTTCTTTCTCTCTAAAAGTCCACTTTAAAAAAAGAAAAGTAATCAAAACCAATCGTACATATCCTTAGGACACTAGGCTCCTAATTATTGTTGGGTTTGGGGGTGGAATTGAACCTTCACACTTTTCATCACTAAAAATCTCCAATAGACATGTACTGTGGACTAGAGGACAATTAAACCTCTGTTAATGTCAGCCACTGAGTCTGGGGAGTGTTTGTTAGCCCAGCCCGGCATAATTCAGTCTATCCATCCAAACTGGTAGTGATGCTCCGAGATATAACTTCCTGGGTCAAGTTGAACTTGGCGCCTATGACAGGCACACCTTGAAAGGATGGTCTTAGGCACCAAGGGCTTCAGTGTCTTGTGGAACTAGGGTGCAGCACCCTCTGCTGCCAGTAGGTGTCGTGATCTACATAACGCAGTGAAGGCAGAAAATGCCTGGGCTTGAGTATGATTGGGTATCACAGATTAAAGTAACACAAGTGTTGCCCTGACCGGTTTGGCTCAGTGGGTAGAGCGTCGGCCTGCGGACTCAAGAGTCCCAGGTTCCATTCCAGTCAAGGGCATGTACCTTGGTAGCAAGCACATCCTCAGTGGGGGGTGTGCAGGAGGCAGCTGATGGATGTTTCTCTCTCATCAATGTTTCTAACTCTCTATCCCTCTCCCTTCCTCTCTGTATTAAAAAATCAATAAAATATATATTTTTAAAAATAAAGTAACATAAGTGTTCCTTGGTTCGGAGATAACTCCAAGTAATTCTATAGAGATAGAGATAGAGATAGAGATATATAAATATAGATACAGATATAGATAGACAGATAAATTAGGACTTAATCAATTAAAATATGTACAATTTTTACATGTTGTGTATTTTTTTCCTTCAATGCAGAAATTCAAAAAAATAATGTTTAGTGTCAGTGTTTGATCATTGCATTGAACTGGACAGTTGAGACAAGATCATTGCACCCACTGTTAAATCAGTTAAGTGGTCCACGCACTGTATTTCAGAATTTAGTGCAATGCCCTCTTACCAACAGGTCCCGTTACACACAACCAGCTGGGCCCGTCCCTGTCCTCCGCACAGAGCCTCTGAGGAGAGCTTGGGCCCTGCCAGAGGCTGCCGGCGGCCTTACCGCTCCTTCAGGCTCCTTTGTTCCAGGCAGTTCACATTCCTGCCAAACCCTGGGCCAGGAGCCAGGGCGGGTCTGCCATAGCAACCGCCACACCGTCCTGTGGGCACAGCGTGGAGACTGCCATCTGAACGGGGCCTCAGGAAGCAGCTGTGGATGGTGGAGGGAGCCCACCGGAGACACGTTTCCGATGGGAATCTACCTTCTGCCTCACCAGGCGGACTCGGTGCCGGGGACTTCCAAGCACCACTGCTTCCCACCGGTCCCCGGTGCTCCTCTCTCTGCGGCCCGGGCCTCCTGCCTAGACACAGGTTTTCCTCTTCCCCAGTGTTTGCCCAGGCCTGTGGGTGTCTGCGGTGACAGACGCCACAGAAACGTTTGGTTTTGGGACTCACTGGGTGACTTCCCTTTTCTGAGCTGTCAGCCGGACAATTTTTACACGTTTTAAGTTCAAATGGAACGCCATTCCTGAAATGGAAGCTCTGCACATGAAACAGAGGGCGATCCTTTCGGGGTGTGAAGGGTTGGCCCTAAATGGGGAGCCCCCCGAATGGCCCCTCCTCCGAAGTAGGGCACACCGCCCCCTGCAGGACCACACCCTGAAGTGAAGTCAGCGTGCTGGGAACCCAGCGCGTTTTTGCTCTTTTCCCCCCACCTACTTCCTCCCGAGTTGGTTTTGCTTGCTTGCCTGTTTCCACATACTGTAACCTGATTCAGAATAAGAACAGGGTTTTTGCCCTAACCAGTGTGGCTCAGTGGATAGAGCATGAGCCTGCAGACTGAGGGGTCCCAGGTTCCATTCCGGTCAAGGGCATGCACCTTGGTTGCAGGCACATCCACAGAGGGGGGCACAAGAGGCAGCTAATCGATGTTTCTCTCTCATCGATGTTTCTAAGTCTCTATCCCTCTCCCTTCCTCTCTGTAAAAAATCAATAAAATGTACTAAAACAAAACAAAACAAACAAGCAAAAAAAAAAAAAAAACAAACAAAAAAAAACAAACAGGATTTTCACATCCGTTCCTGAGAGCTAAGAAGATACATTAGCTATGAGGTTGGAATCAAAGGAGGAGCAAGTTGGAGAGCTGGTTAGTGATGAAGACTGTGGTCCAGGGCAATATTTTTAAATGAAAATAGAAGTTGGGAAAATGGTCATGGAGGATACAAAATATTTTTATGTTCAAAATTCCCCATGAAGATTTGAGGATTCGCTTTCCGGGGAGATGCTGATTATGATGCTGGTTGTTTCATATGAACGCACAATTTTGGAAGGCCCACACAACTTTTACTCAGAGAGTGAGGGGTTTTTTAATGCAAACATTTTAAAACAATAACTTTGAAAGATTGAAAATAGAAAGTGCATTTTTTTACTTTAACTATGATAATTATCTGATTTTGCTATATTGATTATAAGAGGTATAAGAGATGTTTTCCATAACCTGACTGTGCGATGTATAGAGGAATACAAAGGAATTTCTTAAAACCATACAGCATCCAAGCTACAGAATTGGTTTTTTGATTCTTAAACAAAAAATATCAAGAAAAACGTGTGCCTCGAGGTTTATTGATTATCCAGGAGAAAGGCTAGGTCTAAAGTGAGTGTGTGTGTCAGGGTTGGAGGGGGGTGGGTAGAGACAGTTGATTTCTAGAGCTAGGATTTAAAACTACATTTAATCATGTCCTAAGGCCCTTCTGGTTTTAGCTGGGTGCTGGCTTAACTTTCCTAGGCTCTGCTGACCAAGAGGGAGAACTTCCTGCTTATTCAGATGCAAGGCACCTGGTTCCTTCAGGCAGAACCACATGTACGCATCCTCTCTGCAGCGCCAGCTCTGCCAGGCATGTGGGGCATAGCAATTTCACTGCAGTGCGCGTGCTCCTGCCCCCATGACTGCCCCCACACACACCTCGCCCCCCTTCTTCCCTCCAAGCTCTCCCCGCTGTGCAGAGCTGTTCAGTCCGCCTGCCCTGTCTCCACTGAGCTGGGGTAAAAGAAGACGGTCTGCATTGGTCTTATGTTTTGATTTTCATCTCGAGTTCTCCAAGGTCTTCCTCTTCCATACGGTAGAACTTGGCTGTGAAATAAGTGGTGGCCTACCCAGTTTCACGAAGCAGGGCGAGGCAGTCCTTGGGACTTGTGGTCTTGCCCCCTAAGGGAGTGGGGTCGGTAGCTCCTTGACTCCATAGTGGCCAATTCACTATTCAACTATTTCTTTCCTGCACTGAGCAGTCCTCCCCCTGCATGGCTGTGGGCCAGAACGTGCAGGCCTTGAACATAAGGAAAAACTGGGGTCCCAGGAACCATTTTTGATGCCAAGGTGGGGCAGTCTCTGCTTGTGGATTGGCCAGCCTGAGCCCAGGTGGATCCCCAAGCCCCTCCTCACAGCTGCCCGCTGTGTCTGGAGGCAGGACCTGAAAGATCTCCACCCCTCTCCCGGCGGCCTCCAGGGCTTCTGTTGGCGGAGGAGACATCCGGCAGGTCAAGACACCCTCTTGGCTTTGGTTTGGAGATGTCCACTGAGAGCAAGCTTGTGGGCGATGATCCCAGGGACCACACCGCCCCTCTTCCCCTCCCCGCCCCCCGCCCTCCCCATTACTTTGGCTGGGTGCTTAGGGACTCCTTTAACGTTGGTTGTATGAGGGAGGTTAGGATTAGCAGCTAAGGACTGATGACTAAAACTGTGTTCATTGTGGAGTCTCTGTTTAGCCTCCCAGGAAGGGGCGGGGCACCTGCATTTCACAGACTTGGAAGGCCTGGGCCTCCTTTGGGAGCTTGGCCCTGTGGACTCAGTGTACCTGTTCCCACCCCGTCCAAGAACCACTGTGGGCGGGGCCACATCCCCCATCTAAGCCTCTAAAAGGGCCAGCTAACAGGGAAACCCAAAGGTTGGTGGCAGTACTCTTAGCATCCCAGTCCATGTACAAAGAGAGAAGAGAAACTCTCACCTCCATGAAATGAGCAAGTTTATGTGAAAGAAACCATCAAAGAACAACCAAAAGCTCTTGGGGGGGGGGGGGGGGAGGCCAAATAATGAACAGAAAGGATGGAAACCGAAGCTAAAGAAATCTCTCCAAACATGTACTTAAAAGAAGGGGGATGAGTGAGAGGGACAAGAAAATCACTAACCAACCTGTGCAGTTCTACATCCAAATCCCACGCAAAGCACAGGAGTTCCAGAAAAGGAGAAGAAAAAAAAGAAAAAGAATAAAGAAATCAACAGATGCGTTCATCAGCTGAAGCTTAGACTCCCGTTAACATACGGATACTACCTATTTTTTACTTTAAAAAAAAAAAGGCTACGAACTAGAAAGCACCATTCTTCCATCATTTCCACCTTCACAGCAGTAATGCAGAAGGGGGTTTGGAAGCATAAACAGGTGCTTGCCATTCGCTGAGGAATCAGGCTGAGAGCCCAGCACCACAGCACACACCTCCACCGGCTGGCCGGAGTGAGAGCCTTCCCTGTCAGCCACGGCTTGCTCTCTCACAAGATGCACAAGCCTCCGGGAGAGGCGGCCTGAGCGGCCCTGCCAGTCCCCCTGACCAGCAGCCCTGCTGGTCCCCCTGACCAGATGGACCCTCCTATCTGTCCTGGGGGCTGAGAGGCAGCTGTCCAGAGTCCATGTCCTGTTTATTTCTGATAATTCCGTTTGCTCTGGTGTGACTCACCGTGACACTGCACAGACACTGCTGGGCAATGACCAGGACGATGACCTTGGCCCCGTCCTGTGGTCTGGCCACAATCCCCTTCCCTCCGCAGCAGGAGCCCCTCCTCCCTCCAGGGGGCGCACACCATGGTTGCGTTAGGCCTTCCCTTCGGCTGGTGTCCAGTTGTGTCCATCTGTCCCTCCTCTGCCCGTCCCTCCCCTATTGTCCTAATGCACTGGCCGGCAGACCATGGCTTGTGAGACACATGCGGCTCTTTGGCTCCTTGAGTGTGGCTCTTCCACAAAATACCGCGGCCTGGGCGAGTCTATTTTGACGACATGGTGTTAGAAGAAGTTTAAGTTTAAAAAATTTAGATCTCCAAAGAGATTTCAATCATTGATATTTGGCTCTGTTGGCTAATGAGTTTGCTGCCCACTGGCCCAATGACCTGGGAGACAGCCTCTGTCCCCGAGCCCCAGAGGTGGGCATTCAGGTGGCGTGCACAGCTCAGGTTGAGAGCGCAAATACATGTTTATTACCGGAGGTCAGCTCAGCACCAGAGGCGAGACCATCGTCATCTCCTGCAAACCTCTCTCAAGGGGGACTCGGAAAGAGAGACCTTCTAGAAAGATGGTGCTGCTGATCGCACTCAGCTCTCCGGGCCACGTGGAGAGGGAATGGCGGTGACACGCCACCCAGATCTGTACCGAACGGGCCTGTCGTTGCTTTCACACACCCGCTGTTCAACGGGGGCCTGGCGCTGGACCGTCCACAGAGCACTGCCGAGTAAGGACACGTCCAGGAAGGATTTAGGAATAATGCGGAGCTCACAGCGGCTATTCAATTGGACATCATTCTCTCAGGCATAAGCAGGTGCTGCCCTTTGGTGGAAAGATCAATGCGTTATTTTAAAATACTCTGGCCAGGCACCTCCGTTGCTTAGAGCTCCATCCTGACGCGCCAAGGTTGTGGGTTCAGTCTCTGGTCGGGGCACACACAAGGAGCAGCCAGTGAATGGATCAGTAAGCAGAACAACAAGTTGATGTTTTTCTCTCTCTCTTTCTCCCTTCCTCTCTCTTTCTCTCTAAAATTAATTTAAAAATTAAAAAAAGACTACTGTGAGTCTTATTTACTTAAAAAATTGTGGATAAGTGAAAAACAAACCAAACCAGAACGTAATGAGCGCTGAGTGGCTCTTTCGGTTGTGCCGCGTTAAAATGTGCCTTCCTCAGATTTCTAAAGAACTGGCCAGGCTCTACCAACATTACTTTCTTAGTCAACCTAGCATTTCAGTGAGGAAAGTGGAATTAATTCTGTCCTACCGTGAGAACACATGTAAGGAAGTTGTGGCGTGTTTAAGATTCCTCAGGCAGCCATAGAGCTGGGCAGAGAACGCTGGTGTCCCGAGTCTGAGAACGACCTCACCAGCTGCCTCCATTTCTCCTGGAGGAAAGGGCACAAGCCCTATAGGTGTGGCCACTACACCCGTTTTACTCTCCTCCAAATACTGGCCTTTGTATTTCAGAACTATCCAGAAGGCAGGTCTTTGTGTTTAGTTTATTTTAAAATATATTCTTATTGATTTCAGAGAGGAAGGGAGAGGGAGGGAGGGAGGGAGGGAGGAAGGGAGGGAGGGAGGGAGGGAGAGAAACATCAGTGATGAGAGAGAATCATTGACCAGCTGCTTCCTGCATGCCTCCTACTGAGGATGGAGCCTGCAATCCAGGCATGTGCTCTGACCAGAAAACAACCTTGACCTCCTGGCTCATAGGTTGAGGCTCAATCACTGAGTCATGCTGGCTGGGCGATCTTTGCTCTAAAAGGACACGAGGGCAAAAGTTTGGCTCAACCAAACATTCACAAAGGCTGCAGTATGATTTACTTTATTTTCTGAAGATACATTTATCTTGCAAAATAGGTCTCTGACATTGAAGTCATCCAAAGTGCTGCTGTTCCTTTCTAAACACCCATGCGCCGGTGCAGAAAGTAGACTTCCCGAATGTCACAGTCATCTTATTTTCTCCGGGGCAACTGAACCTGGGGTGGATCATGAGATCAAGGGTGAAAACTGGCCGCTGGGAACCCGCACTCACACTGTTTGGAACACACACTCACAGGAGAAAGACTCCCAGTAAAAGGAGCTACACCCATGCTCCTTTTCATGAAGAATTCCTCTTCATGAAGAATTCCAAAATTGGATGTTTTCCTATGTGAATTCAAGCATTGGAACTGAATATCTTGTTTCCAATGATTACGTTCAGATTCTCAGATTTGTTTTTCATGCCACCAAATTTTTATTACTCGTGTCAGTCTGTCTGTAAATTATTTACTCAGCATTACTATCCTGCATATTTTGCTCCAAATCCTCAATGGACATAAGCATCCTATATAATTAGAGAGGAATATGCTAATTACCCATTACATGGTGAGTCGTAACGACCAACAGCTTAATGACCAGATCACGGATCTGCAGAGGGTGTGGGGCAGCGGAGAGCTACAGGAGGGGGCAGGCAGCAAGCTATCAGGGGGCAGAGGAGGGCAGGGCAGTGGTTGAAGAGCTACAGCAGGGCAGCTGCAATCTACTGGCGCACAGATTCGTGCGCAGGGCTGCTAGTCTATAATAATAAAAGCGTAATATGCTATTAGACTGGACGTACTTCTGGACGACCTTCTGATCTAAGCCACGGCTGCCGTGGCAGGCAGGGGCCGAGCCCCTTGCACAATCTCATGCATGGGGCCTCCAGTATTTAATACACATAGAAATGAGGTGCCGAGTCCCTTCTGTAGTCTGCTGTGTCCATCAGGCTTTCTTAAGCAGCACTGGCATGTTTCCCACATTGTGAAGACAAGCAGAGAGACCATGGGAAATGTCCAGAAACACACTCGATTCATACTTGACCACATGCACTACAAGGTAATTACATTTCCCATGAGAACGTTGGGTTTGGGTTTTTCAAACACAAGAAGAAAATGAAAGAAAAAGGTGAATAACATCTCCAAACAAGAGTGGACTTTGAAGAGGCCAGGTGTTCCTCCCTGTGCTGGGACTGCCCACGGCTTCTCGGGTGGAGAACCAGATGCTGGCTGGCCTGTGTTGACCAGCAGGTTGTACCAAAGAGATGGGTGTTGGAATGCCAGAGTCACACGAGGTATGGTGAGGTGCTCGCACTGTGAGGACCGAGTCCAGCTATGTCTCCAATCTCACACGCATGCACAGTCGCCCCCATCTGCTTAGGCTCAGTTGCCTGTGGTCAACCATGGACAGGAAATAGTAAATATGAAATTCCAGAAATAAATTATTTCTACATTTAAACTGTGACCAGTGCGGAGTAAGGTGGTAAATAAAGTCTTAAGGGAACCCCCTCAGCCTGTCCTGCCCGAGATGTGACTTGTGAGCATATCTGGGCTGTCCATGGGCATGAGTCAGTAGCTGGGTGGGTTTCCAGAGATAGAGAGGGACCACTGTGCCCAGCTGGCAGGGGCACAGGTGAGCCTGACCTCAGGCCCCGCTCCCCATACTCAGCCCCACGTTGGGTGCCATATGTGCAGAGCCAGCATGGCCACCGGTGAACCTGAGAGGCGGTGGTGAAGGATGGAGAAAAGACAGACAAAAGAATAAAGATGGGTCTGGGTAGGACACTGTCCTCTCTGATGGAGAGACAGCGCCATGGCCTGCAAGCCAAGTCTTTGTTTTACAGCAGACGCCACGAGGCAAAGTAAGGGCGTGGTCAAGATCTTTCCCATGTTCTCCTGGGTTTCGAATCTACTCAACTGCATGAACATGATCAAGCTTTGTTTACTTGCTGCACCACCCGCAGCCCATGCCACTCAGCCACGAGGGACCATAAGTTCAGACCATAAGGTCACGCGTACAGCCACAGCCTCTGGCTGTAATTGTGGTGGGACTTGCACGTCGCTTTGCCAGATGAGGACAGTGCCCTCTCATTTGTCCCAGGCTTGAACCTGTTTGAATGCTGTAGCTGCTCTCCACAGGTCACATTCATATCACTTTTATTACAGTTCAATATTTCATTATAACGGCTCTATCTTATTATTAGTTACTGATAATCTCTTACTGTGCCTAATTTATAAACTGAATTTTACCACAGATATGTGTGTCTAGGGAAAAACATATAGGGTTTGGTACTAGGTGTGCAGAACTGGGGGTCTTGCATACCCTGTTTCCCAGAAAATAAGACAGTGTCTTATATTAATTTTTTCTCCCAAAGTTGCACTAGGTCTTATTTTCAGGGGATGTCTTATCTTTCCATGCGCTAGGTCTTATTTTCGGACGATGTCTTATTTTTGGGGAAACACGGTAGTATTCCCAAAAGGGGCACTTCCTGTCCTTTGAAGAACAAAATACCTGAGAGAAAGAGTGGGCAAATCCTCGTCATTCCATTTCTTTCTCTGTCTCTTAAATCTCTCTCCAGTGCACATACAGGGGTCAGGGGCATGACCCCTGCAGACCACAGATCCCAAAGGTGCTTCCCATGCAGCAGGGAACCCCCCGTTGGGAAGGTGAGCTTTGGGATGCAAACATATTATTTCCAGCCTGCAGCTGGCTGAGTTCACAGACGCACAAACTGTGGACAGGAAGGACTGACTGTATTCATTGAAAAAGTCCGTGTGTAAGAAAACCTACACAGGTGCAGCTGGGGTTGTTCGAGCCAACTGTAGATGAATGATCTCAAGGTACAAGGGACTCCCTAGACTCACAGAGAGAGAGACAGGTAGAGCTGAGGTCGAGAGACGTGGGGGCCCCAAGTTGCCAGCTGGTAGCCCTGTATACCTCTTTAAACCACCGAGCTCTCATGAAAGGATGGAGTTTCATAGGCCCGTGGTCAGCAAACTGCGGCTCTTGGGCCCCTTGAGAGTGGCTCTTCCACAAAATACCACAGCCTGGGCGAGTCTATTTGGAAGAAGTGGCGTTAGAAGAAGTTTAAGTTTAAAAAACGTGGCTCTCCAAAGAAATTTCCATTGTTGTGCTGCTGATATTGGGCTCTGTTGACGAATGAGTTTGCGGACCACTGGCCTAGGCCATCTTTAAGTTTCATTCAAAAAAATGTCCTCCCCTGTAAAAGGTGCCTTGCCCAGGGACCCTGAGCTTAATGCACCAAAGCGAACTGGGGCAGAGCTTGCAGTGGGAGGGACACCTCCCAGGGCAGACGGGCACGCCTAGCTTGCCCTGGAGGCTGGGGGAGGAGGAGGCAGAGTAGAAGAGCATCTTCCTTCAACGTTTGGGGAGGACACTTAGGTAAGCTGACCAGACGTCCCAATTTTGGCGCGACAGTCCCGATTTTTAACAATTTGTCCCGCGTCCCGCGGGACGTTTTTAAAAACGTCGCGGGACGCGGGACAAATTGTTAAAAATCGGAACGTCTGGTCACCTTACACTTAGATCGGTGTCAGAGTGAAGACAAGTGTGGTCCCTGCCTGGGAGCTGGGAGCTGGGGGCGTGGTTCTGCTACAGAGAGACTACCCATAGCATTTGCAAACACTCATCCGATGTGCTCGCAGCCTTAGAATCTCCTGTCCGAGAAAATTCACCACAACGGAAAGTTATTCTGACTTGACTTGGAAGGGAGTGTACACCAAGAAACCGCTGTGCCGTGACAGACACGTGGAAACGGGGCTCGTCCCTCACACAGCGTTTGGGGCACATGTTTCTCTCCTGACCTCAGGTCCTCCATCAGCAGCGGTCCCCAGGCCAGAGGTCCGGGAATGAGACTGACTTCCAGAGCATGTGTCCAGCCTTCCTTTCTGTTCTTCGGCTCGTCTTCCTGGCGTCTCCCACCCCCAGGCCCGTTTCTCTGCGTCACTGCCCAGCCCTGGCGCCCTGCAGGCTGAGGGGACCTTAGACTTCAGGCTGGCGATGCTTCGAGCGGAGACCGAGAACCCCAGGTGCTCCCCTTCGGCCCAAAGAAATGACCGGCCCATTAGACTGTCCTGTGTGCCCAGGGAGGGAGACCCAACACCAAGTCTGCCTTGTCAACAGCAGGTGAACGCACTGAGGCTCCAGGGCGTGATTTTAGACGAGGCTCGTGGTCCAGAACCTGCGGCTCGCGAGCCACACGCGGCTCTTGGGCCCCTTGAGGGTGGCTCTTCCACAAAACACCACGGCCTGGGCGAGTCTATGTTGAAGAAGTGGCATTAGAAGTAGTTTAAGTTTTTTGTTTTTTTTAAAAAATATATATTTTATTGATTTTGTACAGAGAGGAAGGAAGAGAGATAGAGAGCTAGAAACATCGATGAGAGAGAGTCATCGATCAGCTGCCTCTTGCACACCCCCTACTGGGGATATGCCCGCAGCCAAGGTACATGCCCTTGACCGGAATCGAACCCCAGGTCCCTTCAGTCCCCAAGCCGACGCTCTATCCATTGAGCCAAACCGGTCTCGGAAGAAGTAGTTTAAGTTTAAAAAATGTGGCTCTCCAAAGAAATGTCAGTCGTCATACTGTGGATCTTTGGCTCTGCCGACTAATGAGTTTGCCGACCACTGGGCTAGGCTGTCCCTTCTGCTGCTAACAGGCTGCTGAGCAAAGTTTGGCTGACCATGTGATCAGGCTCAGCACAGGCAAGATCCCGAGGCCATGCACAGCCACAGCAGGGCCAGAGGCATGCAGGTTGGAAAAAGAAAAAAAAAAATTTTTTTTAAATTTATTTTAAAAAAGAAAAGAAAATTAAAAAAAAAAAAGGCAGGTGCTTACTTATCTGATAAAAACAAAACAAAACAAAACAAACAAACAAAAAACCTATTGGAACCAGAGAATTAGTTGAGCCGAGGGCATCCCAAAGCAGTTTCTGAAGTTAGAGTTTAATCTATTGTGGGCATGATGTTCAAAAGCTTCCTGCCTCACACTAACAAGTCCTGCTGGCCGCCTGCTGTTCCACCTCTAAGTGAATCAGAGCGGCCATCAGTACGGAGGGCTGGGCGGGAGGGCGGGAGGCCCAGGTCTGCAGGTCAGCGCTGACCTCTCCGGCAGGAAGAGGGGACCCCGGACCCTCCTGTGGAAAGCAAGCATCACCCCCATCCTGCCAGGGAGCGTGGCGTCACTCTGCCTGGCTCCCTGAACAGGGACCTTCTCCAGAGCCCGTGGCAGGGCACTGCTGGGCGGATCAGCAACAGTGTGGCCAGGCCATCTATCCGGCAAAGGAGGCAGGGAGAGAAAGAACACGCCGAACCCTGGTCTCTCCATTTAATTAACGTGACCTTCCTCATTCTTTCGAGAAGAAAAGCCAGGAAAAAAAAAAAATCCTTTTTGCGTTTCATTAAGAAATGGCCTACAATATTATGTTTTAATTAACACGGAATAAGCTTCCTCCCATGGAAATTGAGAATTGAAAAGCCTCGCCAGCCAGGAATAATACGTTATTAAAAGCTGCATCACCTACGTCAGCGACATGAGGACCTGATGTTTAGAGATTCATCAAGTTCTTACGAGATCGATATCCTGAAACTCAAAAACTCAAACAATGTTCGCTAACGGAAACCAGGAGCCTTGGTCCCCAACTGCCACCAAGTTCAACAACCCACAAAGAGTTGAGAAACTCAGATAAAACCGGTATTTTTATTTACCTATAGAACTGGGGGGGGGGGGGGGATAGACAAGTTAGAATAGATAACAAATTAGAGAAGTAAAACAATAAAAATTGGTATGTCTAATATTTTAAAAAAATTTTGGGGGAAAAAGGGTTCTGGACAAAAAACAAAGGTATTGCCTCACCCCAATCAATTGCTCCCCACCCCCCTGCCCCCTGCCTCCCTCCCTCCCTCCCACAAAGTTTGTTACCCAAACCTTCCAGTCTCTCCCTCCTGGGGCTCTGCTCTGGTAGGTCCCTGCCTCAGAGGCAGAAGCCAGATCCTCTGCCCGGTGTGCTCTGCACCAGCCAGGTTACCTCCGGTCCTCCAGGGTCCGGCCCCACCCTGGCTCTGAGGCTGTTCTCCCTTTCTTCCCTCTTTTCCATTGTTGTTGGGGTGTTGTTAGGTCTCTGAAACTGTCTGCTACAGCAGGGAAGGGAGCCGCTGCGGGAGGGACAGAAAGCGGGAGATTGCCCAGAAAACGCCACGCACTCCTCTCCCGGGAACAAAGGCAGACAGAGCGGGGTCTCGGCTGTCCCCCCAAAGCGTCCAGCTGGGGCGGTGGGGCGCCCAGGCCTCCGCCCTGCCCCCTGCAGGTGGCTGGGAGCTCAGGAGCGCCCCCGGGCGACCACGGCCAGCACGGCGCCCCCGCTCTGCCATCGGTGGTGTCTCCCAACAATAAACATTGTGTGTCCAGGCCCGGAGGAGAGTCCGCCGGACAGAGGGACCAGACCCGGAGAGGAGGCATCCCCATCCCCATCCCCCTCCCGCACCTCCAGCCGCCCCCTCGCGGCCCCGAGAGACCCGGGCCCCTCAAGTTCCTGTGCAACTTGCTGCCGCAGCCCCTGCACCTGCCGGCGCCGCGCACCCCCGGCCTCCCCGGCCCCCGCCGGCTGTGCGCCCCCGGCCTCCCAGGGCCCCAGCGGCTGCCACTCCACCGGGCGCTCCGGGCCCCCGCGGGCTGTGCGTCCCCGGCCCCCGCGGCCCGCTCCACCGGGCGCTCCGGGCGGGGCGGCGGCCGCGGATCCGGCAGCTCCGGGCGCTCTGCGCCTCCGATTGGCCGCCGCGCGGGCGGAGCGGGGGCGGGGGCGGCGGTGCGCGGGGCCCGGGTAGCGGGCGGCGGGGGGCGCTCGCGGAGGCCGAGCGCAGAGCGCGGGCGGCGGCGGGCGGGGAGGACCGCGGGCGGCGGGCGGCGGGCGGGGAGGACCGCGGGCGGCGGGCGGGGAGGACCGCGGGCGGCGGGCGGCGGGCGGGGAGCGGACCGCGGGCGGAGGGCGGCGGGCGGGGAGGACCGCGGGCGGCGGGCGGCGGGCGGGGAGGACCGCGGGCGGCGGGCGGGGGGAGGACCGCGGGCGGCGGGCGGCGGGCGGGGAGGACCGCGGGCGGCGGGCGGCGGGCGGGGAGGACCGCGGGCGGAGGGCGGCGCCGGCGCGCAGGCAGCAGGTTTGGCCGCGGCGGCCGCTCGGCGGGACGGGTTCGCGGCGGCTGCGCTGACGGGCCCGGCTGCACCTCCGCGCGGCGCCCGATCCGCCCCCCGCTCGCCCGGCCCGGAGCGGAGATCCGGCGGCGGGACGCTGTCCTTTGTGGGCGCCCCCTCCCCGCGGCGGCGACAAACACCCCGCCGAGCGGGACCGCGCGCTGCGCTCCGCTGCCCCCGCTCCGCTGCCCCCGCTCCGCTGCCCCCGCCCCGCTGCCCCCGCCCCGCTGCCCCCGCCCCGCTGCCCCCGCCCCGCTGCCCCCTCCGCATCCTCCCCGCCCCGCCGCCCCGCCCGCCCCGCCCGGCCGGCCGCTCCGCACTCGGTGGACCCGCGGCCGCCGGCCGCTCTCCGCAGCCGCTCCCATTGGCGGCGCGGGCGGGGGCGGGGGCGCGGGCGGGGAGGAGGGGGAGGAGGAGGGAGCGGAGGGAGGAGCAGGGGGAGGAGGAGCAGCGGGAGGAGGACCGGTGCCGCTGCCCGGAGCCGCCGCCGCCGCTGCCGCCGCCGCTGCGCTGCCGCCTCCATGAGCCGCCCCGCGGGCGCCGCGCGGGCCCTGCTGCCGCTGCTGGCGGCGCTGCTGCAGGTACGGCGGGCGGCGGCGTCCTTTGTTCCCGCCGGGCGGCCGGGAGGGAGCGGGGGTGCGGGTGCGGGGCCGGGGCCGGCGGCGGAGGGAGCGGGGGTGCGGGGCCGGGGCCGGCGGCGGAGGGAGCGGGGGTGCGGGGCCGGGTCCGGCGGCGGAGGGAGCGGGGGTGCGGGGCCGGGGCCGGCGGCGGAGGGAGCGGGGGTGCGGGGCCGGTTCCGGTCCGGGCGGCCGGCCTCTCCATCGCGCTCCCGGCGGGTCCCGGGAGGAGGCGGTCCGGTCCTCTTTGGGGCCGGGCGAGCCCGCGGGTCGGCGCCGGGCGGCCGGAGGGGAGGGGAGGGGAGGGACCCCGCCGCTCCCGGCCCCCGGATTCCACTTCGCCCCCGTCCTCCCCGCCGGGCCGGGCCGGGGTGCGGTGCGCGGCGCCCCGCGCGCTCCGGGCCGAGTTGGCGGACTCGCTCCTCCAGCCGCACCCGGCCGGCCCCGCGCCCGGAGCCTGGGGCGCCCTGTCTGTCCATTGTCTCCGCCGGCCCCGGGCGGCCCGCGAGCCTCCGAGCGGGTGCCCGGCCCCGACCGCCCGCCGAGGGTCCCGCCCGGAGGGTTCGCCCCGGGCCCGGGGGACCTGCGGGGACCTGCGGGCAGCGCCTGGAGCCCGGCCCCGGTCCCGCCGGACGGGGGCAGGTCCGTTACTCGGCGGTGCTGCCTCCCGGGTCCGCGCCCCTGTCCCCGGGCCCCGATCCCCTGCCCCCGGCCCCCGTTCCCGGCCCCCTGCCCCTGCCCCTGCCCCCGGCGCCGGGGCCGGAGCCCGCACTGGCCGCCGGGAGGGCACCGGCCTCCGGGAGCCGCGGGGGCTCCCCGCCCGGAGGCACCTGCTCCGGCTCCGGCTCCGGCTCCGGCGGCCGCCAACTTCCGAGCGGGGATGCCCGCCCCGACCCCCGGCGGCCCGGAGGGGACCCCGCGCCTCCGCCCGCGGAGCGCCCGCGTTTGGGGGGCCGGCGGGGTTCGAGCCCGGCCCCGCGGGGTGCGTTTCGGTTCTGCCCGGCTGCTGGGGGCGGGGGGGGGGCTCGCCGCGGACTCGGGTCTGGGGGATCCTCCGGGGGTGCGGGCGGGCGGGAAGCGGGGCTGCGCGGGGCGGCCGGGCCGGGCCGGGGGTGCGGGTCCCCCTCGTGGTTCCCCCGGGCCGGGCCTGGCACCTGCGGCCGGGAGGGGGCTCGGCACCGGGGAGGGGGCTCGGCACCGGGGAGGGGGCTCGGCACCGGGGAGGGGGCTCGGCACCGGGGAGGGGTTTTGGCACCGGGGAGGGGGCTCGGCACCGGCGGGACGGCCCACGCCGGGCCCTCCGCTCGCTCCCGCCGCCCAGAGGGTGCGGTGCGGGCCGGGCCCTGTCCATGGTGCGCGCCGAGCGGAGCGGAGCGGCCGGCCTGCAGCGCCGCGTGGTGTGTGTCCCCTCCTCCTCCCAATCCCCGAACCCTGACCCCCAACTCCGACCCCCTGTGCTCTGCCCCTGGCCGGCCGCCCGCCCTCCCTCCCTCCCTCCCTCCCTCTGGCTCTGGCCGCTGGTCCTGCTTTCCTTTCTCCTTGGGTTTCTGCTTCTGCTTTTGTTCTTTGGTGCGTGTCTCTCTCTCTCTCTCTCTCTCTCTCTCTCTCTCTCTCTCTCTCTCTCTCTCTGCCCTCCCCTCCCCCCACTGGCCAGTCTGCCCTCCCTCTCCCTCCCCTGGCCTCCCCGACCCTGGGGTGCCAGACATTTTTAGCCTCTGCCTTTTGGGGAGCCAGTGGAATCCCTTTCAACTCAGGGAGGAGGCCTGCCAGTCACCGCCAACAAAAGTGCCTCCTGTTGTAAAACCGCCCTTTATTCTTACAGTGCACACCCTTCCCTCTCCTGCTGCTGTCCCGTTTTCTCCCCCTCCTCCCCCCTGCCCTTCCCTCCCCCCTCCTGCCCTTCCCTCCCCCCTCCTGCCCTTCCCTCCCCCCTCCTGCCCTTCCCTCCCCCCTCCTGCCCTTCCCTCCCCCCTCCTGCCCTTCCCTCCCCCCTCCTGCCCTTCCCTCCCCCCTCCTGCCCTTCCCTTTCCCCTCCTGCCCTTCCTTCTCCCCCTGCTGTCCGGTTTTCTCCCCCTCCTCCCCCCTGCCAATTCCCTCTCCCTCTCCTGCCCTGTCCCTGGGGCTGATTTCTTTAAAAGGGGCTTAGTGAGGGGGTGAGGCCTGAGGGGAAGGAGGAAAAAGTGCCACCTCCAGTGTTTGAAGCCAGGGGTGAGGCTGGTAAACTCCTGAGTCCTGGGCACATCAGAGGTTTTCTCTCTCCTTTATTTCTTTTATTTAACAAAGGAGGTGCCGTACATCAAAAAGTCTTATTTCTAGAAGCATCATTTTTGAGCCTAAGCTGTCCTCCTAGCAGGAGCCAGCGGTAGGTGGTACTTGTTCACCGCTTTTGGCCTGACAGTGAGTTCCGATGGGATGCGGGCAGGGAGGAGGGCTGGGGAGAGGCCTGGTCATTGACCCCGGACTGGGGTGGCACCCCGCACACACGGTTCCATCCCCTTTGTGTCACGTACCTTGAGGCCAGGGGTGGCTTTCGAGGGTCACTTTGTCCCCGTTTCCCTAAGTGTGTGTTAAAGGCCTCTTTATAAATGTCAGATGTGGTGCTGATCTTTCCCGCTGCTTCTGGACCCTGTGGGGGTGACCTTTCCAGACCCCAGGGAAGGGGGTGACAGCCTTGCCATCCAACTGGTGGGCTGGCGGCCTTGCAATTCCTGGGGGCAGGTCCGGCGCTGGCACCGCGAGATGTGCAAGGTCACCGGGCAGAGTGTGTGCCACGTGCGTGTCCGGGCGGGGGGTGCCCCGTGGGCTGTGCTGCTGGGGTCAGAAGGGACTTTGTGCTCACAGTCTGCCCTGCTCCTAGAGGAACAGAGACCTGTCTGCCAGTGAAATGGCCCCTCTGCCCTCGGCTGCTCCTAAGTCTTAGTGTTTTATTTTCAGGTCAGACTGGAGCCCGGAGTTTTGGAAAGGAGAGTGAGTAGGTCCTTAGTGTAGATACAGAGCAGCCTTGTTTTTCCGGAACGGTGAAGTCAGAACCACTGAGTATCCAAAAAGGACTTTTTACTTTTAATTTTTAGCTGCAGTGCCCCTTTTTTGTTTTGAACACTTTTTTTTTTTTTTTCACTTTGAGTTAATTCTTTGTGAATTTTGTTTTTCTGTTACCTGGGTTTGCGTATTTAAAATGTCTCTCTTTTTTACTTTAATTTAAGGTATTATTAGTATTGTCCATTACGTTAAAAAATGAAAAGAGAAAATATAGACTTCACTCACCAAAGCTTTCCTTTTAAATTACCCATGAACAGATTTGTCATCAGGGGGAACAATCCATTTTACTTCTACTGTCTACCCAGTGAATGGATTAGAAGCCTGTCTTATTTTCCTAGCTCACATTTTAATGGCGTGGCTCTGTTATCCTCATCTCAATAACATGTGTGTGTTAGGATGCATCGAGGACATCAGCTGAAGGTCCAGGGATGTCCTAGACTCAGAGTCCGGCCTTGGGCCTGGGTGAGGACATAGGAAAGGAGATGTGTTGACTATGTGGGAATTTCATGGTCTTAGGTAGAGACTTGGAGGAGATTAATATTAACACATGAATCGTCTGTAAAAAAATTGTTTGGATGTGGGAAATCTGGAATGCAGTAATCATTTGAAGTATAAACTATGTTTGTGTTCATGTTTGTTTGATTTTCATGTGTCTTTGTGTGTTTGATTTTCACGTGCCTTTGTTATAAGTTCTCGTGAACGTAAGGAGAATGAATATAGTCGGTGTTCACGGTTATTCTGCTCCTGAGACGTAGTTATGCGTATCTTTGTGCTTTTCTTACTCTGTGGCCTGTGTTATCGCCCCTAGATGGTGCATTGCAGACAGACCAGGCACGATTTGAACATCATAATGTGTGAGCCCTACAGTATTTCTATAGGCGTATTTAAGAACGTAATGCAAAGTGTCTATTTATAATTTTTTAGGCCTCGATTGCAAATTGGGGATTCATTTACAGAGTGCACTCCTGGACTTCGGTTCCGGTGTTAACATCTGCTCTGACCGTCTCCACGTGGGACTGAGGCTTTCGGAGGAAGTTCTTTCTAGGTAGTTCGTACTTTTTTCCACGGGGAGACTGACGCCTTCCTGGACCAGTGTATTACACCAGACTGTTCTTCGTGTCCTTTTTCACTAAAAACCTTCAATTCTTAAACCTGCGGTGCCTCATTAAGCTTTAGGGTTATTAATCGGGAAATGTCAAGCAAGATTAAAGCAACAGTTACTCTTGCTTTAAAATGCCTTTTAAAAAAATCCTCAGTAACTCATATCCCCATCCTGTTTTCCAGTGGAAAGTTTCAGGTTAGGAGAGTAATTAAAAGAAAAAAAAAAATCAAAGCTGTTATTTAAGAAATATAGAGTCTTGTGCATAAACTTCCATTTTTGCCCAAGTTAACGTTATTCAGAGTTGTTCTGTTGGCCCAGATACAAAAAGTAATCAGATTTAAGCACTTCACAGACTCATGGCGATTTTTACAAGCTATTTAAAAAAATGTGGTTTAGAGTTTGGGTTCTGTCATTTGAGTATTTCATATCTGGCTTTAATATGATAGAACCTTCTAGAACCTAAGTATTTTCAAGTTGGGTTAAGAACTGTAATTGAAACATAATTTGTACCAGCAAACCATTATGCCTCACATTTCTTTTTTCTATTAAAACTTAAACTTGTCTCCCCCCCCCAGAAAATTATGTCAGTGAATTTGAGTAGATACTAATCTTTGTGTGTTTTACTAACTGTAGATAAATTTTAATTAAACAGCTTTATTCATGCCTGGCAGATAAATGTTTTAGTAAGAGCTATGTCTTTTACATATCTAAAGTGATGGGTTTAAAGTAAGTGGAGGAAGGCGAATTTAGGAGCTCAATGGAATTTGGAGAGAACCGGACATAAAGATTGTAAATTATATTATAATCCAATTTTTAAAAGAAAATCGAGATTACGCATAAATACTCTGCCCAGTTTTCACTTCTTGTTACTCTTCTTAGTGCTCAGTGCGCTTGTCTGAGCTTCCCACTGCAGAAGCTGAACCCCGCCCTTTTTGATGGGCTGCATATGAATGTTCCTAGGCTTTCTTTCCCGAAATAAACCTCCCTAGAATGGAAATAAATACTGGAGGAACCGCGTACCTGTGCAGTTCTGTACTTTGTAATTTTAATACTTAGTTTAATATATAAACACACGACACATATGCTGAGGACTGCTATCCTCAGCATATGTGTCTCCTCTAACATTTACCTCAGTTTGACATGAAGTGTCAGTCTATAGTTAATTTGTGTGTGTCCTCAAAGGTGGTTTGGGCACCAAGAGTGTAACCTAGTCCCGTTCAAATGAAACGATCTGCTCTTACAGACGGTCCCGGGCATGAGCTAGCCGTGGTCAGTGTCCAGGGCAGGCAGGCTGGGGTTCTAACCTGGTCCAGATGTGGTTTGCTCTCTTAAACGCCTGAGGCATCTTTTTTCTAAGTAGTAATGCCTTGGGCCTGGGTGGATTTGTTGATCTCTAAGGGACTTTTCAGTCCTGTGATTCTTGCAGCTTTTCAGAAACATCCCAGCTATGCCTCTGCTTTATAGAGACTTTGGAATGGCTTCAGTTTTTAACTTGAGGGGCAGGGATTTCCAGGTTCCTCACAGGGATAGAACGATTTTAGGGCTATTAGCAGCACATCATATACGGCAGGTTAGACATTCTCTGTATTTTTTATATGCTGGACTTTTAAATGTAATTTTTCTCATTGGCTGTCCTTTGATGACTAAAGATAAACTTTCAGCAGACAGGGGCCAGTTAGTATTAAAGGGGAAGGGTCCGCGTTAAAACACTGGCATAGGCCTGAGATCTGGCAGGCCCTCCGCTGGCTATGTTCCTATAGAAGTGTCTGTTTTCATAATGTGCACATGTTGTGTGCACATGTATGAGGCTATGTCTTGAAGCCTTTTTTAATAATTACAAAAGATGGGGTTAGCTGATTTCTGAAAACCTATCACTTGGCACCAATTTAGTAAATGATGGCCACGTGCAGTCCGATGCCAGACCCGTGCTCTGTGGAATAAAACATGTTAGTTCTGGATCCAGATCAAAAGCCACCCAGTGCTTCAGGCGTGGACCTGGCAGAGCTACCAGGAAGGACTGTCAGGACAGTCAGGGCCTCTGGACGGAGGGAAACCGGGCAAAGGCCTCCGGTGACCTCCACGAACATAGAACGTTCTGGAGTTGGGTTGGGAACAGCCTTTAGGAAGCTGAGCTCTGGAAGACTGGCCAGCTCCATGGTGGCTAAATAATAGATGCGTTTCCATGTCGCGCCCGGGAATGGCCACGCCGGGCTGGGCTGCCTGTGCCTGAGGTGTGTGCTCGCTGGTGGAGCCACAGGGATCCTTCTGAGCGCTCTGGGCGGATGGAGCATGTCCCTCTGTCCTGGCGGTGAGAGCTGAATGAGATCCTGGGGGCGTCCAGGAGGGAGACGCAGGAGAGCGTGAGGGTAGCAGGTCCAGCCTCCCGCTGCCCAGAGGGAGTCACCCTGAGCCTGGGCCTCCCAGCGGCAGTGCCTCTGGAGCAGGTGCCCTGTGGATCGGGCGCTGTGAGCAATGAGAGGGGGTCCTCCTGAGAGAGGGCCTGGGGCGGGGCTGGATCCACGGTCTGTTCCCAGGTTTTCTTTCCCAAAACAAACCTCCCAGAATGAAAATAAACACCGGAGGGACCGCGTACTGGTGTAGTTCTGTACATTGCAACTTTAATACTTGTTTTGTGTTCACTTTAAAACTTTACTTGTCCATAGTGTACAGTTGTATATTGTGGTTTTAATATTGGTTTCTGTGTTAATTAAAAAATAAGTTACTTCACGGCCATAATTTCAAATGTTTAAACCCAATTCCTCCTCCCCTCAATCTCCGTGCATTAGGTAATGTGCTAGTGGGTTTCAGGGAGCGGGACTGTGTTACCTCAGGTGTTTCTGTAGCTCTGGGAGACAGGGGCTTTGTTGCATGTGACTGGGATTCAGGCATTGGGAATGTTGGGGAATCCGGAGGGCAGCACCCCCTGCCATGGGGAGGGGAGCCTGCTGCACAGCCCTGGGCCTTCCTCTCCGCGGCCTGCACCCTGGGACATGCCTCTTAGGGCCTGAGCATGGCATCGCTGACATTGATCTCAACTGAGTTGATAAAAAGGTTAAGGTAGTTAACTCTTCTAAACTCCTCACCCAAGGGTAAATTTTCAGCTATGTTTAGAGAGAGCGAGAGGGGAGGGAGACAGAGGGAAACATTGATGTGAGACACATCCATGGGTTGCCTCCCATGGGGGCTGGGAGTGGAACCTCAGCCCACGTCTGTGCCCTTGACCGGGCAGTGAACCCTGGACCTTCTGGGGCCTGGGCCGGCCCGCGGAGCACAGAGCCGCCCAGCCAGGGCTCACGTCGCTAACCTTGGCGTATGTTCTCTATTTAATCTTGACCCTAAATATGAACATTTGCTTTGGAATATGAAGCTAAAATTTAAGGGTTGGTTAGGATTTTCACTTATTTTTTTTTTTTTTTTAATACGTCCTCTTAGGGAAAGGAGAAAAGATACCTTAGGAAAGTGATTCATAGTCAGTTTTATAATGTTCTCCCAATTGTCTTGATCATCAAATAATAGACTGATAAGTGCTCGGAAAGTAATTCTTTTGTGTGAATCCTGGAACTTAAAATACTTCCCAGCAGCCTCCGGGAACTCTCAAGGCTGTGCATATTAACACACACACACACACACACACACACCCCTTTCCCCCACATTCTTTTGTGTGAAAAGAAATTCAAGAGATTCTATCACTAGGTTTTGAAATGTTTTAAGGTTTAATGGCACCTTTTCCATTAATGGTTTAAATCACGTTTTCTTCCACAAAAGAAATCATTTGGCGGCTTTTACAATACACGCCCAGGCCTCGGAGGGACCTGCCCCTGACAGGTTTCGGGGAGCTCTGCACCCCCTGATCTACCTGCTGGCCTCTGAGAAAAGCGGGGGCTGTTCTGTTTGTCGCTGGCCCGGCTGTGGGCGGGTGGACACCCTCGGCTGCCCCCTAATCTCCAGCAGCAGCCTTGTCGCCTGACCGGGGAGCTGTTCAGTGAGTTCGGAAATAAATGACTGAAAAGCATTAATCTGATGACGGTTACAGGGGATACAGTCCACTTCAGCTGAACATAAATCTTTAGCAAACGGGGGAGTCGGACCACTTTGCATTTTTGCTGTTGTTGTCTTCACTGGTCAGCACAGTGGTTTGGAGTCTACAGTCCACCCTCCGTGGCTCCCCGGTCCCGGGACAAAGCGGGCATGTGCTCGGTGCAGCCGGAATGTCAGCCTCCTGCCCCTCCTTTGGTACCGCCCCCCGTGGGGCCCGCCTGGTACCCACATCCCAAGATGGGTTCCCATGTCCTCCTTTCCTGCTCCCGGGCAGGGAGTTCGAGATGTATACCTGCCACACACACACACACACACACACACACACACCACACACACATATCACACACACACATCATACACACACACACACACACACATCACACACACACACACACACACACACACACACACACACAGGGAGCTGGTGGGAGCATCAGATGCGGGCGGGGAAATGCACTTAGCGTGGACAGCCTGCTGAGGGGTCGCCGATGGGCCGGTCACAGCACCCCCAGCACCAGTTACCCTCTTCCGAGTTGAGTTGTCCTCCACTGGTAATTTTTTTTTTTAATTTCCTTATTGATTAAGGTATCACACATTTGTCCTCATCCCCCCATTCCCATCCCAAACCCCTCCCCACGCATGCCCCCGCCCCCTGTGTCCGTGACCACTGGTCAGGCCCGTGCGGATGCACAGCCAGGGGTGATGCTGGACTTGGGTTCCAGTGGCACAGACTGCTTGCTTGTGTTTGGACGCTTCATGAGGTCCTGCACTGCACGCCACTGCCTTTCGCGTCTTCCGCATCCTCCACGTGACTCGTAGCACTGCCCATGCCCATCTGCCATCTGCTTTGTTGGTCACTAAGTTAGGGAAGAGTCAGTGACACTGTGGGGACACCTGGGAAGGTAAGGAACCTGAAAAAAAATTAAAAAGCACATAAAGGGAATGGCTGGACTGTTTCGTTTTGGCTCAAGGTCACTTGCAGGTCAATGGTGTTCAGCCACGAAATGCCTCTGGTGGTTTTTCCACCTCGGGGGTGTGTTTCTGTAATTCTGGTCATTTGGCAACGTGGCTCCGGTCCAAAGCCAAACACGTGGAATTCAGGAAGTCAGGCTGGCAGCCTCTGTCTAGGAGGAGGATGGAGGCAAAGACCTCAGTGTCTTTCTGACCTGAAGTCTTCACGCAGAAGGTTTGAGTGTGAACAGGTTCTAATCTTAGCTGGTGCTTCTTTGTTTAAAATATATATATATATATTTTACTGATTTTTTACAGAGAGGAATATATAAAGAGAAACCAGATGAGAGAGAAACATCGATCAGCTGCCTCCTGCACACCCCCTCCTGGGGATGTGCCTGCAACCAAGGTACATGCCCTAAACCGGAATCGAACCTGGGACCCTTCCGTCTGCAGGCCGACACTCTATCCACTGAGCCAGATCAGTTAGGGCTTCAGTGGTGAATCTTAATAACTCCTCTGGACTTAATAGTGACCTGCTTCTTCACGAGGCCTGGCACAGCTCTATGTTTAATTAAAAAAGGCTGCACTGAGGGCTGTGCTTCCACAAACTGCCCGTTTCCCCGCCGTTCAGTGCAGCTCTGGGTACAGTTGACCTTCTTTGGTGTTTGTGTAGATTTTTAGTTTTTTAAAACGAATCTTTTTCAATGTTAATTTTTAGAAAGAGAGGGAGAGAGAAAGAAGCTACAATGGAAGCATCAGGGAGAGAGCAGAGCATCCATTGGCTGCCTCCTGCCCTCAGCCTGGGCATGCTCCCTGACCGGGAATTGAACCAACAACCTTTCGGTGCAAGGAACGATGCCCAGCCACCTGTAATGCACCTGCCAGACCATGTAGGTTTTTTTTAAAAAAATAGATGACAGGGTGCCATGAGCAGTGGTCGGCACACTGCGGCTCTCGAGCCACGATTTGCCGCTCCATTGACTAATGAGTGTGCCAACCACTGACCTAGACCCTCGGTTCCAGTAATTACTGGCTGCTGTTGTTCCTTGTGACCAAGCCCCTATCCCACTGGTCGGCAAACTCATTAGTCCACAGAGCCGCAGTTTGCCGACCCCTGGCCGTGAGGAATGCTGCGTGCATGCTTGTCCCACGGTCTCTCTGCCAGCGGCCCTTTCCCTCCGTTGGCAGTGCTCGCTGAGCGGATCTAGACTCTAGGCGGAGCATGTATGCATCATGGTGAGGTCGGAGGGATTAAATTCCAGAAGGATGGCCCACCGAGGATGTGGCGCTTGCTCCGGTTTATTTATGTTCTCACACACGGGGACTTCCTTTCGCAGGACGTAAGCAGGCCGGACGCGCGGTGTGGCCTTCGCTCACTGATAGATAATTTGCATTGACTTGTGTTGTGTCCCTGCACACAGCGTTTCTGCCGGACACGTGGTCGTTCACACGCAGTGTTTGTGTTCTCAGCGTTACGGTGTATTTACAGTTCTGTCTTTTCTGTGTGACAGATAAACTCGGAAGATTTAGGGCAGGGATGTCATAGCCATCGATTTAACTTATGAGCTGGTCTATAATTAAGGACCTCGTAAAGAAAACGGGATTTTTCCATGATTTGGGTGATGGTCTTACCTTTCTTTGAGGCGGTCTCAGTGCAGATACGCTTAACAGGGGGATGGATCGTGGTATACTTACAAGTAAATAACAATGGGTTTTCTGCAAATCACTTATAACAGGGTATGGCCTAAAGTAATTAGCATTTTTAAAAACGGTGGGGCTATCTTTTCAGTGATTTGCCTAAGGAATGGATATTGTCGGGATTCTGAATCCTTATTTTCCCCGAGCCTTGGTTCTTCATAATTAAGATGCACACATGTTTATACATATATGTATACACACACATATATATGTACACACACATTTATGTATCGTTTCTGGAAGACTGTTCTGTGGTAGGTGAGCCAAGTTGTAAATATCACATTGTATTGATCTGTTCATGTTTTCACATTGAGTGGTGTCCCTTGTGTGGAATTGACGTGTGTTTGTGCTATGAAGTAGTGGGTCTTGCTTTATTTACACCCCTTCCTAATTTTATTATTATTTTTAAAAAATATATATTTTATTGATTTTTTTTTTTTTATAGAGAGGAAGGGAGAGGGATAGAGAGCTAGAAACATCTACGAGAGAGAAACATCCATCAGCTGCCCCCTGCACACCCCCCACAAAGGATGTGCCTGCAACCAAGGCACATGCCCCTGACCGGAATCGAACCTGGGACCTTTCAGTCCGCAGGCCAGCACTCTATCCAATGGGCCAAACCGGTTAGGGCCCTCCCGGATTAATGTATTCATAAGAACACGTGGGCTGCTATCACTTATCAATATAAGTGATTAACCTCTATTTTTCTGAACTTAAACGGTTCCTTTGTCCAGTCTGATAACTCTGTGGGTTTCTAGGGTTCATCCTTGTCCGTTTCCCTGGGGGAGCGGCGGAGAGGCAGGGGGCGCAGGGTCAGGCGCGGAGGTGCTGACACTGGTGGTGTGGCATTCGGGTGGCACCTTTGACCTTGCCAGCCCTCAGGGCCCCGGGGTCGGATCGTCCTGAGATGGAACGGGCTGCCCTGGCGGCTGGCTCCTTGGAGAATCAGCCTGGACCCCGAAAGGCTGCCCGTCAGACTCCTCCCGGGGGCAGGTGTGACCCCCTCCCTCTGTGCGGGAGGCAGCCGCTCAGGGTCACTGTCACACCAGCTTCTGTCTCTCCCCTCCCCTCCCCTCCTGCGGTCTTTGCTGTGTTCAGTGCTTCACATGCATGAACTCACTCACCCCCCAGAGAAAAGCCCTCCGCACCGCACACACAGGCACACACAGGCACAGAGGGGCTGGGCTCGGAGCGGAGGAGCTCAGCGGCAGAGCTCGGCCCGGAGCGGGCTCGGGGTGACGCTCACGGAACCGCAGGCAGGCAGCGTGCAGGCGGGATTCTGTCTTGTGTGTGCATGAAGCTCAACCTCAAACACACGCTCTCCATCGCAAAGCACTGTGCCTGCCGAGGGGCGTATAAAGGATGCGTGTTCACAGCTTGGGCAGGAAGTGTATAAAACATGTCAGCGGAACCGCCAGCCTCCTGAAGACACAGGGTGGTGCCAGGCGGGGAGGTCTCCAGAGCAGGTGCCCACCCCGCCCTCCAGCCCGTGGCTCCCCCGGGGGCAGTTTGACTTGGAGAAGGAGTTACTAACTGAATTTTTTTTTTTGTGCTTCTTATGGGTCCAGGGGCCTCATATACAGCACATACATCTTTGCTCTCTCCCTCCGGTCCCCCCACCCCCACGTGGAGGTGTGTGCTGGCCTGGCCGCCTCCTGAGAGAGCGGAGCCCGCCTGGGGGGTGGCCTCTGGCACTTCCCTGAGGCCCGGCTGGCTGGCTGGCTGGCTGTTCCCATGCCCTTTGGGTAAAGAGGACAGTCCCGATGTTTTAACAATCTGTCCCGTGCCCTGCGGTGTTTTCGGGACTTTTTTAAATACACCACGGGATGCGGGACAAATTGTTAAAAAGTGGGACGTCTGGTCACCTTACCTTTGGGGACATTTCCCCCCGGGCTTGTGGGGGGTGTTTCCGGGGAGGGATGGGGAGCCTGGGGGGGCTGCTGTGAGGGATGCTCATGTTTGCCCGGGGCTCAGTGTGGGGACCAGCCCTTCACAGGCATTGTCCCGGCTAATCCTCACCCAGCCCCCTTCCCTCCGCCCCGCCCCCCCCATTGTACAGAGGGCTGGACAGAGCCAGGCACAAGCCCTCCCCACTGCTCCCCAGGAGGTGGGGCGGGGCGGGACACTGGGCCAGATCAGCCTGCCTCCGGGAGATGCGAGGACTGGACTTTGGAGTGAGGACCGAGGGATCCCGCTGCCAAGGAGCAAACCTGGGCCTTCGGAGGGACATCTCCAAGGTGGGGCCCACACAGGCTAGGCCCGTGGTCGGCACACCGCGGCTCTCGAGCCGCATGCGGCTCTCTGGCCTCTTGAGTGTTTAGCAAAGGCCAGCTGAGGAGTCCCCTAACTAAGTTAATAGCAATGGACCTGCCTATATAGTTTAAGTTTAAAACATGTGGCTCTCCAAAGAAATGTCAGTCGTCGCCCGGTTGACAGTTGGCTGTGCTGACGAAGGAGTTTGCCGACCACAGGCGGGGCCACCAGGGAGGCAGGGGCCCTGTGCCTGCCCCGCGCCGGCTGGGGCGTGAACAGAGGAGGGACACTGAGTCCCTGCTGGTCTGAGTCGCCCTGTCTTGCTGCTCTCACCGGGGCCCGGGTGTGGCCAGCCGGTGCCCAGAGGCCCTGGCCTGTGCCAGCCACGGCTCCCCAGGGCCCGAGACGCCGGCTGTGGCCTCAGACCGGCGAGTCCATCCCGGTGGCCCTGGTGCCGCTGGCAGCACCGGGGTTCGTGTGGCTTCTTGTTTGATCGCCCGGCCTTGGCCTTTCCGTGTTCGGAATGCGGAGTCCTGGCGTCTTTGAAGGGACCTGATAAACAGTGCTTCTCCGTCTCCGCTGTGAACAAATAAGACAGAGGGCGAGCAGATAGGGGTCTCCAATGCAATCTTTGTCGCTGATAAAGGCTCTCGGAGAACGCGCTGACGTGTGTTCGGTCCCAGAACCCGTCCCCGCCGCCCCGCACCGCCCATGGGGCTGCCTCCCGCCCCAGGCCCTGCCTCTGCCCCTCCCCCGGAGTTAACGGTGTTCACACCCCGTGGCAGGCTGGCCCCCCAGCAAAGAGGTGAGGGCTGGGGTAGGGGCTGGACTCTGTGGGCTAGGGGTTCCATCCCAGGGGCTGGGGGGGCTCCGCCGAGGTCAGGAGTGGCACGGACGGTGTAGCGCCCCCTGCCTGCAGGTAGAGGGACAAAGGCGCCCACTCATTCCCCCAGGTGCTGGGTACATGTGGGGGGTCTGTTCTTAGCCATTGGGGGGCTCCTCTGCCAGCACAGGGTGGCCCTGAGGGGCGGGGCGGCTGGCAGGACGGTATTGCTCCCAAGCTCCTGAGCGCCTAGGAGATGGGGAGCCCTGCTGTCCACAGGGCCTGCAGCCTCAGGGCCTGCAGGAGAGGGCGGCGGGGGAGGGGGAGGGCAGAGGAGCGGTGAGGAGAGGGCACAGTCCTCACGGCCGCGGGCAGGTCCCAGCCCGGAGGCAGAGCCCCCAGCACCGGGAGAGCCAACAGCTGTGGCTGTGAGCGTGGCCCTGTGGTCCGAACACGGCCCCCGGGCCTGAGTGATAGAGGCCGCGGGAAACAAAGCCGGACCAGGGGCATGTGGAGGATGGAAACCCACAGAGTGCTGGAACCATCCCGACCACGCCCTTCCTGTGCCTCTTCGCATGGGCTACAAAATAAAGACACGGCTTGTGGGCTGTGGTGCTGTCTCCGTCTCACCGAGACCCAGCTTGTCGGGGTGGGGCCCAGTGTAGGTGACCGGGAGCTGGCCAGAGCTCACTCTCCAGATGGAAGTCTAAGAAAGAAACACAGCTGTGTTTGTTTATTTATATATGTGTATGTGTGTGTATATGTGTGTATATGTATATACACACACTCATACATGTATGTATATGTGTATATGTGTGTGTGAGTATATATATATATATATATATATATATATATATATATTTATTTAAATTATTTTTACTTCAGAGAGGAGGGGAGATTGAGAGAGAAGCATCAGTGATGAGAATCATTGATCGGCTGCCTCCTGCATGCAATCAGTGTTCAGCCCACAACCCGGGCCTGTGCCCTGACCTGGAATTGAACCATGACCTTGTGGTTCATCCGTCAACACTCAACGCTGACTGTATCCCTCCCCTTGGAGCGCACACACACACACACACACACACACACACACACTTTGGGCAGGTTGCTTTTCCTCGGTATAACACACACTGTATCCCGCCGTGAATGTACCTATCGCCGCTTCGTTCTTTATCGGAGTAAATAGTGACACACACGTACCTGTTCAGAGTGTGAGGGTGAGAAGCCGTGTGCTTGCGTGTGTACACTTCTCCTGAAAAGTGAGGTTCGCCGTGCTGGTGAGGGGGATGGTGGAGTGGGGGGTGCGGGAGTGGGGGGTGCTGGAGTGGGGGGTGCAGGAGTGGGGGGTGCTGGAGTGGGGGGTGCGGGAGTGGGGGGTGGCGGAGTGGGGGATGTGGGAGTGGGGGGTGGCGGGGTGGGGGGGAGGGCGGAGTGGGGGAGGGCGGAGTGGGGGATGTGGGAGTGGGGGGTGCGGGAGTGGGGGGTGGCGGGGTGGGGGGGAGGGCGGAGTGGGGGAGGGCGGAGTGGGGGAGGGCGGAGTGGGGGGTGTGGGAGTGGGGGGTGGCGGGGTGGGGGGTGGCGGAGTGGGGGATGTGGGAGTGGGGGGCGGCGGGGTGGGGGCTGGCGGGGGGGGGGGGCTGGCGGAGTGGGGGATGTGGGAGTGGGGGGCGGCGGGGTGGGGGCTGGCGGGGGGGGGGCTGGCGGAGTGGGGGATGTGGGAGTGGGGGGCGGCGGGGTGGGGGCTGGCGGGGGGGGGGGCTGGCGGAGTGGGGGATGGTGGAGTGGGGGGTGCTGGAGTGGGGCCGCAAGCTGCTGGCCGTCCTCCGCTCAGTCCCTGCTGGTCCCGCAGCCCCAGGAGCAGGTCCTGGGAGGAGAGGCGGAATGTGTGTGTTTCCATGTTACTGGGAAGGGGAGTGGGGCTGGTTTCGTCCACACCGGTTATCGAGAAGCCTGCACACCCTGGGGTGACCGTCGGGGGTGTGGGGTGCAGCGCGGACACTGACACGCGCTCTGTGTTGGGGGACGAGGGGACGGGGTTTGGGGTGCAGCGCGGACACTGACACGCTCTCTGTGTGTTGGGGGACCAGGGGACGGGGTTTGGGGTGCGGCACTGATACACTGACACACTCTCTGTGTTGCAGGCCGCCACAGGAGCCGCTGGGGAGGCCGCCACCTGCAAGACGGGCTTCCCCGAGGCCGCGTACAGCGCCGTGCTGGCCCCGGACCTGCATGAAGGACAGCCTCTGCTCAACGGTAACCCCCTCCCCGTCCACAGGGTCCCCCCGTCCACAGGGTCCCCTCGAGACCCACAGCCGCCTTCAGCCTGCTAGCGGGCGGGCACTTCCCCGTCACCCAGGACAGTGGTCGGCAAACCGCGGCCCGCGAGCCACATGCGGCTCTTTGGCCCCTTGAGTGTGGCTCTTCCACAGAATACCACGGCCTGGGCGGGTCTGTGTTGAAGAAGTGGTGTTAGAAGAAGTTTAAGTTAAAAAAATGTGGCTCTCCAAAGAGATTTCAATCATTGTACTGTGGGTGTTGGGCTCTGTGGATATGAGTTTGCCGACCACTGGCCCAGACGGGGTGGGGACCTCGTGTGCAGTCAGAGGAGCGCTCCCGGGCCCCTCATGGGGTGCTGGAAGGCTCTCGGTCTTTTCCGTGTCATTTTTACGTTTTCTGCACGTATTTTACTTACTTTGAAGAAGAATGCTTAGCCATCTGATTCTAAATGGTTTTAAGTGTTATTTACAGCTACAATCCACTTACCAGTTTGAATTAAAGAAATTGCTGAGATACTCTCTCTGCTAAAAGATGCGGAACTTGACTGTTTAGCTCGGTTATGAGGACCGGCGTCAGCAGGTCATGTCCGAGGCGGAGGTTGGAAGGCGTCCTTTGGCCATGACGCTGTTTGTAGACGCCACTCGGTAGCTCATTTGGTGGTTGCAGGTGTGAGCGTCAAATACAGACTCCTGCTTACACATGGGTCAAGTTCATGTACAGTCATCGCAGGAAAATGCGTGCCATGTGGATAAAACCTGAAAGAAAACGTGAGCGTCCAAAGCAAAACTGACCCCCCCCCCCCCCCCTTACCTCTAATTGGAATCAGATAAAAGATTGGTTGGTTGAATTTCCATGGGCTTACTTATCCCTGCACAAAACATCGCTGAAATGGGAAGGCCAGAAGAACTGATTAGTCAGTTGTGTTTAACTTCTAATTCCCCACACAATGGTGGGGGAATTTGCCTCTCTCTAAAGCTGTTTTGGAGAGCTGGTTTCAGAGAAATCTCTGCAGCCTCAGCTAATGAATCTGCACAGGACTCACTCTGCCACAGCCCCAGTGAAGTGTCTCAGCCTGAGGAACGTGAGTGGGGCAGGACTTAAGAATGCCAGGACAGGGAACTAGGAAATGTTAAGGGCCTCTTAGCTGCTCACACTCCAATTGTGATTTGCTCACACCTGTGTGATCTTTCTGAAGCTGATTTTTTTTTAAAGACATCTTCTCATCCCTGCCTCATTACATGGCATTTTAATGAGTAAATATTAGGTCAGCCTGTTTCAATATTGAATCGCGATCTCCTCTGATGGGTAATGGTTAACAAGACAGAGGCTTCATTCCCGTCAAATCGAGTAGACTTGGCCGAGCTGAATGCGAGCGCTGGAGCTTTTCTGCACATGCGCCATTTCCTTTAAATCCCTGAAACGATTGGGAGGCATCCGAGGACGCATGGGGCCTGCAAATATTACTTGAATACTGAAAAAATACAATTTATTCGGTTTTATAGAATCAGTCCGGTGGATAAAAAAATGTCAGTGGAAGGGGTTGCCTTTTGGTGATTTATTTTTTTGGATTCATTTTTAAATGAGTAATCCCTCCTCCTCTCTTTCCTAAGAGCTTGAATTTCTGGGTTGCAGATATACACAGGGTCTGTGGGTGGAAACCGTTGATTTAAGATGAAAGGCCCTGGCCTGTTACACAGGTTCGGAAGCGAAGGCCTGTTTTCTAATTGTCTGATGATGCTGGTGACGGCAGAGCCCGGGGTAGCTGCCTGCCAGTGACTTTTCTGTGTAATCTGCGCCCTGGGAATTTTCCCTGAGTTCCAGATGTGGAAGATTGGGAATGCTTTGGACTCTGTGCAGTGGCTGTCACCAAGAGAAGGGGGTGTGGTCGTCTCTGGTAGAATTTTTTAAAATCCCGGGGTCCTGTTCTTACCATTTTTATTTATTTTATTTTATTTTAGCTTTAAAAAAAAAAAAAACTTTCATGACATATTATTAATTTTCTTTCTGTTTCATTCATGGAATATGTTAAAGGGTACCAGTGGGAAAATTCCTTTCAGGAGGAAGACAGACAGGCTTCTGTGATACGTCAACGCTCCTTTTTACCAGAGGGTTGTCACGGCTGAGTTTCTTCCGGAGAATCGTTTCTTAGAGGAATCCTAGGTTTTTGCCCTTTGTGTCTCAGGGTTGATTTTCAGTGGGATGGTCACCCAGAGGTGCCTCTTACCCTGGACCCAAGTTCCAGGCCCTGATTCTGTGCGTGAATTCGTGGCCTCAGAAGTCCACTTACCTTACACCCTGAGGCTGCAAGGGGTCTCTGCTCAGCCAGCCAGAGGGAGCATTCGCCATGGTGTGGGGACCCACAGTGTCTGAGGGGAGAGGTCATTGTACCTCAGGCACAGGCCGCAGTCCCCCGGGCATCTGCCTCCTGGCAAGCCCTACCCTATGAAGGTCAACTTGAGAGTCAAGAGTTACATTGCGTTATAACCTATAGCTGTTTTTGAAGTTGTAACCTATAGCTATTGTTGAAGTTATAACCTATAGCTGTTGTTAAGTTATAACCTATAGCTATGGTTGAGTTATAACCTATAGCTGTTGTGGAAGCTATAACCTATAACTATTGTTGAAGTTATAACCTATAACTATTGTTGAAGTTATAACCTATAGTTGTTGTTAAGTTATAATCTATAGCTGTGGACTTTCCCTTTAATTCCCCATTGGTGACGGTGGGGGGAGGAGGGTGGTCCAGCTTTACGTATGGTGTGCTTTCATAGGGCCTTTCCCCGGCGCACTGGACCTTGTAGGGCAGTGTGACATTTCGGTCCCTAGATGCCAGAGATGCGGGCTGTTCTTCAGGCAGTTCAGTAACAACCTTGGAGAAGGTGCCTGAACACCGCTCAGCTTTAGATGGAGACATAGGGGTGTCTGTTGTGTTAGAAAAGCCGAAGAGAAGAGATGTCAAAGCCCGGCTCCAGCCTCCCAAGGCCTCCGGCCCGCGGTCGCCAGCCTTTCAGACCTCATGGGCCACCGGCGGTCTGGGACCTCTGGCTGGCCACCGCCAGCTTAGGAGCACCCCTTTTTCCTGCCCGCCCCGGGTCATGTTTTGCGGTTGGAATGACCTTGAGGACAGGCTGGACCCAGTGACCAGCTCTGACCCTCCATGTGCCCTGCCGGCTGCCTCAGCATCTTCTCTGTAAAAGCCCAAGGAGGGCGAGGGCACCTGGCCAGGAACCTTTCCGCCTCCTGCTCTGTCCTGTCGGCTGTGCCCACCCTCTGGAACCTGCTCAGCATGTAGACCTGGGCCGTGGTGTCCTGTGTTCCGTGTGGTCAGCACCCCCAGGCCCCGCGTCACTGCAGCGCCCTCTCTTGCTACCATGCTGCTGTGCAGCCTTCTTGGTGTAGGGGGCTTTGCTTTTTCTGGAGGGGTGTTTTCCTGGGGGGGTTTGAGTTCCAGAGCAGAATTCCTGGGCCAACAGGCACGCAGTCTGGTGGTGTTTTCCTTGGCGTTTTTTGTCAGCCTCCTCTTACTAGGGCTGAAGCATGTTCGTTCTTCTCTAATCCTCGTCTCCATTTCACTTTATAGCCCTTTTCATTTTCCCGGTTCCCCTCAGGTGGAAAGCATTCCCTTTTCATCCCGTGGTATTTTCCTGTGTTTACCTGTGTAAGTGAGGCTCATTTGTAAGCACTTACCGCCAAGCCCGCGTTTTCCCATAAACCCATTGTAGCTCAGAGAGAGGGTAGGCTTTTCAGCTCTTTAGATCGTCAGCTGCAGAGCTGGACTTAGGACCCAGGTGTCCTGCTTTCTGATTATTTCTGGCGAGAGGCCCGATGCACTAAGATTCGTGCAAGAATGGGCCTGCCTTCCCCTGGCTGCCAGCACCGCCTTCACTCTGGCCGGAGCCCCCTTTCTGCTCTGCCTGGAGCTGCCTTTCTGCCTTCCCATGCTGCCCAGAGGCCCTGAGTGGCTAGGGTGGTGCCCCTGGGTGCTTGCACCTGTGTATGCAAATTAACCTGCCATCTTTGTTGGGTTAATTTGCATACACACTCCTGTTTGGCTGATGGGCGTCACAAAGGTACAGCCAATTAGCATGTTACTCTTTCATTAGTGTAGATCAGTGGTCAGCCAACTGCAGCTCACAAGCCACATGCGGCTCTTTGGCCCCTTGAGTGTGGCTCTTCCACAAAATACCCCGGCCTGGGCGAGTCTATGTTGAAGTGGCGTTAGAAGAAGTTAAAAAAATGTAGCTCTCCAAAGAAATTTCATTCGTTGTCCTGCTGATATTTGGCTCTGTGGACTACTGAGTTTGCCCACCACGGGTGCAGATGATGGTGATGATGAAAACCCACTGTGGTGGAAGGCAGGGACGAGGGGGCCCATGGATGCTAGCTTAGCGGGTGTCTTGGGACAAGTTCATCTCAGAGCGGATCCTCCTTCCCCACTCACACCCAGCCCGTGTCTTACTGGACACGTTGGAGAATCGGTGGCTGCCAGGTGCACCCCCATCGTGAAAACGCCTCTCCCGTACGGTCGCCATTAGTACTTTGTGCCTTCCTGTTTACAAGCAGAACGCGGAGGGCTGTGCAGAAGCACATTTAGCCCTCGATGGCTTAACTTCCAGCCCATCGAGCTGGAAAAATCTCTAAAACACCTGCAATCATACGTTTCCCTCCTGTGGTCGGCGGGGCACCTGGCACTGGAGGGACTGCACCCCGGGAGGCGGGGGGGGGGGGGGGGAGGACAGCGGGGACCCCCGGCACCTGCAGCGTGTTGTTCCCGGCTCTGCCTGGGTCCTGCGCTCAGACGGCTCCTGGCACAGGCGCCAACGCGGGTGCACGCAAATAGCAACGTGCAATTACCACGAGTTTCTCAGTAACCACACGCTCCAGCGCTGGGCAGCGCTTGGTGATTATTTTCAATCAGATGGAATTTGATTTAGATTCGTTTACCGACTGATGGAGTGTCCCGGGAGTTTACACGCTCGGAGGGAGCCGTCGTGTGGTATCTTCAGGTGACAGTCCTGAAATATTTTGTTAAATGTATTTTCGTTGATTTTGGAGAGGAAGGGGGAGGGAGGGAAGGAGGGAGGGGGAGAGAGAGAGAGAGAGAGAGAGGAGAGAGAGAGAGAGGAATGTTGGAGATGACAGAGAATCATGGGTCAGCTGCCTCCTGCACGCTCCACATGGGGGATCAAGCCCTCAGCCTGGGCCTGTGCCCTGACCAGGAATCGAACCGTGACCTCCTGGCTGTAGGTCTATAGTTTGCGGTTTGTAATCTATGTGTTTACCCATTCATTAGTTGATGGACGTTTGGGATGTTTTCACCGTTTGGCTGCTGTGAATAGTGCTGGTATGAATGTGTTTACATGTGCTTCTTTGAGTACCTGCTCAGCTCCTTTGGGTATACGCCTGGGAGCAGAGCTGACCGGTCCTAGAGGAATTCTATGTCTAACTTTCTGAAGATCTGTCAAACTGTTTTCCAGAGCATTTGAGCCATTTTATATTCCAGTTAGCAATATACAGGGTTCCGGTTTCTCCACATCCTCACTGAAACTTATCTTTCATTTATTTTTATTTTTATTAAAAAATTTTTTTAATTGATTTTTTACAGAGAGGAAGGGAGAGGGCTAGAGTTAGAAACATCGATGAGAGAGAAACATCCATCAGCTGCCTCCTGCACACCCCCCACTGGGGATGTGCCCGCAACCAAGGTACATGCCCTTGATCGGAATTGAACCCGGGACCCTTCAGTCCTCAGGACGACTCTCTACTCACTGAGCCAAACCTGTTTCGGCATTTTTTATTGCAGACATCCTAGCGGGTGTGAAGCGATTTTGATTTGCATTTTCCTAATGACTGATGACTAAGGAGTCTTCCATCACGGGTCTCATTTGTACATCTTCTTTGAGAAAGTGTCTGTTAAGCCTGTTGCCCATTTTTTAAATTGGATTGTTTTTTTGTTTGTTTTTGAGTTGTAAGAGTTCTTCACGTATTGATACTAGATACTAGATGTTTGTCAGATATGTTTTCCATTCTCTAAGTTGTCTTTTCACTTCGTGTGCACAGAAGTTGATGCAGTCCAGTTTATGTTTTCTCTGACTGCTTTGTCTTTTGGTGGCTTATCTAAGAGTCCATGTGGTACGAGGCAGAAGCCCAACTTGTTTCTTGATGTTTTGAAAACTGAGCGAGGGGTTTGATGGGTCGATGGGCGGTGTGGAAAGGGGAGTCAAGGATGACTCGGTGGCACTCGGTCTGGACATCAGGAAGGGGACGTGGCTGTGATGGGGAATATCGGGCACCGGGCTTGGCTCTGCAGAGATGAATGTCAGAGATGCCAAGGAGACCCTGAAGCGTGGGCTTGGGGTCCAGTGGGATTTTCTGGCTGCAGAGCGGGCAGTCCTGGGTGTACAAACAGGAACGCCGTGGCCCAGGGACAGCCACTGCATGGCCGGGTTTGAGGAGGAGGAAGCTGGAGGAGGAGAAATGGTTTCCTCTGGGGACTCTGAGCGCTCCACTGCTGGGCAGTCCGGGTGGAGGGGCGGATGGGAGAAGGAGAAAGAGCTACGAGGGAAGGGGAGACACCTCAGAGGGCCTGGGGCCTTCGAAGGCAGGGGAGGGCCTCTTTCAGAGGGGAGGGACCGCCTGGACCAGATGCTGCTGAGGAGTCGCCATGACTGTGAAGCTGCACGTGGAGGTGACCGGGTCTGTGATCGGGTTACTCACCGGTCAGGGCGGAGGGCCGCTGGATAGCACGGAACTTCTCTGTAGAAGAAGAGAGATTGGGTGGTCATCGGCAAGGGCAGTGGGGTCAGCCGCGGGTGTTTGTTAAAGATGGCAGTGACGTGTTTGCATGATGATGGCAGAGCCCCGGGGCCGGGGGAGGGGAAGCGGTGGCGGGAGAGAAGCTGTGGTGGGAGATGAGCTGGACAGTGTGTGGAGTCGCCCTGAGAAGTGAGCTAACGTGGGTCTCCTGGGCCTGCCTGTCTGACAAGCTGCTCAGCCGCCCGATGGCCCTGCCTTTGGGAACCACGCGGACACGTGTGGTGAGTCAGCCTCCGAGGGTTAGCACGCTCCATCTCTGCTGGGTGACTGTATGTCAGCAGACGGTCGGTTTGGCACCATGGCGGCCAGGACAGAAATGAACCTGGGGGTGGGGGCGTGATGTAAACGGTGTCTTCCCTGCTGGAGCCGCCCTGACAGATGGCTCTCCAGCCGGCCAGCCCCGTGGGAGGAGGGTGCTCCTCAGAGCCCGCCCCTGGGAGAGCTGGAGGCCTCCATCCCGGCCGCCTGTGGGAGGAGGGTGCTCCTCAGAGCCCGCCCCTGGGAGAATTGGCGGTGGAGGTGTTGCTTCTGAGCTTCATGGTAGCGTCTGCTCCTGGATCCTCACCCAGGGCCCAGCCTGTCGTCTGGCACCGCACAGAGCAAGTCTTATTTTATATTCTGGGTCACTTACTGCATCATTTCTCATTCCACTAGTGCTTTTTAAAAAATTATTATTATTTTTTTTTTACTGATTTCAGAGGGAAAGGGAGAGCAAGAGAGAAACATCATTGATGAGAGAGAACCATGGCTGCCTCCTGCACGCCCCCCACTGGGGATGTGCCTGCAACCAAGGTGCATGCCCCTGACCAGAATCAAACCTGGGACCCTTCAGTCCGCAGGCTGACTTTCTACCCACTGAGCCACATCATTTAGGGCTGTGATAGGCAAACCGCGGCTCTTGAGCCACATGCGGCTCTTTGGCCCCTTGAGTGTGGCTCTTCCACAAAATTCCACGGCCTGGGCGAGTCTGTGTTGAAGAAGTGGCATTAGAAGTAGTTTAAGTTTAAAAACTTTGACTCTCAAAAGAAATTTCAATCTTTGTCCTGTGGATATTTGGCTCTGTTGACTGAATAAGGAGTTTGCCGACCGCTGGGTTAGGGCAAGGCCAGCCAGTTTTGAGAGGAGCTGTGATGGCGGAGAGAGGGGTCCCTGCTAGTGGTCAGCATTTGAATTACGACTGTCTCTGTAGAGTGTCTGTGTGTGTTTGAAGGCCACGGATAACGGGCCACCCTCAGGACCCATCAGAGAAACGTTGGGGGTCACGCTGAGTGTGTGACCCCTGACCCCTGATTCCCTCACCTTCCTGTGGGGCCCACGTGGCATTGTCCTTGGCTCACGCACCTGTCTGCTGCGGGGCCATCTGTGCACTCCCTGTCTGTCCGGTGGCTGCAGAAGACATTCCCTGAAGCATCTAGTTGCCTTTGCCCTGCGGAGACATGGTCCCTTCTGCGGTCATCGCTCATCATCTGCTCAAACCCATAAAGCCGCCGTGCGGTGTGGCCACTCCACTGACGCCTATCACATGAGTAGACAGCGGCCTTCTCTGCCCATGAGAGCTTCCTTCTCAGAGGCTTGGCAGGGTAACCATCTCGGATAATCATGGCAATGCGTTACTTTTCCGGCTGCTGTTTGTAATGGACCAGGCATTTCGGAGCGGATTCCTCCTGGGCTTTGCCGGCTCTCCCTGTGGCTGGTGCTCCCGGGCGGGCATTTCAGAGCTGCCTGGAAGGTGGAGGACTGCCTTCCTGTGAGCCGAGAGCGGCTCTTTACAAGAGGACTGCATCTGCGGAGCGTTGGATGCTCCCTGAGCAGGTCCACGGGTTTTATCCCGCTGCCCAGCTCCGAGCCAGGTAGCGGGTGGGCCTTCCTGTTACCACCTCGAGAGACTGAGCTCCCAGAGGGGGGCAGTCAGAGCGAATGGAAGACCAGTAAGTGGCTGGAAGCGGTGTGGGCTCTGACTCCTGGGTTCTGCCTGTGGCATGGAGTCCTCTCTCCAGCCCGGAGGCCAGCGCCTCTGAGGAAGGCCCTTCTGATGGAGTCTCCTGCGCCTTCTGCTTCCTGGCCCCCACCCCCTGCCCACCCTCTTTTCCCCCGTGCTAGGCCTCACGTCCTCCGCTGGGGTTTTACAGTCCACATTGCCCGTTTGTTCCCTCTCCAGGAGTAAGCATGGACTCGGCTGTGTGTCCTGGGATGCCAGTGAGTACTCACAGAATTCTCCTGTTCCTGGGTCCCGGATTGGAGAGGGTGCAGGCTGGGCTGAGGAGATGCCCCGCTACACACACACACACACACACACACACACACACCTGGTGCACGGATTTCATGCACCAGGCCTCTAGTCTGTTTATAAAGGAAAAGAGAAGTTCGTTTTTTCTGCCCAGGAAGGAGCAGAGCAAGGACACTGTGCTCAGTGTTTCCTATTTCAGACGTTCTGCTCTTTGACCTAGGAACACCTTTCTGTGCCTTTCTCCACGTTCTAAAAATGGGCAATGAGAGAGTGTGTAAATTGTGATTACTGACATGTAGAGTTGTCATCCTCTTTTTATAAGTTAATCGGTGTTTTTTTTAAGTTGTGGGCAGGACTAGCATCCAACAGAAGTCCATCTCTTTTGCAGATTATGAGCTGAACTTTCATTAAGAAAAATAAAGTGTTGATATTTACTCTGGTTTAGGTCAACCAAAGACACCAAGGCTGATTTCTCTCCAACATCTATTGCTAATCACCACAATTCAAGCATTTTTGCTTTAGTTGTAGACAGATTTTTATGTGCTGGTAGTTAACGTCGTGTAAGAGTTTACAGTCTTTATAGCTGTGATTTAAAAATATTAAACTAATGAAAGTAAGTTAATTTTTTTTCCAGAGAAAAATAACTTAGCATTAGAAATATGTCAACTTTGGACTCAGTGATGTTTTGAGAGGCATAGTTAATTTCTAATTTTCCACGGAGAGGCTGCTAACTGGATCACACAGTGGCAATCCCGAGGGACAGAAGTCGCAGGCTGTACGATGCCTGGCTGGGTCAGGCTACATCTGACACTAATGCACAAAGGTTTCTTGACCTCGGAGAGGATGGGTGTGACCTGCCCATTGTTAGTTGCGTTGGGAACTAGCGTACAAGTTTACGTTCAGATGGAAGCTCAGCAGCAGTCTACGTGGGCTGTGGTTGGTGCACTGGTGAACTGGCCAATAAATAGCATGTATTGACCGTTGGCCAAGCTCCTTCCGTTTATTGTGCTTTTCATCCTCCTGTGGGAGTTGGGTGCTTTAATAGTGGGGGTAATGCTCCAGCCAGCTCTCACTCAGCTGCTTTGTTCACGAATCCACTGACCCACAGAAGGGAGACGTCAGGGTCACAGCTTAGCAGTCCAACCTCTTTGGGGGGAGGTGAAATGTGTGCGAAATAAACCCGCATGCATCTGATACTTTGGGTGCACAGTTATAATATTGTCCACAGTTCTTGATGCATAGTGTGTGAAATTACATACGTGATGAGATTATGAGATTTAATGGCACTTGGAAAAGGTTTTCAGAACCTCATTTCATATCCTGGTGTGGCTTGTTCATTCACTTTCATTTTTCATACTATCTAATAAAGAGGGAAATGCTAATTGACCCTCATGCCATCACAAAGATGGTGGCGCCCGTGGCCAATAAGGAGAGGATATGCTAATTGACTGCCCCACCCTCAAATATGGCAGCACCCACAGATAATGAGGGAATATGCTAATTGTTGCCCTACCCTCAAAGATGGTGGTGCCCAAAGCCACAAGATGGTGGTGCCCAGTTCCATCAGCCCCACTGGTTTTGTTGAGTGCCTTTCTCCAGAGTCCCTCAGTCCCCTCAGCTCCCTAGAGACCCAGGGCTACTCCAGGCTCAGGTAACCAGTGCCAGCTGAGGCTTGCGCTGCCGGCAGTGGCAGCAGCTGAGGTGTGATGGGGGCCTCGCTCTCCCCTGATCATCAGGTCACCTCCCACCCCTGAGGCCTCCTGGACTGTGAGAGGGGGTAGGCGGGGCTGAGGGACCCCCCTCCAGTGCATGAATTTTCACGCACCAGGCTTCTAGTTTGATTATAAAGACCAACCCATAATTTTTTGATAGAATTTTTTTTGAATATCACAGTTTTATTTATTTTTTTAAATGATCTTTATTGTTGAAAGTGTTACATATGTCTCCTCCATCGCCAGGGTTTCAAGCCTCCCTCCTGCTCACTCTGTGGCTGCAGCCATCTTGGTTGGGGTTCATTTGCATACTCATTCTGATTGGTGGGCATGGCTTGTGGGTGTGGTGGGGTAAAGGTTAATTTGCAAATTACTTTTTTATTAGATAGGATTAGGATACTCCTCCTCAATCTGATTGAGGTACACTCAAAGGGCCAAAGAGCCGCATGTGGCTCTCAAACCGTGGTTTGTCGACCACTGATTTAGGGTAACAGGGCAATTCCAACTGTAATGAACCCCACTTTTTTCTGACTTTATAAGTGTGTATGTGTGTGTATGTGTGTGTGTGTGTGTGTGTGTGTGTGTGTGTGTGTGTATGAGGTCAGGTATTTTTTGGTGTGGCTTGTAATCAGCCTCAGTGCTCTGTGAGTAGACTATTCTCCTTATTAACAAGAGGACTGACTGTTATGTCAGGGATGCTAAGTAAAATCTCACCTGTGTTGTGCATGGGTAAATGGGTTTGACCGCTGCTCACCATGAAGAAAGCCTTTCTCTGTGCCTCGGGGCCGGTACTGATGGCTGCTTCCCAAATTTCTGATAGAACTAGAATAACCTGTCACTATGGCTACCAGGGCTTAAATTTACTGTTATTAGCGAGACGCTTATAAATTCCCAAGCCGCCGGGAAGTGGAATCCATCAGCGGAATCCATAAGTGCTCCCCCAGGAGCTGGGAGAGGCCCTGCGGGTTCAGTGTTATTTCTCCCACATTGGGGAGGCGGAGGGGAGAGCTGACAGTCCTCCTTTTTATTTTTATTTTTTTACAGAAGAAGCAGATTTAATAAGTACAGCCATACTGACCCTTTATCTTCTTTACAATACGGTTACTCTCCAAACCCTCTTCTATTCTGGAAATCTTTATCCAAGGCAGATGCTGTCCCTTCTGCCGAAGCACTGGCCATGGCCTGCGTGGGCCTGCGGGTCCTGGGAGGGGGAAGCCAGGCTCCTGGCCCAGCCTGCCAGGCTTCAGAGCTGGCCCCGGGTGCCTCTGCCGGTCTCAGCCCTCACCCTGGCCGGCTAGTCCTCTGGAGCTGCTGTGGATGGTGCTGCTGCCCCCTCCATCACAGAAAGAGAGAGAGAGAAACATCAATGATGAGAGAGAATCATCGACTGGCTGATTCTCCATCACACTGCCATGCCTGTCTGCACCCCTCCATCAGGCCACCATACCTGGTCATGCTGCTGTGTCTCTAGGACTTGCTAGCTCCTTCCTTCAGTTCTAGGAAGTTGTTTGTCTGCCCGTCTTCCAGTGGCATGTGCCTTATTTACATCTGTGGTCAAGCACAGCTCACTCAGTGATGAGTTTAAAGTCAGTGATGGAGTCTGGCCAGCATGGCTCAGTGGCTGAGCATGGACCTCCGAACCAGGATGTCATGGTTTGATTCCTGGTCAGGGCACGTGCCTGGGTTGCGGGCTCCATCCCCAGTGGAGAATGTGCAGGAGGCAGCCAGTCAATGATTCTCTCTAATCATTGATGTTCCTCTCTCCCTCCCTCCCTCTCTCTCTCTCTCTCTCTCTTTCTCTCTCTCTCTCTCTCTCTCTCTCTCTCTCTCTCTCTCTCTCTCTTTCTGTATGTGTCTGTCTGTCTCTCTCTCCCTTCCTCTTTGAAATCAAGAAGATACATTAAAAAATTAAAAATAAGATCAATGATGGCTATCATTCACTCATTCTCTTTATTTAATAGATCAGAACATTGAGAGATTTATTCACTGTTAAGATTTTCCTCCAAGGTACATTATTTCTAGATGAGAGATTAGAAACCTTGACTGTATTGTGTGTTTATGGGGGTGTACGAATTTGCTTGAGTTCCAGATGCTGGGTGAGGGGCTATGGATGTGTTTGCTCCATTATCATCATAATCAGTAGGGATAGATTTTATACATATATATATGTGTGTGTGTGTGTGTGTGTACAAAAATGTGTACACACACTTTGAATAATTATAAAGCAGTGTTTATTAAAATACATGTAATTTTCAGAATTGTACTAGCAACTGTTAAAGTGTGTGTACATTTTTTGGAGGGAAAGGGGATACCCTTATTTTAAAGGAATTGAGTAAACACATTCAGAAAAGTTAAAGTTAGGGAGTTTGCATAAGTTCTCAGCTAGTAAGTTGAAAATTTTCTCTCTCTCTCTCATACATATATATATATATATATATATATATTTTACAGGCTATATGTCACCTTTCTAATATTGGATTATAGACTGTACTATATTTTAAATAAATTATTCATTTTTATTTTAAAGGTCTTATTATATAGTCATAATTTGTATGTTTTACTGCTTTCCAAGAATTATCTTAGAACATCATGACCAGCCCACTGAACACGGACAGACATAGCAGGTGCCTGAGGCTCTGCACCCTCAGCCCTGCAGGGGCCAGAGCAGGGATTGGACTGCATTCCAGTTTGAGCTCAGCATCTGGGCGGGATTTCACCCCCTCCCCGCAAACTACAGCCCATTACTAGGTAGCTCTCAGTGAGCCCCTGCTAGCCATCGCCAGTGGCCTGGAAATTTCGCAGAGACGCTGCGGTGGTTTAGTGCTGGGTCGCCTGTCCTCTCAGAACGCTGAGTCATGCTGCTGCGGGCATGTGGGGGGCGGGGAGGGGAGTGCCGTCCAGCAGCCGAGGTCAGCACCTGCCCATTCGCTTGGAGGGAGAAGGAAGGGGAAGGCTTTTTGGAAATCGGCCCTCGGCTGACGTTGGGAAAAGCGACGTGTGTTCCCTCTGGTCTGTAGTCAAGCCCAGGACTTCCCCACGTGCACGTGTGAACATGGCAGCACTGGGCGACACGGGCTGGGTCTGTGCTCTGGCCGCCAGGAGGGGGGTGTGGGTCTCCCCCTGAGACGCAGCCTGCTGTCCATTTGTCACAATCAGGTCAGCGCCCAGCGCGGTCAGGCTCGTTAGAATGGAATGGAGTTTGACTGAGGAAAACCGTGTCCTCCCCAATGAGAACGAGCAGAAGTCTCACTGAGCCTTAACATTAACCCGGGTTCGCCCTCCCAGCACGCCTCACTGCACAGCGATGCCTCCAGTGACACGGGGAGGGGGAGGCTGGTGCCTGCTTCGGGGTAAGACAGTGACTGCGGACACAGTGGGGAGAGGAGATTGCCTTTCTGCTGAGAACTGTGCGGAGGAGCTGTTCTCTTAGAGCCATTTGGCCTTGGCCGTGTCCTTGCGTCCCTTGTCAGAGGCGGTGTCACCCCGGCCTGCTCCCGGCCCCGTACCCCTCTTTCCAATCACACCCTCTCTCCTGAGGGAGGCGCTGCTCTGTGCCCGAGAGCAGAGTGCTTTCTGTCCGTCCCTCCTCCCCGAGGGGCCTCACTTCGGGCACCGTTAGGGCCGGTCCGCGCAGATCGATACCCCAGAACCGTTGTTTAGTGGATCAATACCGTGCAATGCAGTCCGCATTCCACCTCCCTCCACGCACCCAGGCCGGCGGGAGGGGGTCTGTGTTTCAGTTCGGAAGCTCAATCACAATTACGTGGGAGGACTTTTTCTTGTTTTTCGGGACAGAGCCGAGCCTGTGAGCCCATCCACTCAGGTCCCCAAAACCTCCTCCCGGCCCTTCCAGAGACCGGTCCCGGGATGAGGGAAGAGGAAAGAGAAATGTGAATGTGTTCAGGAGCCAAGAAAGAAAAACTGGTGTCAGCAGGATGCGGAGTCAACAAAGGAGCTTCTGTGACCTCCCCCATAGGACAGTCTGTGGTAGAGGTTGGACAGTCTGTGCTTTCTGTCTGTGGTGGAGGTTGGACAAGGCTTCAGGGAGACATGGCACTTGAGCTTGGTGGTTAACTATGAGCATGGAGCCAGCTGGTGTGGCTCAGTGGTTGAGCATCGACCTATGAACTAGGAGGTCACGAATGGATTCCCAGTTAGGGCACAGGCCCAGTTTGTGGGCCTCATGCCCAGTGTGGGCTGTGCAGGAGGCAGCCCATCAATAATTCTCTCATCATTGATGTTTCTCTCTCTCCCTTTCCTTCCTCTCTGAAATCAATAATAATCTATACTAATAAAAGAGTAAGATGCAAAGTGACTGTACCTTATGATGGCCACCAGCCAATCAGGAGTGTGTATGCAAATTAGCCCAACATCTTTGTTGGGCTAATTTGCATACATAGGTGCCACGCGTCCCAGGGCAGGGCAGGACACTTGTGTCATTAACATGGTGACGATGCAGGCGTTCCACACCGCCCCAGCCACCCCGGCTCTCTGGGCAGCGTGGGAAGGTGGAAAGACGGCTCCCAGCAGCCAGGGCAAGGAAGGCCCATTCTTGCAGGAATCTTCATGCACTGGGCCCCTAGTATATTTAAAAAACACCTGAGCATGAAATAGATGGGCACACCTGGGGCTCTGCTGGGCATTGGTTGGGTGTGGGGCTCCAGGGGTAAAAGGAGCCCAAGACTTTCAAGACATGAGTGTAAGCAACTAGGAGGGTGCTGGCCGGCCTCACCGACTGAAATGGGCACCGAGACCGCATGTCAGGCAGGAGAGGGACAGCACCCTCCTCTGACACCTGTGGTTCTTGCTTTGCCGCAGGAGGCGGGCACAGGTCCGCACGCCCCAGCTGCACCCTGTGCTCAGGTTACTCTGACCCTCCCGCTCCCCCTCCCACTGTCCCCAGCCACGTTCTCTGTTTGTGGTGTGTTTGCAGAGCCCAGGGCAGGCGCCATGGCCTTGTGCCCAGCCTGGGACAGATGCTCCCTGCCCCCAGGGCAACCTTATGGCTCAGACACCAGTGAGTGCGGCTCTGTTGGGCGACACCACGGTGACCTTGCTTTTCTTGGTAACTCTAATCCACGCTCAGCTCGTGCTCTGTAGGGCTCTGCTGGATGAATGAAAGAGGATAAAGGGGTGCAGTCGCCGGAGAGCTAGCCAAGGGGCGGCCTTCACCAGCCGGGGGGTGGGGGGTGGGCCTAGGTTTGGGGAGAAGGTTCGGGGCGCTCATGCGGTTGGAGTCGGCGTTTGGGGGCCAGCATGGAGCGAAGATAAGACGTGCTGAGCACTGAGTTTTGGGCCCCGGATGGGGAGCTGAAGGAGGCGAGAGGGGAGGGCAGCAGTGAGCTGAGGACAGAGAGGATGTCCAGCGGTCAGGGTCAGGCATGACCAGGAGCTGACGTGCCGTGTGGGGGCCAAGAACAGCGAGGCCTGATGACAGGGTTGCGCTCAGCAGTGGGCAGCCCGGGGGGCCCCTGAGAGCAGTTGAAATAGAGGGAGAGGTTCCCATGAACATGTGTGTTTCTTTAAGAAACATTCCCGTGTGTCCACATGCCATTTGTCATGATGAGCTGGGCAGTTGGGTTTATTGAGGCGTTTTCTGTTGACCTTTTGCCCCGGAGGAGCCCAAGGCTGAGGGTTTCTTGTAGTGGTTTTGGTGGATGGGAAGCCGGTGGTTGGGAAAGACATGTCCTCGGGGATGGATACGTGTGGGAAAGTGCCCGGAATACCATGCGTGTTTCTCCGTGGTTTCCTGGTGCCTGTCTGTCCTGGACTCATCCTGAGCCTTGGGGCTGTAGGCTGCCCCCGCGCCCGGTGCCGGCAGGCTCCTGGAGTAACAGTTAACCCCATGGCCCAATGGTTTTCTCCTGAGAAGGCGGAAACCCTCGCCAGCCCGTTTAACTTTCTGACAGGAGATGGCTGTCCCGGGAAATAAAATAAGACGGTTCTGGCTGTCCGCGAGGCCGCTGCCTAGGATGTCCCGCATGCCGTGTCTGTGTTTCTTCACCGCTGTTCCTTCGCGCTCAGGCTTACGGCTTAGGACGGGGCGGATGGGGTCGATGAAGTGCCATAGGTTTTCTGTCCGCGCCGGGCATCAATCATGCCTTTTGTATCTATCTCTTTTATATTACTGCTCGTCTGTCTTCTTTATTATGGTCATATTTGTTTTCGACATGCACACAGGCTGTCTAGCCATGTACTGTCGGGCGAAATGTCCGTGTTGGTTATACCCAGCCATATAGCTGTTTTATGTCTGTAACCCTGCACCAGCAGAACTCGGGCGAAAACAAAGTGATCTGTACAACTGAGGTATCACCATCTCTCTGCCTTCTGTTCTGGAATATTCTTTCACCTGTCTGCTCAAGTCCTCAGCCATATGTTAAAGCACCCAGGCCAGGCGAGTGAGGAGGGACAGGAGGGTGAGAGACAGGGCGGGCGTGTCCCCAGGATGTGTCATAAACACGAGTGGGACCATGCACACGTGCGCTGCAGATGCTCGCATGTCTGTGTCTGTGGTTCTAATTGTGCGTATCAGAGTGTGGAATGGTTTGGCCAGAGGGCGTAGGGATCGTTCAAACGCCGCATTTTGTTCACTCGGTCTGTGAGGTAGGCAGCGTGCAAATGCTGTGGCCTGAAGTGACAGAGACGTTGGCTCCTCCGGAGGTGACCCTGCAGAAGGCGGCCCTCTGGCAGGCGGGGCGCTTTGCTCCGTCAGAGGATTGGGCTGCTGCTGGGCTATTCCTTTGCCGCCTAGAAGGTTGTCTTCATCTGCGGTCCAAGATGGTTAACAATCAAGTCCACAGTCCACTAGTAAGCAGCTCAAAGGCAGAGAATGCACCATCTATTAAACGTTTTTATGTTTTGGATTGGTGCTTTTTTTTGGAGAAGAAGTGAGAGAAAGATTGATCATTGCCTTCTGCGGGCGCCCCGACGGGGGATGGCACCACACCCGGCTCTGTGCCCTGACCGGGAATCGCACCCACCGCCTTTGGTGCATGAGCTGATCTCCGACCAGCTGAGCCGCCCTGGGCAGGCGCACTTCTCCTGAAAGGCACGGCCTGCAGGTTGCCCATGGCGCCAGCCAGGGCATCCCCGTGGCCAGAGGCTGTCCCGCGGCCCAGCGACCTGGAGGAATGAGCTCCGTCCGGAGCGGCACGGGGCCCAGCTCAGGCCCTGCTGCTCTGGAGGAATCAGGTGACTATCGGGCCGTAGCGTCTGTCCTGGGCCCAGCGGGGTCGGTGTGCCTGAGGGCAGCGATGCCATCGTCTGCGTGTGCGCTGCTGTAGATCGTGCTGAGTGACCCCCAGGGCGGCGCGCAGTGAAGGCAGAGCCCAGTGCTTTATGAATCATGCGGCAGGCCTTCCTCCCGCTGCCGGAGCTGGCGCTCTCCGGTCCCGGCCGTGGCTCTGCGGGTGCAGCTGGGCAGCAGAGGGCATTTCATTACGGACGGAAGTGCATTTGTTTCTGACCACCTCTCCAGCCCTGTTCTGGGTGTTCGCTCATTTCGGGGCTTTATCTTACTTTCCTGAGGCAGGGCCTGTGGTGGGCGCGGCATGGACTGGGACATGGACCGTTGTTGTACGTCCCCGTGAAAAGCTGGTCTGGGTGAACTGGCGGGACCCAGTGACAGTCCCCAGAGAAACTGCCCCCACGGCTCTTCCTCCGTCTGCTCCGCACGGTGTTCCTTGGTTGCTAATGTGAGAAAGATTTTTGAAGGTTCAGATTCTTCCTTTTCCTTGGATTGTTTTTGTTGTTGTTGTTGTTGTTGTTGTTTTGGTTTTGACTTTTCCTAATGGGTTAGGACAGTGGTTGGCAAACTCACTAGTCAACAGCCCAAGCTTGCCAGCCACTGGGTTAGGAAGCTGCCCCACTGGAGTCAGTTGGTCACGTCAGGGAACAAGGAAGAGAACCATGTCTGTTGAATGAGTGCTTTTTCATGATTTGGAACGTTGTTTTTTAACATAGCAAGATACACTTTTGGCCAGTACTTTAGGCAAGGGTAACTTTTAGCTAGTAATAGAAGAAATAATCCTTTCTTAACTCGGATTTGAATTTCCCCATGTAATCAGGCTGTAACTTCTGTGCTTTTTAGAATGGCCGGTCTTAAGAAATGAAAGGCCGGCTTTAGTCCGGAGTAATGGAATACATCAATAACCATTAACGGGTGCAGGCTAAGCCTCTGGTCGGGGCACTGTTTGGGTTTTCGTCTTAAAACCCCAGACACAGCAAAACCTGGTATGACCTTCATATTGCCCACAACCTGATTCCAGCGCGCGCGCGCGCGCGCACACACACACACACACACACACACACACACAGCGCACTCATCAAACCTCAACTGTACTGTGTGATAGAACAACAGCAAAGCGCACTAGCTCACCCAGCTTTTCTCTTTGCTTTTGATTTCGCTTTAAATGAGGGTGTTCTTTCTGACTTCTTTTGAAATGGGCTGGTGATTGTTTTTCCTTTGATGACATGGCAAGAGTGAGGACCAGCGTGGATGCTACTAAATGTCGTATGTGACAGAGGACACAACACGCGGCGTGGCTGTAAACGTGCCTGGGTCCATACGTGGCACGGCCAGCCTCTGTTCCTCATTCCTTGTTTTCCTGTCGCACTGGGACCACCTGGGACCGCCTCTGTCTGTCCTTTCACTTCTTACTCTGCTTCCAACCTCCAGCCGCTGCCTGTCCTTCAGCAGGGAGCGCTATGAATATTGATACCATACAGGTACCTCGTGAACGTTCCCGTTTTGAGCAGAAATAGAATCGTGTTACGGGGGAACCTCCAGGGGAAAAACAGAAGAGGAGAAGAAGTCTGTGTTTCCCTAGACTTGGCAGGAGCGCGGATAAGATTTAAATGAAGTTGGAGATACGGCAGCACTGTTCTTTGCGTCTTTGCTCTTTTTTCTTTTTGACAAATTAAGTCAAAGCACGTAGGGTTGGGTAGACGACAGCTCTTAACAAAATTTCCCCGATGTAGGGCCGTGGTCGGCAAACTGCGGCTCTTTGGCCCCTTGAGTGTGGCTCTTCCACAAAATATCATGGCCTGGGCAAGTCTGTGTTGAAGAAGTGGCGTTAGAAGAAGTTTCATTTTAAAAAATGTGGCTCTCAAAAGAAATTTCAGTCGTTGTCCTGTTGATATTTGGCTCTGTGGACGGATGAGTTTGCCGACCCCTGGGGTGGGGGCCAGGAGCCTGACCCCTGGGAGAAAGCGGGCCTGGGCCCCGGAGCGTGGTCTGTTTCAGTGGCAGCGTCCGTGGCTGCAGCACCGCCCGCCTGGGACCGCCTCTGCCTGTAAAGCACAGTCTTGCTCTCTGTGACGTCTGCGCGTTCTCTCCGGCCTGTGATTATCATTCCTCTGGTCACTTTTACCTTAAAAATAGCACAGACATGAAAGAACGAGCCAGTGTTTTTGAAAGCCACGCTCTACAAAAACAAGATGTGTGTGTATGTGTGCACATGTGCGGCACTCATCATCCCTGCGGGCTCTCTGGGCACAGGCCTTCCTGCGGGTGGAGCACTTCATGGGGACAGGTTACCATGCCGTGATGTTAGGCTCTGGCCCCTGGTGACCCCGAAACCCCCTCCTTCCGTGTTCCAGGGGCGCCTGCACGCAGCCTTGGAGCCAGTGCACATGTGAGCTGTGGGCGGCCCTGCGGTGGCGTGTGCTCTGCGGCTGGTCAACACGTGTCCCACGCGGTATCTCTCTTTCCACCCTTGGTCACGTGTCTGGCCGTACGGGGTTCGTTCCCTCCATCGGAGGGCGGCCTTGCTGTCGCACTTGACCTTCCTTGGACCCCGCGCCCTTACAGGGGGGAGTGGGTGTCTGGCCGGTGGCTGCTTCTCCCCGGTGGTGGCAATCCGCTGTCCTCCGGAGGGACCGTTATATACCAGCGGACAGAAATGCCTCAGACACACAGGCCGCTTTCCAGACTTGGAAAGTGCGGAGATTTGTTTGAAGTGCGTTGTCATTTGTGAGGGGGAGGAGGACGAGACCTGGGTGTGGGCACGGGGAGGGGACTGAAGCTGCTTAGGGACCCTGCCCGCCCACAGCCCGTGAGCAGTCTTGTCCTTTAAAAAGACGGAAACTGGCTCCTTCCCTCTCCGATCCTCAGATGGGCACTCACTGCACGAAGAAGCAGCGGTTTCTTTATGTTCTGCTGCGTTCTTTCTTCGCTGCTGCCTTCCGTGAGGTCTGCTTTGGATCACGGGGCCAGGAGCTCAGACTTGGGGTCATTCAGATGTTGAACGAAAGTTGTGTGACGCTGGTTCTGTGTTCAGGATCCAGGACGGAGGAAGAGTGTGAG